>NW_004797308.1:249800-314143 GCF_000002075.1 Aplysia californica
GGGGGGGGAGTCCTGGCTGATGTTCCTCAGGATTGTGTTCGTGTCCGAATAGTAACAGTTAGGGTTGTCAGTTTGGAGCCAAATCTCAGAAATTTGGCTCTTTTGGATCGCGTCTGGCCCGGAGAATTTCATTTGACTCTCTGGCTATTTTTTAACTCCAAACTCCAAATGTTCAAGAAGAAGGGGAAAGAGCTTGGATTGCTAAGTTTATTAAACTAGTTAACACGATTTAACGCCCTCACCCATTTGATCTGAATAATTTACAACCCTTCTTCCGTCGTGCAAAAGCAGTATGTTAGTCTCGTGCTTGTGTCTCGTTACGTTCGTATACGCTCTCTGTTCCTTGATCCATAATTTATTGTGGCGCTCATATGACCTTTTTCAGTTGCGAGCGCCATAAAACACTTACTAAAACTATAAGAGAGGCCTGCCATTGTTAAGTGTGTAAACAAAGAATGGTCTGGTCGGCGGCCGGTCCCACATCCCGCCCCACCATGTTGACCAGTCATACAGGAAACGACAATATAAAAAGATAATGGGATCACTGGTCAAGTTAACAATGCCTTTATTCAGCCGTGACACAACACAAGAGGGCGTGACAATACGGATTACAATTCTAGGAAGGATTAATTGTTCTATCAATTGAAAGAGCAATTATTGTGCTATTATGCTTTTACTCAACATTGGTGGTGAGACATTTATTACTGGAGAGGGGAAAAATGTTTTTACATTATTATTATTATTTATTGTATTTGTTGTTCATTGAAGATATATTTTAGCAAAGATCTGGTTAAGATGATCATATATATATCTGTTTCAAAAGTCTGCATAGTAATTTTCCATATCCCATATCCCGACTTTAATTCTGTAAGAGAGCACTCCTTCATCTCATAGGATGGTACGCTTGAGGCTGGCCGAACTATTACATTAGAAAATATAGATCTACACCACTGTCAATGTCCAAAGGGGGACGAGGTAAGAATAGCGAGTCATGGACTGTGAGAATAGCGGGTTATGGGTTATTCATGATACCACGTTTTCCTTTGCAAGAGCATGTTCTCAGTCAGAAATCCTCTCATTCTTTCAGATAATGCTGTTTTGCCCTCGACTGATAAAATTTACTTCCATGATTGTCGTCGTGATATGGCTCATCTCATTGGTTGGTGCAAAAGTTCATAAGGGTAAGTTTGTTTTAAACTGAATTCTTGAAATGTGCATGCTCAGTAAAGAAAGATATATATAATTTTGACCCTTCTTCAGTTTTGAAGATGTATATATAGGCCTCTATACATACATGATATATAAAGTTGCTGTCACACAAAAAAAAGGGACTACAACTACAACGTTTTTCATACACCCTGTAATTATAAAGCAGGGTCAGGTAGATTTATTCATTTTTCTTGCACCACCAGCAATATGTAACTTAAAAATAAATTTTGATTTTTGATAATCAATGGTGACCTTTTTATACCTTCAATGCTAGGATGCATCCAGCTGTAGCCTCCATTATTCTAAGGACAGTCAAACCTCATTGTAACCCCCCCCATTGTATCACTAGCCTTGCCTACGGCCTGATTTTGCCTTTATACTATGTACGAAAAGGAACGGAGGGGGCTTTGGCCGAGCAGTTAATGCGCTCATCTCCGAAGCGGAAAGTCCGGGTTCGAGTCTCGGTTCGGAAACTGATTTTTTTCGCCTCCTCCTGCCCACCTAGCAGTAATGGGTACCTGACTTCGAGTTAGGGAAGTAAAGGCGGCGTGGAAAGAAACCGGCCACCCTACCACAATATGCTGAAGGCCCAGGAAGTTGTCTCACTAACAAGGCAATACCCAATATCTGGATCGGATGCGGGAACAACTTTACTTTTACGAAAAGGAACACCTGTGTATATAAATTAAATATATATATTATTTTCACCTTCACACCACCATCTGCCATCGGCCAACTGTCTGAGTTGCATGGTCCCTATGTAACTAATACAAATTTACCTCGCTATACCATCAGTGAACTTGCAGTCAGAGGTATACACTGCACACAGCGCACATTACTCACTGGTTGGCTACTTGATAATCTTTCTCCCATGAGAAATAGATAGAAATAGAGAGAGAGAAGACTCTCGGCTCTGAATACATACATCACGGCGCACCGGCAGTGGAATTTTAGTTGCCGCGGGGGGTTCCCCGCCGGGCGCCTTATCACGTCGGGGTCACGGGGGTCAGCTCCCTGTCGCCACTCTGTCTAGGCCGACTTAATTTTTGGTACTTTTCAACGTACAATTTAAGGTGCATCCTGGTATTTATGGTAATTCTCATTTAGTGCACCCAAAGCACGCATTTCTGCTCTTGAGACTCAAAAAAGAACGGACGTTGTAACCTGTCTGGTTATTTCGTTAGACGCGCTGGAGTCGGCAATGCTAAATTGTAATTTTTTTGAGACTAGCGTGAATGAAAAAAAATCAATATAAAAAAAACCGCATCGTCAAAATCTGTCGAACTTTTGGAATATGAACGACATAACATTAGTGCAGATACTCAGAAAAGATGGTATCTGCGCTTATAATAGAAGGCTGTAATTTTGCAATTTTATCCATCGGGCACACAATTCGCTACGAAGTAATTCCTCCAAATACAACTTTATGTGTCTAATATAATCATGAATATTCGCATATTTTCTCGAAAGTTTATAAAAGTTATCATGAAGTTTCTCAATGAAAAGTACAAATCGATTTTAGTGCTAGAATATATCTTCAACGCAGATCTAATACACGAACAGTATCTGTTACACTCCAGAAATTGCTTACTTTTCTTAAAACGCGAAGTCTAGGTTTTGTAAGTTGACTGAATAATAGGGATGACTTCTCGTAATTGGGTTATAAGAATAATTTCTAGCTTTCCAGGGACACTGAATCAGCACCAGACTTTTCCAGCTTTTTTTACGTTTCTATGACCATTTGCAATAACTGACAATGTGACTGATTTCTTTACATGCATAATTGTGTCAGCGCATATTTCCTACACAAAAACTAAGAATGAATGTTTTAGCTGTCGTTATTTTTATTCCATACTAGAAGTTTATCTCTACCCATGTATTTACACGGTTTTGTGGTTTTTTAAATCGCTTATTTTATATCTTTTTAGTTGTATGCAGGCTGCCACAGACACAGCATGATTCATGAACAAACGCAGAGTAACTTTCTCTTGTTTAATAGTAAAATAACAGCGAACGCTGATCGTCTTTAGTTAAAATATGCAGATGTGCATCTTTCTTCTCTTATAACTTGACTATTACTACTACCGCAGATTTAAGATTTCTCATGGTAAAAGACATGATATTCGTAGTCAGTTTAACACAGAATTTGGAGAGATCTGTCGTGCCTTTTTTAAAATAACAATCATTTATTCATAACTTTGTAACTAAAATAGGACAAATTGGGTACTCTACAAACACTTGTCTAAAACAAAAACTAAGGCACAGAAACTAACCATTCTAACGCAGAATAAATCTCAAGACATTGAGCTTTTAGTACATTCGCGTAATTGTTTGCTGTTTGGGATGGGGAAGAAGTTATATCGTTTTAAACATAGTCAAAAATGCGAACTTCCCGACCGACACCGGCAAAGTCGCCTCAGGGCTCATTAACCCCGTAACCCCGAGCCGGGGAGCTCCGGCGGGCTGCTGAGTCACGCGAACTAAAAGTAACAGAATCGGGCGAAAAGTGACGCCGTGACATGTGGATGTTCATATATATAAATATATCACCAAGAAAAACACAGATTGCACAGCAGAATCATGTTCCTTAACTTTGGGCTATACAAGAGAGGAACTTGCTGCTAAACTGCTAGCCCAACTGTTCCGCCAACTTCATGACCATCCCAATGGTGGTAATATAATGAGGTTTGACTGTAGATTTATTTTGATGCATTGAAAGCGATAGCATTGTTTAAAAACCTTATTGTAGAGAAGTGATGTGCAGGGCCTTTATTTCCATTGAACATCGTTGAAAATGTCTACCTATTGTCGAGGGTAAAAATGGCAGTATTAGTATCAGACAGGTAGCCATCTTACACAGTATGATTATAATGTAAAAATAAGTAAGGGAGGAAATATATAGGTGGTTTTCTTATACAGGTGGCCGTTAAAGCAGGTAAGTAATGTTAGGGATTTCAGGACTTTCCTGAAAGATATGGTACAAATTTATCTCTTGTAAAATACGCATTGAATAAAATGGCAACTAGAGCACACTTTGGGATTTTTATTTGAAAAGATCTTCTTGACTTGCTCTCATCATCAATGTAATTTGGTATTTTTTTCTGTTGGCTTAATGGTTTGTGCATTGCTCCTTTACAAAATTTTCTTTAAATCTTTTAAAAATGTCGTCCCCTCATACAAAAAAATCCCCATGTTTGTTTTAAATGCTATCCATTAACTCTAATAACTGTATCCAGTGGCCCCTAAATTAACCTTCTTGCCTGTAGTACAGAGTAACATTGATATGTGAATACAACTTTCAATCAACTTTCATGTGTTTTGTATGCCTTACACAGTATCAGTGGAGACTGACACCACAGAGAGTGTCTGTCAACGTGAGATTGTTGTCAAGGAGATCGCCTCAGAATATCATCTTGTTGTGGAACCAAAGAACTGTACAGAGTGTGTTGACTTAGGTTCCTGTGCTGAAAGCCAAAATAAAAAAAGATGTACTTTTTCATTCAGTACTGTTTCATACCTCAAAGACTTTTACAAGCTGTGTTTTGATGCTGCCCAGCAAGACTTGGACAAATGTGCATGTCCCCGTTCTGTGAAGAAAAAGAAACGGCAATCTTGTGGTCCACAGATCTTATTTAAGGAGAAAGAGTCTGGGCACGATTCTTTGGAATCTGAGGACAGACATCGTGGAGTAAGTTGAGCCTTATCTTTTATGTTTTCAATACAAAACAAAAGTGGCTTTATAGATCTGTTTTCTTCCCTCTGTGTAATATTATATCATGTCAGGAAATACACAATGTTAACTTCTCTGGAATGGCGATGCATTTATGGGTCTATCTCCACCTCTTCATTCGTGTAGTTCTTACGTCAGACTGAAATTTCTTACATTTTTGCTGAGCAATACATCAGTTTTGATTTTTCAAGGAATAAAGTTTAGCGTGCCAATGCCACAGTTTACCAGAAAAAAGAAAGGTGATCATACAGCATGTGTTCTAGGCAAATCCAAACAGTTGGACCGAACTGGTAATTTTGAATCAATTTCATTTTTTATTTCTTAATATTTCAGTACAGTACGTTTTTGTTTTTTTATCTCCACCCACCAAGACTTTATAGAAAAGTGTAGAAGTTTTGGGGTAAATGAAAAGTCTTATTTCATTTTTTTTGTTGCATTCTATTTCATGTAATATAGATCAAGAGTAAGAATTTTTTAGCAGGACAAGAAATTAATTAAATGGGAGAGGCGACCTTCAAGGTCTATTTTTTATGATTGTTGCCCGAGATCAAATATAAGTCTAGCATCTGCATTTGTCACGGCAGCGATTTTTGGCCTTTTTTGATCCGCGAATCGCGGCCACGATTTTTGTTTTTTTTTCAACAAAAAACACCGCCGGGAAGAAAAAATAAATTAAAAACAACAACAAAAACTAGGAATAAAATTCGTGGGAAAAAAAAAAGAAACCAAACCTCTTTACTTTAAGAAAGAAATTTTATTTTCACTTTCGTTTCACTTCGTCTCTTTCTCACTTGTTAACACTACGTTGATTTGTAATTTTCATGTGAAGAATATAAGTAGGCGACATTACATACTATTTATATTGCTGTTTCTCTTTCATGTTTCCCTCTTTGTTGAGTTTTATTTTGTTGGGGTGTTCATTTCTTTTTCTCTTTATTGTTCCGATGTGTTGTTTTTCCTTTTTTGTGTGTGTGTGTTTATATAGTGTAATGTTCTTCCCATCTTTGAAAAAAAATGTGTTATAGTTGTGTTGCAGCGTGTCTCCACAAAAAACGAATACTGACACTGGTAGGCCTCATGTGTGTGATTCCAGAATTTACATCTAATATCCTGTGCTTTTTCTTGAATAATATTACCCACGTTTAGTGTTAAAACGGCCAGTCTAAGGATGGGTTGTTGACACACGCCCTTATTTGTTAATTTTTGTGGTTGTTTATTTGCAGTTTTAATTTTGATTTCATTCTGTTGTGATACCTTTATTGTTCACGTTTTTACACTCTGTGTGTGGGTGGTTGTCGGGTGCTCTGATGTGGTGTGCTTCTTCTTTCCTGTTAAACATCTATCATCCTTATCTCCCCTTCTTTTTTTATGTTTGTTACTCTCTTGTAACATCTCTAATCTTCTGGCGCTCATATGACCTTTAACAATTGCGAGCGCCGTAAAACCCCTACTAAAACTACTAAGCTAAAAAATTAATGGCAACTTTTTTGGGCAACTTTTGCCATTTTTGTGGCAACTTTTGGACAAAAAAAATGGCAACAAATACAGATGCTAGATAAGTACACATATAAGTTAGGCATAGAAAAATCTCTTGATACATACTTTTATTTTTGCATTGCTACAACGGTTGCTATGGAAATTGCCGCCATCTTGAAAATAAACAGTAAATTTCAAGTCCCTAAGGCTTTAATTCTTATTTACTGACAAAATTTGTCCAAATTTAGTGAGAGTATATTTGAACCAGTCCCTATCAACGTAAGAGACAGTATTGTTATGGAAGTGTTAAAGAAAAAAACAACAATTTTCCCGTTGTATATAATAATCTATATAATATAAATCTTTTCAAAATTTTGGTTGCCTAATCGCTTGCCAACGGAAAACCATTATTTTTTTTAGCAAATATCTCTCTGTTATGTTAATGGCAGCTTTGCCATCTATGTTTCCTGAAATTTTCACGTCAAAAGGATGAAAACTGAGGAACGAGCCGGGGACAAACTGCAGAAAAAAAGACATTTTGAGAAAAACGAAAGTTATTGTAAAAATTCACATTTTAACCCACCCTCATGTTTTCAAAGGCAATTTACGATGAGCTATTTTTAGACAAAGAACTGGTTGACTTTAAAAAATCAACCAACATCTTAATTTGCATAGTTTGACACAAAATTGGCCAATCTGAGGGTCGCTCCTTCCGTTAACTCGCTGCACAGTGGCTGAACAAATAAATTGTGATGCTTTTAGAGTTTGGTATGAAAGAAAAGAGGTCATTTTTTGATGAAATGGTGTACATGTCTGTAAGTCTACGGCTACAAATGTTTAAAAAAAATAAAATTATAGTTGCTGCAAACTTAACTATTATGTCTTAGGTTTACTCAAGGAGGATATATAGTAAGGTCCGTGGTTTTACCCCAAGTTGACAAAATTTCTAGTGCCAAGGTGAAGTTTACTCTTGCTCAATAATTAATTCTTTGATTTTACTGTTTAATATAAGATTTTTACAAAGAAGGCTATTTGTCAAATTAATTTTAAAATACCTTTAAGTACCACTCATTTGCTTTTCTGGAGGTGTTGGGTGCTTGGCACATGGCAATGTTTCTCTTTTGTGATCAGTAGCCTGGACAGTGCTTTTGTTAATTCTTTATCATTCATGGATGAAATATTATTTTACTATTTCTTTCTTTACTTCTTCTCACTAATCAGTAATTCCTGTCATTGTTATTGAAACTATTCTGGGACTGTAAAGTAAATTTTAAAATGAAGTGTTTGTGTTTTTACGCCACCATCGACACAATTTAAATCATTTAGGAGGTTAGCTTCCTACCCTGCCTGTCAGGGCCAACCCAGGTACAACACCCCAGTAGAAAGACAGAGATTTTCCATTAAAAAATTTCCCCACTTGGGAATTTAACTCGGGTCTCCTGAGTGCAACAGCAAAACACCTAGCTACTACTCCAGAAACGTCAGTCTTTGGATTTAAGGACCACTGATCTGTCAGGATGACAGTTTAAACAATTCAACTTTTTCGATTGGAAAGTACTAAAATTATACAAAATATTGTGAGCGTTTTATTCTGGGGAAGGGGGAGGGGGGAATTATTTGGCTTTGAAATGTTGGTTAAGGAAAGGACATACTATAACAGAAAAACGGAACTCATTCATAATGTAATTCTTCTCTCTCTCCCCTCAGGCCTTAACATGTGCAAGAAGAAAGGGCCCGTCCAAATGTGTCTCCATAGATGGAGGCAGTCTGTCTATGGTGTACAAGGGTGGAGACTTTTGTGGAGTAAGCGGCTTTACCAAAGTGTACTTAATGCCGGACGAGAGAAATTTGTGTAAGTAGAATTGTCAGGCTGTACAAATTTGTGGGTAGTAATAGAGAGGTATAATAGTCAACTAACTGCGGAGAACAAATATTAATAAAAATTATAATGATAATAATAGTAATAATATAATGATGATAATAGTAATGATAAAACTTTGGCTTCACTTGCAACTTTAAGCAGATACATTCATGTTTACGATTTGTACTTCAGTACTGGAAAAGTTTCAGTGAGCAAACTATAAAAGAAACTTTAGTGTAAAAGGTCTCATCTTCATGACTAAACTGGCGATAAAGAGAATTTGCCTCGTGGCACAAGCTAGATCACTCTTATAAGTGGAAAGATGAATAGCTTTGTTACTCTTCCTACACTAACATCTATTTTTTTATAATCAGGCCCATGGCCTGGCTCGTACTGAGTTACTTCCGTCCTGCCTGGTAATTAGGCTACATGTGACCTTAACTCTTTGGCTACCAAGGCATTTTCCACGCTGTGACCAAGGCATTTCTTAGTCTTAGAATTTCAGAAGTACCCCTGTTCTTCTTTTGTGTCTGATGGGCATAATTCCATCTGGAAGTCAGACATGTTATATACCAAAATGAAGCTAATTGAATGTAGAATATTTTCAATCTAATAAAAAAAAATTGAAAAAAATCATAAATCCAAACAAACATGGGAGAGCTGCTAAATCCAATCACTTCATGACTTGGTCATACTGAAGTATATCCAATTGTCTCTAACTGGGCCAAGTTTCATGCACAATGGTCAAGTATATAAAAAGTTGTCGCACTTTTGGTGAAATCACTCACAATGAAAAAAAGAGGAAAAAAACGCTGCACACACGCCCCTCTTTGCGAATCTTCATTCTCATCGCTGTCGCTGGTGTCCGACTCGGGTCGAACTTCATCACCTTCTACATCACTATCCGAAAGTATTGACAGTTCCTCATCAAACTTTTCCAGGGCTTTTGAAGCAGAAAAACGTTGTGACGGGGGGGGGGGGAACCTGATGGGTTATCAGCCATTTTGCCGTTGCTATGCGTGTAAACTAATTCGAGCAACACAGGGCGGGTCAAAAAAACATGAAAAAATGCCCCCAAAATAGCGGAATAAAACACAAAAGGCGCTAAATTCCTTCACTGCTTGACTGATGTATGGTAAGCAGAGCAGTTAAAAACATGAAATGGGAAGGTTGAGTCAAATTGTGGAAGGGAAAGGGAAAGAAAAGCGCGAACTGATAATTCGGCTCTTGGCCAGGAACTAGGAAGTTATGGAGCCCATAGATCGGCTCATGGTAGTCAAAGAGTTAAGACTTTCTTTGTTAGGTCCCTGTCCTTGATACTAAATAGCTCTACATTAGTCTTACTCTCAGCTGCTCCTGAGGAAGCCTACTTTTCGAAACGTCAGGCCAATTCAATAAACCAAATTTTATAAACATTTTTTATTTATAAAAAAAATAAATTTTTGTCTTCCAATCAATCAAGACTCTCCCTACCGACTCAGATTTTTAAACGATGACCAAAACTGGAAGTGTAACAAGCACAGCATCAACAGAGCTAAGCTTGAGAAAACTGGGGACAGATGGTTGAAAATTGCAACTTATCGATAAAGGAAATAAAAGAAATAAAATAGATAAAATGAATAAGTTATATTGTATTTATCCCCGTGGGGGAAATTTGAGTTACACTGGCAAACATACATACATAAATGCATAATTAGAAATACATACATACATAAATATATCGGTACATACTTACATAAAAATAAACAATATTACACCAATACAGAACATTTTCAAAAACATGCCATTGCTGGTCGTCACTGTGTAGCACCCTGTTTTTTTTAACTAGGGTTGTCATGTCTTGCTCAAGGACACACATCAGTGATCACCCTTTTGAACCGCGTGTCACTGACATTTGCTTAACGTTACTTTTGAGTCTGAACTCACTAGCCACTGGGGTACTCTGAGGACCAATTTCAAGACAAAATGAAAGAAAAATAAGAATCAACACTGGTATAACGCCTGAAGCAAAGCAAGTTATGCAAAAGTAAGAATGCAAAAATTCAGTCGTTGCTCTCACTTCCAGTTTTCTGGCGTGCTTTGGGCTAATTTATGACTTGCGCCATCATTACAGAACATAAAATGTGGACCTGTTCAGCTCAAACACTGAGGTTAGTATTGGTGAAAAAGCATGAACAGCAACAAATAAGACGGATAGTACAGTTGACTACTGGCTTCTCAAACTCACCAAGACCATAATCTTTCTCTCATTTAATTTGCTGTAGTTTTAGGAGTCTAGACTGTTTTTAAGTAATGTCAGTGATGCTCAATAAATATTTTGTGCTACAAACTATAAACTATTAACTGTTCCAAATTGGGTTTTTCTAAAAGATCAGTGATAAGAAGTCGGTCAATTTTTCTTTAACCCTAGTTTCAGACACTATGATTGTTCGGTCCTCATCCTGCCTTTAAGGAAAAGTAAGTTAGTTTCTGGGCCCCTTGCTGTTTGGACTGACGCACAACCTCAGAGGTAGTCTGAGCAATGAGAACAGCCTACCCACCCTTTCTCTCATCTTCCACCTGTCTTTTTTCCTTCAATCACATTGTGGATGAATTTAGGTGTCATAAGTCTACACATGTAAGGGCCCACAGTGTTGCTTACCTACCGCATCCATTTCTTGTACCCAGTCTTTTTTAGAGCAATTACGCAACACACACTGCCCCGACTCACTCATAGCAGTGCCAATGTTAGACAAGTATTAGAGGTTTTTCTTTGTACCTGCTGAGGCCTTTCTAGGGACAGGTAAACAGAAGAATTTGACTCTGTCAGCGGCATCATATTTTATTAATTTAGTGAAAATTGTAGCATGAAAAAATATTCAAATTTCTTGTTTTTTAAATTTAGTTTTGCTGCCTTCATTTTTTTGGGGTTTTATTTGGAGTTTTAGAATTACTTTCCTAATCTGTTGCTTTAAATAGGTCATGTTGTGACTAGTTTTTATTTGTTTGTAGATTAATTTTTTGGTTTATTTATTCTATTGAGGGATGGGGGTGGGGATGGCTTTTCATTTTGACCAATTATTTTGGTTGCACATCTTTTTCACTGTTACAGCTTCGGTATTTGGTTGATAGAGCAAAGTGTACATATTTAAAGTCTCCTTATTCAGTAACCACAAAACAGAAATAACCATAATTGGTATTAATGGAAAGCACAGACAAATACATTTTTTATCTGTTTATAATATTGTCAATATTATAACACATAACCAGAACTGAAAGAAAAAAAATTGAAACAAATCTCATAAATGCTAAAATGAACATTCTATATCAACACTCAATGGTAAAATGTTAAAAAACACTTGACAGTAAGTGCGACATGAAATTCCTCACAAGTACAAGCAATTTGAATAAAACAATATAATGAGAACAGGTTTTATTTTTCTTTCTTCATAGCAAATGCTTGAAATGTGCTGCCTTCCCCTGGACACACTGGTTCACATGTCTAGCTATCACATTCTGGCAAGTGACTCGTGTGATTTTTAAAATCATTTGTCTTATTTCATTCTTCAGTTCTATATGATCTTGTGGGACACATTTTCCCTAAAGAAGTCCCACATAAAAAAAAAATAAGGTGGATTCAAGTCCAGGGAATGGGTTTCCTAGTTATTTCCTGTTCTCTAACTGATATCTTGGAAAACGTCTAGCAGCATGGGGCGAGTTGCTCTTGAGTGCGTGGCAGTGCTCCATCCTGTTGGAACCATGATTGCTGCACATCCACACCCCCTCTCTACAGAGGTGTTAGAAGTTGTCTGAGAATTGACCTGTAGTTAGTCGCATTATACCCAGTGCCCATTGGCACGATCGGTTCAGTTCGGTTTGGTAGGCAGGGATAGCCTAATTGAGGATGCAAAGCGACTGTCTTGGCAAAAACCAAATGCCCGACTCGTGGCCTCAAAAACAAATGCGTTGGTTTTCAAGGTCATGAGTTGGGCAATCGGTTTGTATTAGAGAACGGATCCCTCAATGGGCGCAGGGTAGTAGCTGTAATGGTTGCACCTGTCTGGTCTGGAAAGAAAAAGGGAACCACTACTATCTCACTACTCATTGCCCACCAGGATAGGAGTCTGGGGAAATGGAGTGGACTCATAGTCACAATGTCAGGTTTCGTTGAATCCCACTAAACATTTGACAGTCTTTTCTTCGACGTGGAACTTTCTTTGGACCTAGTCCATAATCTATCCTAAGTTCACACACACACAGAAGAGTTGGTTTCATAACATTATTCAATAATTTAAATTCTTATTTCCCTGGAGCGAGCCATTTGTACAACTTTTTGCTTGTTTTCAATTGAAGCAATTGTGCTGTCAACGGTCTTTTCCAACTTCCTCATCTCAACTGCTCAATGTAAGACTCAATCATACATCACTTTCCAGTATGGCATATGGCACAGTCTTACACTTAGCAGTGGATCTGTGTTCTGAATCTTATAAGAGTAGAGATCATTCCTGTGCTGTTTTGTGCTCCCAGGATTTCCCTTTCTTTAATCAAGAACATCTGAAATCGCTTATTTTGACATGTTTGAGTGCTTTTCTTTTTGTCAGTGTAATAAAAATATTTTGTTGGTGTTTGGGCAAAATAAAAGAGTAAAAGAGAAGTGTTCCCTTATTTGTTTTTATTTTTAAAAAGACTTTCAGTGATCTAAAAGTTTGATATGTACTTAAATGTATGTAAATTTCCTTAACACTTTGCAGTCACACAACTAGCAGTACAAAATACTCCATCTGGTCACCCAGCTAGGAGAGTGACTGCAACAGACTTCTCGGGCCTGGCGAAGTTTCTGCGCCAGATGACAGGAATGGATAATTTTCACCACCGCATTATTGCGCAGAGTGACCACAAAGTGTTAAATACACTGTTGGTTTCATTAAATCAGTGTGACTAGTATGAATATGTAGCCATTTGTTTTTTGTCCACATACTGTATTTTTTATCGTTTTACTTGACTAAGTTGAAGAATTAGTGAAAAAAGTGTATCATGACAAGTTGCCTCTCTCAAACAAATTTATCGAATGATATCTCTAGGCGTTGGTGGCCTAGTGGTTAGGCTCTCGGACTCGCAACCGTAAGGTCGTGGGTTCGAATCCCGTCAGGGACCCGACGTTGTGTCCTTGGGAAAGGCACTTTACACGAATTTTCCTCACTTCACCCAGGTGGGAATGGGTACCCGGCTATAGACAGCGAAAGATCTTGTCAGTTTGTTAGTGTTTGAGCGCTTAATCAGCTGCTTGCACTGTATGCTTCCCGGGAAGCTGAGAATGTTTCGGAATGTTCTATGGTCTGCTGGGGTAATAATATAATGTAAAGCGCATAGAGCCTGCTGTTGAGCGGGGAATATGCGCTATACAAATGCTATTTATTATTATTTTTTATTATTTCTTCAAGAAAACAGCTTGTACCAATTGTAAGGGAATTTTGTTTACTTTTGTTGTTTATGGATTTTGTTGATATTTGTAGATTTCTCATTTCTTGTTTTGTGGGGGTTTTTTTGTTCCCCAGATGATTTGAGCAACTGGAGACGTTGCAATATATATACAAGTGGGGGCAAGGCCAAAGGAGTTCTTGTGTCGCAGCTTAGTCGTGGACTTGATGGCTTTCCTGAGCGGTGTTACAGGATGTTACATTCCCCCTGGTCTTCCAATAGCAAAAGTGGACAGTTTTGTTTCACCTTTGTTCATGCAGATTTTGTGCCACAGGGAGCAACACTTATGATACGCCATCTGTACTCTTTTGAATCCAGGTACCTACGTATAGTCGAAGTGATCCAATATGGTCGCCTATCATTGATGGGAAAAGTGATTATCTTAGACAGGTGGATGCTTTGGACAGTGTCATTATAGTAATAATATAGAAAAAACCAAAGGGATGAAGTAGGAAGTAGTCATTTTCACTGGCAATTGTCTTAAACAGGTCTTCAACCTGTTAGCGCAGGTTCAACAGTGTTTGTTTTTTAGGACATTGTAATTATTCAGGCTGTTTGCATGACTGTACATAATCTTAACATTTCCACTACCCGTGGTGTCAAAGTATTTTGTGACACTGCTTATCTGTAATTTTTGTTCCTGGTACTCTATGCACTTCACATCCCAGTTTGATGCTCTGAGCTTGGCACCTTCTATAATGCCTACATGTATGTCAGGTCTTCAGGTGATATAAACTGGGAGTAATCATGGCCTCAAGACGTCCTTTTTGTAAAGCAGTGATGTGGACTTTACAAAAGTAAAAGCGAAAGCCTCCTGTCAGTTTCATAAGCTGCATAGTTATGAAGAATAAAAATAATTTAGCTGTTCTTCTATTCTGTAGGTTTAGACATTGCTAATTTTGTCCTTTTAGATATAAAAAGTATTGAACCTGATGAACTTAATAACTTCTGTTAGACAGGCCACACATGATGTCTTTGCTCCTGACTTTATTCTTTTTATTTTTTTTATGGCTAAAAAATGAAGTACCCATCTTTTTTAAACTCCAGGCATCATTTGAGGATTAAGATTTGTATTATTATATATTGTAAAAGCGTATTTCACTTTTTTCAGTAATAGTTTTGTGCTCTAAACTGCAAGGTTTATTATTATATTTTTGCGATGTACTTTACAGCATTTATTTGTATCAGGGCGTACAGGCATTGTCAGGTCTTCCCCTTAAGTAATGTTGCACAGTTTTTTCTGGGCCATTAGAGGTCATTTTGGTGTCCATGTCACTACTACTACAGTGAAACTAGTAGTATGATAATATTAGGGTTCCCTGCTACAGAATACCTTTCTTTTATAAGTCTTTCCAAGAAATTTCTAATAATATACACACTTATGTACTCTGCTTGTGCGAGTTTGAGTCAGTATATATGTTACAGTAAGAATGTGTACCTAGTGAATACGCGTAATCACTGAATATTTCAGTGAAAACGCGTAATCCCTGTTTCACTCGGAGATTTCACGTAATCACTAAAATAATCAGGAATTACGTGAAATCTCTGAAAAATGGTCATGGTAATTACGCGTAATCCCTGATCAGACATGTGTAGTATAATATACGTTTGTAAAAGTTTATTCCTTAAAAAGTCATTTCGGTAACAGATACTCTCTCTCTTTCTCTCTCTCTCTCTCTCTCTCTCTCTCTCTCTCTCTCTCTCTCTCTCTCTTTTTCTCTCTCTCTCTCTGTGTGTGTGTCTCTCTCTCTCTGTCTCTCTCTCTTTCACACATACACACACACACACACACACACACACACACACACACACATACACACACACACACTCACATGCTCCAGAATCTAAAAACTAAGCGTTTAAAAATTCTAAAAAATGATCAGGCACATACAAAATTGTATTGCTTGAATAGTCAGTTCGGTAAAAAATACTCTCTCTCTCTCTCTCTCTCTCTCTCTCTCTCTCTCTCTCTCTCTCTCTCTCTCTTTCTCTCTCTCTTTCCCTCCCTTCTCTCTCCCTCTCTCTCTCACACTCACACAATCTAAAAACAAAGCATTTAATTTTTTTAAATGGCAGACACCATTGTTGTTGTTGTTGTTGTTTCAGTTTTCAGTTAAATACTTAAGACTAAAATCCATCCAGGTCGTCACTTGTTACAACAATTGAGGCTGCTATGACAGTGTAAGTTACACCTAAGACCTGCTTTACGGCATTTACATCGCCTTGAACTACAGTTTTTGGCACCAGTACAGTTGCATCTTATGAAGCCTTGTTCACCTGGAGAGGATTGAAATATCACCGCCGAACGCAGTGAAACTATTTTTTCGGTGTTTATGTCGTCAGTGTTCAGAAGATGCTAAGGGCACAGATCGAAATTATTTCTGGAATACAAACCACTGAGAATACCAGCTTTTACGGCTATCTTATATTTGTCCGTGTCTTCTCGTCTGTCAATTATGACACCAAGGATATTTCTAGCATCGCCTCTCCCTCGATCAACAAGTGGAACTGGCTTACACACGTTGTCTCCTTGTTTGCCAGCTGACATATCTATGTTACAGTAAGAACACGTAGATCAATCTAGTTAATACGCGTAAACACTGAATATTTCAGTGAAAACGCGTAATCCCTGTACAGTGGCGGGGGGCTATTACGTGAATTCACTGAATGCTCAGTAGTAAAAACACGTAAAATGATAGGTCTCATTTTAGGGATTTCGCTTAATCGCTAGAAATTTCAGTGATTACGTGAAACCCCTGAGTGAAACGGGGATTACGTGTATTCACTAAAATATTCAGTGATTACGCGTATTCACTAGGTACGCATTCTTACTGTAACATATACAAACTGTGTGCCACATGTACATCTAGATATTATTTTAAACCCCAGTACTACAAACAGAACATTCATCTCTTATGGTGAACAATTTTTTTAAATCTTTGGTTTTGAATCAGATATAACCCAATGGATCAAATCTCTGCTATCCACACTCAAGTAAAAAAATATCTCTTCAGCTGAGGTAATAGCATTTCACTCTTAAATAAAATATTTTCACCTTCTTCTTCATAGCTTTTCCAGTAGTCTGACATTGCTTCTCGGACCTCTCTCAAATAAAACACTCAATTTCTTGCCATTCTAGCTGTCAATAAAAAAAACCTCTTGTCAGACTACAGTGGGACTATTGTTTTGTAGAGCTACCGGGACCATGAATTCTAAACCACTTTTACAAGTTGGTTTTCAAGCCTTACTTCTCAGGGCTATGCAGTTTTATCCATCTTAACTGAATTATCCTTCTTCTTGACATAAACAGGAATTTCAGCTCCGAAAACCGTCCAACCATTGGTGAAGAGTACTGTTTAAAATGGAACTTCTACAATAGGATTGCGATCATCGTACGACCCAGATTTGGTGGAGATGCAGACCATCAGTACAAGCACACATTTGTACTCAGATATGAATTCAAAGGTAGTTTCAACTTGGTAGTTTCTTGCCTCAAATATTTGGTTTTAAAAAGAATCTGTCTTTTATTTCTTTTGTTTCTTTTTCTTTTTCTCTTTTTAACTCTTTATATCTCCAGCAAGCTGCTCCCAGCGGCTCGCCATCAGAACCACTGTGCCGGTGAGCTGCTTACTTAAATTAGGCTCGGGCGCATTTTATGAAGACTTCATCGTCAAATTACTTTCCGACAATTAACAAAAACTAGTCTCTTTGTCCAGGAGATCATTCATTACATGAAGAACTATCAAAATGGGTTCACTTTTTTATTTTAATGACCCATTTAGTGACATAGTGTGTCAATTTTATATTTCGTTCCGGCATAGTGGGTTCCCCCCACGGAGATAAATAGTTAACTTTATTGAACCAATGTAGATTTTGCAGTGTTCCTCTTAAAGCAATGTACTGTTCTGAAAGTCAGAATCACATTCATCAACTGTTCTTTTTTGCTTATCGTCGCTGCAGGATTCTGAAGGGCTAACTCGGTTTCTGTAAGTTTTACGGGAAACTGAAAAAACTAAAAAGCAAGGCTATTATACACATTTTAGCTGATTAGAATCCAAAGTTTTGGATAGGTAAATCTGGCTGAAAGTTATTTATTGAATGTGTTGTGTGTGGTCAGTGAGAATTCAGAGAAAGAACGGAAAATGCATTTTCAAGAGTTAGTTGTTTGGAATCCTGCAGTGATGAAAAAGAAAAGTTGCCCAAAAAAGGAGAGCGAAAGTGTACGTATAATCATAAAAGCCCAAATTTACCCTTTCACATTTCCATTTGTTGATGTAAGATTCTACGTAGGAATAAGATTTACTTTTGCAGCATTAAAACTTGCAACCAGTACTTTTAGACCTTTTGTTCTGTTAAATTATGAAGAAGAAAATAGTGTGTGCTATTCATTTCTTGTGGATTAGGCTCATTTGAGGACATGTTTGAAATGGATGGCTCTTTTGGAAGACTCACTACAGATAAATGTTAATCCATCAGCTCTATGTTGGTAAAGCTGACACTTCTGTGCATTTAATTCTTTGACACATGTTTGTGTCAAATTTACAACAGCCAAAAAACTTCAGTGGCTGTCTATTGAAATGGTATTCCTATGTAATTTGAACAGTAATTGACAAGTGATTTTCTTGCAGTGACAAAGATGTTAAGTGAAACTTTGTGGTTTTATGAACATGTTTCCAGCTTTCTTTTTTTCGTAATATTTTCATGTCAAATATTGTTAAAGTGAAGCACATATAAAAATATTAGCAAACTATGTTAAAGTTTTATGCTCACATGAGATACTAAAATAAAGCAAAGAGATTAGGTTTGTACTGCAGTTTAAGAGATGCTACTACTTGAAAATACTATTGTCGCATAATAAATCCTTTAAGAAATTTTATTGGGTCCTTGGCAGCAAGTCACATATATGCATGTTTGTTAACCTAGACATCCTCAACACCACAATTACTAGAGAAAGCAGCATTTGTCCAAAGATGAGGCTTATTGATGTTAACTTCTATATATAATATGTTGAATTATGGATTTTGTTCTGGACTTTTTCAATAATTGAGATTTAAATACGGACAAATTATTTCTTGAGCACAGGCAATAGATTCTACAGATTAAGAAACTGAAATTTAAAACAATTTTCAACATTTTGAGAGTAGTACATCTGAACAACTGACCAATGATAAATAACATTATAGGCCTAGTAAATAAGTTTTGAATTGGACCTTTTGCACAGGCACATATGTGAGGAGTAGGTAATGTCAGTGAAAACGTACAATTGTCTTTTCTACTTTGCAGCTGAAAAGAAACGTGACAAAGTGACAACTTCATCTGGTGGCGACAATGAGGAAGAAGAAGAGGATGACGATGGTCCATCCACCCTGCTTATTGCTGTCTATGTGTTTGCACCAGTCGCATGCATTGTTTTTGTAAGGATGATGTGGTGTTATTGTTCTCAGAAAGCAAGAAATGTGGAATCACATTCCAGTGATTGTGAAGGTAATACAATTTAGCATTAAATTGCACTTTTTGTAATTTCATAATTTTTGTCAGTATCTTCAAAGCACAAACGGGATATTTTTAAGAAGGATAAAACGTACTTAACCAATTTGGGACTGATGTATGATGAAGTTTGAAATTTCCTTTCTATGATTCCAGGGGAAGAAAGGAAAATGAATATGTTAACCATAATAAAGGAATGACGTATCTGTGACTAACTGTGAATTATTCTGCGATATGTTATGATAGACATTTCTTCTATAATACAAAGTATTGCTTTTTCTTCTTAGAATCTTAGTGGCACAGTTTCTTTGTTAACTGTCATACATAAAAAAAAAAAAAGTATTTGAGTCCACTTAACAGCAAAATATTTGAACCAAATTATGGTGGCTCTTTGACTTAAAAGATACAGTGCTTACTTCTTTTCCTTGCCTATTTGGATGTACCTATTATGAGCAGATAGTGTAGAATACTACATTTTTCTCATTTATCAATTCTCATCTCTAGTGTGTGTTGAGGATAAAGCATCTTACTGAGAGGAAATTGATAAAGACATACATATCTTTATTGACAAAAAGTATTTTGTATTTTAAAAAGTTTACATATTTCTTTGGTACCATTTAAATGATAACCTGCCCCTTTATAATAAATTATAATTTTATTATATTTGACTAGTTTCAATTTTTAAAATTTAGTCAGGAATATTATGCTTGAACTGAATTGTATATTAGTTGTTCTTCTTCCTGCTTCCAGACGGCTTGGCACTGAGAGATCCACCCCGATCTAATTACAATGATGAGGACACCAGGCTCTCTGCCTACGGACGACATCAGAGTGATTCAAGTGACTCTTCCAGTGATGTTTCCATTACAGGCAGACCTCGGCCGGACACCCCACCACCTCCACAGCCATCTTCAAGAGGGATAAGAACATCCCGTCCCGCGTCACCATCGACACGGACTGCAACAAGAAGTACAGCTAGACTTGAGCCTTCTGCACCATTAGAACCGGCCTCTTCTTCATCTCTTCCTCCATCATATGAGCAGGTGATGCATAGAAGAGGAAGTGAACTCGAGAGCCGCACACCTCCTGTCACGCCCAGTGTTGGTCCTGCTCCAGATGGTGAGGAGACTGAAAATCTCCCCCTTAATGCGGAGGAGAGTGTGCCCCCTCCTCCAGCTTATAGTTCTCTTTTCCCAGACCAGACCTGACCTTAATACAGAGAAACTGACCTGTGGGGGGAGCTGTGTCTCTGTTTTGCTACTACAAAGTTCAGTAATGATTGTTGTTGTACAGATTGTGCTCTATGCCCCCCTTGCACTGCAATAATATTCTCTCTCTCTCTCTCTCTCTCTCTCTCTCTCTCTCTCTCTCTCTCTCTCTAGGAGTGCTGACAGGTCTATAAAGCAGAGAGTAGCACTCACCATTAGGCCACATCTTCTTCCTTCTCCTTAAGGTTAACATTTTTATCTGTGCTGTTTAATTACAAATCTCATGATATACCTGTCTTCTGTATTGTTGGGGGCCCGTACATTCTTCCTCTATTGTCAAAATTTAGAATTTGAGTTATGACAAAATATTGCTTGCACATGTGCAACCAATACCACAAAGCAAGAAACTACAATTTCTAAAGAATTCAAATAATTGCTGGCCGATGATATCCTGCCAGCTTGTGTTTCCTTAATTAACTTGAGGTTTTCTTGACAGTTCATTCATAACACTACATAACAAAATATTTTCAATGTCTTATCTGAGTGTTAAGGTGACTCTCCATCATGGCTTTCCCTGGAACTGCTTAGCTGTAGAGAAAGTATGTCATTTGTCTTGAAGAAGGAGAGGGATAATTTTTAAAAATATAAGTTTAGTTTTTTCTCTGCTTTTCCAATGCTGAAAATTACCCGGTGGAACGGAGTCACCAAATATGTGCAGCAACACTATGTAGCCTGGCATGAAAGTTTTGTATATATCTGGACTATAGAGATGTTAGATTAGTCATTTAATTATGTTTGGCAGCATTTAAGTTACATGGATTTCATTTGGTCAGTTTTCTTGAGCCTTGATGCTTTGCATGGATTCTTCCAAAGAGTAAGAGTCCAGATCCAGGTCATGTGTTTTCCTAAGCCAAAAAGAAATAATACCCGAGTTTTTTTCTGGATATTTCCAGGAAGTTTCTCATTTGGAAAGGTGATAGATATGGTTATTATTTATATATGCAAAAGTGAAAAGTTAATGGCTTTTAAAGATGTCAGTAATTTTGTAAATATTTAATGTGTCCAATGTGAAGTCATCCAGTTTATAAAGCTCAACTGTTGTGTGCAGATTTAGGTTCATTGATAGTCCAACATGCAGAGTGTTAGGGTTGCTTTGTGAAGTTCACGTTCGCCATTATTTAAGGTAAATGGGAGGATTTGTGCTATATTTGAAGTTTGCCATTATTCAATACAAATGTGAGGAGTTGTGCTATAATTAAAGTTTGCCAGTATTCATGATAAATGTGAGGAGTCTTGCTATAGTTCAAGTTTGCCATTATTCAAGACAAATGTGAGAATTCGTGCTAAAGTTTGCCATTAGTCAAGATGCATGTGAGGAGTCGTGCTATTGTTTACTTACTTACTTACTATCCGTTACGCCATCTGGCGTTTAGGGCAACAACGAAGGATCTTCAGCTCTGTCTGTTTTGGGTCATCTTGGTCAGCGTCCCTTGCGGCTTTCACTGCCAGCATTCATACGAGTCCCAAGGGACTCTGAAGGTCCATCACGTACAGAAATGGTTTCTCTTTATTGCTGTTTCCGTAACATATGATTTTTACCAGTCTGGGTTGTTAGCCCTGAGCTGAACCTCCGAAACCTGGAGGGCCGGTGGATCACGCTTCGTCTGATCTCTGCCCGTTGACCTGTCTGGCATGGGTGGCCCTACCAGGAGCATTAGCTCCAGCCAGCGTAGTCCTTGGGGTCACTGAGGCACTCAAGCTCTCTAACCACAACAAGGTAGTCATCCACTAGAGAGGTGCTATTGTTTATTTTTACCATTATTCAAGATAAATGTGAGGAGTCATGCATATTCATTTGTCTGGTCTCAGTTATTGAGGCCCCTCCCACTGTTGACCAATAGTAATAGGTAACAAATTTTCAGCTGCTGGTGAGGTAAGCGTGTGATCCCTCATAACCCATAAGCCCCGCCTAGAACTCATACACAGATCGTAAGTGAGATGAGTGGTCACTGTTTACCCAATCTGTAACAAAGTAACAATGAACGTCAACATGAATCTGTGACAGAAACGTCGCTCATTCTCCAAGTGGTGGCGACCCATATGTTTGTTTTACCATTGCACTTGGTCCTCTTTGTCTGACACATTTCGTTTTATTGTCACCCTTGCACTAAAGCAGCAACAAAAGGAGAGGGGGGGGGAGAAAGACACGCAATGTAATAAATTATAATATTATGCACTATAAACGTCAGGAACAGATAGCGTAAGAGGAAACTGTTGGCGATAGTCATAGAGACGATGGACCAGCCATGTGGCTTTCCAAGCGACCACCCCCCACCGTAAATTTATGCAGAATCATTCTCTACATTCAGAGAAACATTTCTCTTGTGATTCGTTGAACAAGTACGTTATAAGTTCTTCGAGCGCAGCTGATTAGGCTTACTTGTCTAATCTTTAATCCTGTCTAGATCTAGTGTTTTACGCATCAGGCCTATATTTAACTAAACATTACAAGCAGTCACTCAAACGCCAGTCAGAAACCTTTCAAAGATACGTTTCCAGTGACTAATCAAAAAACATTTCAGTCCCCCCAACCCCCCCCCCCCAACTTTTCACCGACCAGTCCTAGACCTATGTGTCAGTGGAAAGTTGGATGTGAAAACGCTGCCCATCACTCTTTCTTCGGCGTGAGGAGCACGCTCACCTATTTTCTAGGCATGTTTTACGCAAGCTGTGCAGGTTGTGGTGAAAATTTCCCCTTGTCAAGCTTAACCTGTTGGCGTGTTTTGCAGATCAGAGCGTGCGTTTAGAGGGAGTGACCGTGTGTTTGTACGTCTAAATTATATAGTAAAAAACCCGTCAGATGACGAAAGCGTGCGTTTGGGTGGAGTGTGCTTTTGTTTGGTGTGCGTTTAGGCGGAGACTACTGTACAACAATAACAACTACAACGCTGCTACCTTCAGTTACATGGGACTTCAGAAAGGAATGGTTTGTTTTCTTCATCTTGATCAGTCCTGCCTAAGACGGCCACCTGTCTTATTCGGCCACTTTCCTCCTTGGCAATGGGTAGCCGTCTTACACAGGTTCGACTGTATATGGATCCTAGCTTGAAAAAGGAAACAGTTATTGTGGATAAATGTTGAAACTTGCATTATTTCTACAAATATAAGTTTTTAAAATCACAATTGCTTGTCACTTCTGCAGTTTTTCATTGTTCATTGTTTCTGGAAGCAACATCCCTGCACTCTGGTGACATGTCCATTGATGCTCCGTTGCTCTCTCCATAATGTCGCCAAGGGTCTTTCCACTGATTGTGCCAGTGCACATCTGGTTGAACATTCTTCTGTTCTTTCCTGCAAGGATGCCAGATTTTCCACTTCCTTTTTGTGTTCCCAAAAGCATCGTCCTCTCCACAGCAGTACCGGCCTCTGCCTCCCTATCTTCCTCCTCAATCAGCTGGCAAGAGAGACATTTCAGGATCTCGACCCTATCTGGTTGAACCGTATTGTCAACTGAGTTGGCCTCACCAGCCAGTCTGTCGGCTTTTTCATTTCCCCTTACACCTGCATGGCCAGGGCAGAAAATCCATGTGAGCAGTTATGAGTGGGTGAGCACATTCTACTTCAAGACTGAAGCACAATGTTCTTGTGAAATGCTGCCATTTCTGAATCAGGTTTCAGAAATTTCTGGTTCGTGTATCCGGAGACAGTAGACAGATTCTTAAAAGGATAACATGTGTTATTACAGAGTCAAAACAGCTTAGATCTCCTTGTATTGAAATATTAAATACATTTTATGCGAAGTCTTTTACAGGAAATTTATGCATTTAATATATTTGCAATAGCTCTTATGGTTTGACAAACAATTTTCTGTCTTAAGTTAAGCAACATATGTCGTATGGCTATAATGTCACTTACCTAGTCAAATTGAGACATCTCTCTGGCTCTGTGAAGGCTGCTGCTGAATATGTGTGAAAAGTATAATGTTGGTGCTCACTGATTTTATTTTTACTTTATGTTCTTTCATTACTTACACTTACAACAATATGCGTTTGCATTTCCTCTCGCAAAAGAATTATATTTAAAAGTGGATGAAACCAAGGTAAAGCAACTTTTTTATGGAGATTTTCTTGTTATGTTTTAATTACATCCACTGCAATTAGATTGCTTGCAAGACATTTCCAAATTGAAAGCAATAATGTTAAGAACTCAGATTGAAAATGGAACTGATACGATATGCTTAATTGGTCGCTTTTAAGCAAAAGGGGGCTATCTCGAAAAATGCTGTTTTGAGGAAAATCGAAGGTAAAGTTTTTGTCCCTTGTTCAGTTTCTTTAAAAGACAAAGAGTTTTTTCTCAATAACCAAACAAATATACACACCAATGAAACCAAACTTCTCCTATAAGTAGGGTAATGCCCACTTTTGGTGTAGGTCAAGATTTCTGGAAACCACCGAAATCTGGGTTAGCCCGCTTGTCCTTAAAAGCGACCAATTGTGCTTTTGCAAAACATTAATTTCAAACTATTTATTAACTGATCAATAATTCTTTATGTATATCTGATTCCTTACTTTACTTAAAAGCCTGTCAACTGGGAGGACTCATAATCAGATTTTCGCCTGAAGAATGCATTATTTTACCTGTTTGAAATCAAAATACTCTTTGTTATCTTTATTATTTCTTCCACTGTTGTCTTTGTTTTAGAGTTGACTGAAAAGTCTTGCCTTCCAGATAATAATAATTATGCCACGAATGTAAACTTTATACCAAGTGAAAGTTTAGGATGTCTGCTATAGAATTCTACATTGATTATTTTTGTAAAAACATAGTTACCCATTCTATCAACACAGAGCACCTAGAAGCACATCAGCTTGAATTTCTGCACCGTTGTTGTATTGATTTCCCTAAATCTTCCCCAGTGCAATGACACTGGGGACAAATCTTGAGTTCACCATTATGACCCAGAAAACAAGAAATAATCCATGGAATTCAGACGTAGAGGCTCACCAAGTACCAAAAAGCTCAAATTTGCATTTTGTGCAAGGAAAGAGCTCTTGATCATGTTTTGGGATTCTGAAGGAATAATACTCATGGGATTCTTGGAGCAGGGTGATACTGTCAACACTGATCGATATGCGGAGACTCTTCAAATACTTTGGGCACATCTATCCTGAATTTAGCACATTAAAAATACCGTTCTTTATCATGACAGCGCTTGTCCCCACACAAGCCTAAAGACTTAAGGTGCCAGTAGGGGACTATGATTCCACAATTTTGTCACAATTTTCTTATAGCCCAGACCTTGCCCCGTCTGTCTTTTTTTCTTTTTCTGAAACTTAAAGAACCCCAGAAGGAAAATCAATAGAATGATGCAGAAATTTAAACTCTGCTGTGTATAGACAGTCCAAAGGAAAGCCTTAGATTTTTGGCAGATGCAATGCACATGTAGTGTAGGCCGACCTGTTGCTTGTTGGCGCACCGGTGTTGACAGAGCTGGTGATTATGAGAAAAAATAAAAGTAGAATCTTATAGCTGACATTCTGAGCTTTTATTTGGTGTAAATTTTAGTTTGTGGCATGATTATTTGGAAAATTATGATGTAGAAGCAAGACTTTCCAATCAGTCCATGTACATTTTGAATACTGCTTCCCTTTGATTTAAAACTGCACCTACCATGAATTTCATTGGTCCTTTCTTAAAGCTGTTGGGATTTTTCCCTTTTGTATAATTTTCATGTACCATACTATTTTGTTGTTGTTTGCTTTTGTGCTTTAAATGACCATCATCAGCCTTACTTAATAATGATAATAATAATAGATAGCATTTGTGTAGCACATATTCCCATTCAACAACGAGCTGTAGGAGAAGGGTGAAGAGTGACAGAGGAAATTCTTAGTCTGTCCCCGTAGTTTTATGCACCCCGAATAATTTAGCCAAATTTGATCATTTGTTTGATAATTTCTGATTATTTTCCTTTATCATTCTTTGTTAAAATTAACAGAATCGCATCACTTCACGTTTTTGGGCTCAGTTTGCATAATATCAGAATTTTTCTTGCATAAAACGACGGGGACAGCTTAATGCTCGCGTTTTTGTTGCCCAATACTCAATATTCTAGTTAAGAGTGGCTTTTTATGTTAGTAGGACTATCATTGTAGATCTGTAGTGTTGTCCCCATTTTTGTGAGATATTTGCATTGTCTATTTATAGCTGTTTGCAAGTTTGAAGAATGAAGCTTTTGCTAAACATACGAGAAGATGGTGTGCTTTAAATAAAAAGGCAAATTTTATAATATTGGATAGGTCATAAAATCACCAAAGTATGTATGCATGTGTTTAGAGGAAAGCAATTATTAGACGTATTTCAGTAGAATGTAAAATATGATCCTTCACTGACTAAATAAGTCAGTGCATATAGATCTGTATAAGCTTCCATTTACAGAAAGCTCATGCTGGGTTTTAGGGAAGATTTTTTGTTGTTGTAGTGAAGGTGTTTTATGTCCCCACTGACACAATTTAGATCATTTAGGAGGCGGGCTTTGACCCTGCCTGCCATGGCCAATCCGTGCTGAGAGGGAACCAATATCCCAGCAGACAGCTCAAGATAATTGGTAAAAATCAGGGATTCAAACTCAGGTCCTCTGCATATTATGGTGAAATGCTGAACTTCTACTACAGATGCCAGGTGGGAAGAAGTCATATTTAAAGCTTTTGTTTTTAAACTGGATAAAACAATGTTCATGGTCTGCGTTTATTCATCTCCTCTGGCATCTGCATTTTCTCCCCCCCCCCCCCCCTCTTTGTTCTGGATGGGATGGGGGATTGTCACTTTACATGAGTCAGTGGTGCTAAGTGATATATTGTCATAGTGCTGCCGATATGGCCTAACTAATTTTTTTCAGCTTTGAGATAATCAAGAAAACCTGATTTATTTTTTTATAACACACATTTTTCATTAAAAATGGAAGTGTCTAAATTCTAAATTAAGGAAAACAGCTCAGCACTTTTAACAAATTTTAATACTATATAATGCGCCAAATTGACAAGAATGACAAAACACTCACATTCCATCATAGCCTAGGTGTGTCTGAGGCCATAATGGCAGCACCATGACGATATAGAGACAAAAAGCTTTCTCTTTTAAATGATATTGTCTTACTGACAAGGTTTGTGGTGTGTTCATAAAAGTTGGATGTTTGGTTCTCTTTTGAGAAGAGTATATTTAATGTTTCATGTGTGATATTTACAAATGTTGTGCTATAAAAGAAAAAGGCTCATTTCAGAGTCTCATATTTCTTGCTGATGAAAATAGAATTGTTACAGTTTTTTTGTTGTTTTTTTACTGGATTTTCACTGTATGATACATTTTTGTGTACTTAACATATTACACACCGAGATGTTGTTTATTGGCTTTTTATGTTGTTCACTGGGAAGCTTATTATAAATTTATCTTTAATGTCAAATGTGATGTTGAGGACAGGCGGGATTACAGTTTCTTAGCTGATGTTCTTTACAACTTTTGCATCATTTGACAGTGTGTTCATGTGATAGACAATTCCATTTTTTGGTCATAAAACGTACAACACAAGCAATTAAGGATGCTTATTTATAACCAATAATTACTTCCCTTGAACTTGTTCCCTGTTTGAGCTCTATTCTGATACTCAGCTGTTTTTGCCTACATTTTTATCTATTCTTTTTATTTATTAGCTTGTGCGCTTGTATCTAATTATGTGTGTGGCTTGGGAGAACTCATCCCAGATGTAGAAGGTTATTTTGAGACATTGTTTACAATATGTCTAGAACTTTACTTCTAAAGCTAATTAGGTCTTATGAAATAAGGAATGATAACCCATTTCTAAATCTTTAATTTTGCTCAAGTAATGTTCTTCTTAATATTTTTTTCATAAATCATTATCGGGACATAAAATGGCCAGATTTTTACTTAACCTGAAATTGTTTATTACTGCGGGCAGACACTATTTTTTATGCTAAAGTCTGCTTTAGTATTTCAAAAGAAGGGAATTTACTGCCTTTTAGGGGGAGGGGGGGGCACTGTGCATGAATATTATTGCAACAGAAAAAACTGAAAACCGTGCATCTTTTGTTTCACTCTTTGAGGCAGCCTGACCGCACACAATTTTTAATGCTTTTTTCTCAAAACTTTTCTTTCGGACTCATGTGCCTTTTGAAGGTGCATTTATTTTGTTTGCAGAGTGTTCCAATTGCTTTCAAATAATGTGGAAAATGCATAAGAGAGAATAATTTGATGATATATGAAAAGTCAGCTAAGAAAAAGTTTGTCCCACTGTGGGGCCTCTTAGAGCCACTTTCAATATATGCAAATTTTACCCAGATTACATTGGAGCAGAAATATGTGAGACAGCATGGTGAAATCAGGCGCTCGTCAAAATAAAGAAAGTAAAGAAACTGACTCTTTTTCGCTGATTTGGCAATTTTTATTGAAATTTTGTTTTTTGGCTCAACACCTTCTATGTCCATTTAGAAGCATTTCAGTGTGAATTATACCAAAGATACACATATACATAACAAGATGGTCCACTCAGCCAAAAAAGTGTGCTCTTTGCTTCAGATGGGGCCACAGTCTGTTTTGATTTTTCATTTCTCCTGAAGAAGAATAGGAAAAGCACCTCCTTGCGTGCGCAGATCGACTGCTGTTCATCAGCTGTTCGGGTTCGTTCAGTGCGGAGTTTTAGTTTTTAAAAATTTTAATGACCTCTCGCCTTTCATTCTTAAGTCAAATTAAACGAAGAAAAAAGTCGCCCCATCCTCCGGGAGAGGTTTTTTGTCAGCGTAACCATTTTAAATAAGCGTTCTTCCGAAATTTGAATTCTTATTTTTTTAAAAACTTGTTAGTTTCGCTTTGATTTTTTTAACACAAGTAGGGTAACTCTGTTCGCAAAGGGTGCACATTTGCGAAGAGGGTGCCACCGAATTTTGAGGGCACTTTTTTAATTGGCTTGAAGAGAGGAGTGGACCCTCTTGTTATGTAGACTCTTTGATTATACTGAAAAATGTCGATTAAACGCACAGCAAATGTAAATTGTCAGTTTCTATTGACTTTAAGGTTTTGTAAATAACCAAACTTTGGCAGCCATTTTCTCTTTAATTTTACCTCTGAAACCTGGCGATCCCCACCTCATTCAATTGTAAATATCTCGACATGTACTCCAGATAAATGGACAATTCTTTCATCCAAGGCAAGGCAAATGGACAAGCTTTAAGGTGATACTAATAACTCCATATGCCAAAAAAAATGACGAGCGTCTGTTTTCACCGCGCTGCCTCATTTATGAAGATTGCTTTCAATCTTTACAAATGAATCTCTGGATATATAAGACTGATTGCATGTGGTGAATGATCTTTCCAATAACTAAATGTAGAATACAACTTAGGCACAACTTATCCTCAAATATCTCTTGAACAGGCTGATAAATGTCACCCGTACTTTGCACAGCACTTTGTATCAATTTATTTTATCTTAATCATATTTTTCCCACAATAATTTAGATTATAAAAAACTTTTCTTCATAAATTTATATAAAGTATTAAAAATCTCCATCATGGGTAAAAGGGGATTGTTCACAGCGCTTCTCGCATATATTTTGCTTACGCTTATATATGGCTTACGTCACAGCTCACCAATGACATTTTTTATTGGCGAAACTTGTTACAAGAAATTAATTTTATGATGAACACTTTTTTTACACTAAAAGTTCTCTAAAAATGCATTCAATTTATATAAGCATAATGTCGTGATTAGAAAAAAATAAAGGACTTGTTTTTAAAAGCGATATCGTCCCAGCTGTAAACCTTTAAACATTTGTAGAGAAACCACCCAATTGGGATTTTTAAAAAGTATTTATTAAGGAATTTTACTGAATACAACTAACAGGTGTTTACAAAAATGTTGATCAATTAAGACAAATTGATACAAGTCATTGTGCAAATTCTGAAAACATTTTGTCAATGGTTTAGGAAATATTTGACAATAAGTTGTGCCACTGTAGGCTTCCCTGTAGTGTGGTCAAAAATTTGTGGTGCAACTTATCCTCAAATATCTCTTTTAACGGGTGAATCAATGTCGTCCATACTTTGCATAGCAGTTTGTATCAATTTGTCTTAACTAAATCATATTTTTCTAGAACAATTAGGGCTAGATAAAAAACTTTTCTTCATAAATTTATATAAAGTACTTGAAATCTCTGTCAAGCGTAAAATGGTATTGTTCACAGCACTTCCCGCTTCTCACACACATTTTGATTACGCATATATATATATGGCCTACGTCACAGCCCACCAAAGACAATTTTTACTTTCAGAACTTGTTACAAGAAATTATTGTTATAGTGAACACATTTTTGCACTAATGGCTCTCAAAACATGCGTTCAATTAGCATAATGTCCTGATTAGAAAAACCTGAAGGACTTGCTATTAAAAGCTATATTGTCCCAGCTGTAAACATTTAAAAATCTGTAGAAACCACCCACTTTGATTTTTTATTAGTATTTATTACGGAATTTTCTAGAATATAGCTTGCAGGTGTTTACAAAAATGTTGATCTGTTAAGACAAATTGATACAAGTCACTGTGCATAACATGGAGAACCTATGTTCGATAGTTGAGGAGATATTTGTGAAAATAAGTCGCTCCACGAATTTTTTACCACACTGTAATTTGAAGTGTCTGTGCAAGATTGTATGATGTCACAAGTATTACCTATAGGTTAACTTAGGGATAAGACTTCTGCCTTTTATTTTAGGATAGATTTGACATGTATAAGAGATGGTCTCTGAATTTCATGTATAAATTTGTCACTGTGCAATTCTTTGAAATGTGCATGGTTACTCTCCACATATATCTCTACTTCCATTGATATTGTTGATTATCCACCTATTGTTATGTAAATTTAAGTACAATTTTAATAAACTGTGCAAGGCTAACATTTATATAGGACTGTGAGTCAGCGAGTATATTTTCTTTCACTATACTATTGATTTCTTTTTAGATATCATAATATATAATGTACAATCAAACTTGCTCCAACAACCACCTTTCCAAGACAATCCCCTGAACAAATGTCTACTTCCTATGTCCACTTTTGTGCTTTTCCCGTATATCATACTGAAACCAAGATAACCACTTTGCTGCTTGGCAATGGATGGTTGTTTGGACAGGTTTGACTGTATGGAAAATTATTTGAATATTATTTTGTGATATTGTGACCAGGTTAGAATCATGTCCTTGCTCACTGGATGGAGTATATTGACATGGAATAATGTTCTTGAAACTCCAATAAAACTGTTTACTATCCATTTTATGAGCAAATATAATCAAAACTGGGTCAAAAGTCGTTCCCATGCAAACTGGGATTGGGGGTGGGGGTGGGGGGGGGGGGGGGTGCAGGGCAGGGCAAGTATCTCAAATTCAAGGAATCATTGCCAGCAAAGAAAGAGGAAAGAAGGCAGAAATTCAATCATGATGGTAAACCAATAAGAAGCAGCTGTGCACCGGCTACTTTTATACTTACGAAAGTGCATTGACTGTGTTTTTAGTTTTGTTTTGGGCATAAGCGACGAAAAAATAAGAGCAGTGAGTTTGATTTCAGTGCCTTGGAAGCCCTAGAAGAAGATCTAGATTGAAATCAAGATCACAGATAACTATGCTGCTAGCTATAGGTGAATTGAGTGACTATGATGAGCTGCCGTCCGACGAAGAATTAGATTGATTGGTACTGTAGCTTGTGCACAATGCTTATTTAAAATTATTGTGTAAAATTATGAACTGTTTTTTACCTGGCTCAATGCAAGTCAGGTGAGGAGTAGTGCACTGTGCAAGGCTACTGAGGGTGAATTTGGTCAAACGCATAACAATAAGGGAATAAGACTTGAATTATAATAATATTAGTAATAATAAATTGCATTTATATAGCGTATTCAATGCTCTATAGCGGGCTATGTGTGTTGGATGATGATTATTACCCCAGCAGACCCTAGAACTCTCAGAATCATTCTCGGCTTCCTGGGAAGCATACAGTGCAAGCAGTCAATAAAATGCTCTATCATTATCAGACTGACAGGATCTTTCACTATTTATAGCTTGAGTACCCATTCCTACTGGGTGCAGTAAAAAAAAATTGTGTAAAGTGACTTTCCCAAGGACACAACATCAGGCCCTTGATGCGGTTTGAACTCATAACCTTTCGGTCATGAGTCCAACAGCCTAACCACTGGACCACAGACGCCATGTTACAACCCATTTTGTTGACCCTTTGACTTTTGAGTTCCAGCTCCCTGAACTGACAGGACTTGTGGACCTGAGCTGCTTAGTGACAACTGCTAGATTTACATTACTGCTGAGGTGTGCAAATCCAAAAGGATACAATAAATGCACACCTGAGCCTATATATATATAGGGTAAAATACCCACAGTCACATACCAGATTCTGGACGTCTTGATGCAAAATAAGTGGGGTTTGTGAAACAATGGCATCAATACATCAGTAGAAGAGACTATTATTACTATTAAGCTTCACTCTACTCATTTCCACTTCAAGCCTTGTCCTGTCCAATAATGAATTAATGTTGCAAAATAATCCCTACAGACAACTAATGTACTTAACACTATGCTACACATCAACAAAAAACGTTAAATGAAGTCTTCCACACACAACAATTGCATGACTAACAACACTGTACTGGATACTGTAAACAAAAGTACTTGCCTTGGAGTAACTGGAATAACAAACATGATGGTTACAATTTAGTTTAGTTTTAGTAGGAGTTTTACAGCACTATTTTTTTTTTTCGAGTTCTACGGCGCTCGCAACTGCATACGGTCATATGAGCGCGTGGGACACAAGCTGGTTGTTATCACATAAAGCATTTTCAGTTTTGGTACGAATTAGTTTTGAATTTTGCCACGTGGTGGCCAAAGCCTATTCTTATCGATTTTAGGACCACCAAGGGATTTTTAATGTGCACAACTTTTACTCTAGACCTCCAAGATTTTTTTGCCCTTATCCGAGAAGGCTAGGTGTTCGATCCTACCTACTCTAAGATCAAAGCTGAAATACAGCAGTAGGAAGGTACCAGGAGTCGCAGTAGAAAGAGTCAGGAACCTAGAGGAAGGGGGAGGGGCAGAAAGGGGAGATGAAAGCAGATGAAAGAACATGACTAGAGAGCAGGGAAGGAGGTGAAAAGTGAACATTTCAGAGAATAAAGCTTTTCTGTTACTGTCAGGTTTTGAACTCGAGACCTATTAAATGAGCGGCAAACACAGTCCCTCTGAATCATGAAAACCCCCTCAGCACTTTCAATACAAATACATTAGAGGTGCTACTAGAGTAACATGCAAAGAAAAGAAGGCGGAGAGGTAAGAATAACATTTTTTTTATAATTATAGGAAAGAAGGAGCAAATCTCACAAGAATGCCCGTCAATAATGATAACAACAAACATATATATTTCTTTTTAAAAATCTGAAGCAACTTATGTGAATAGAAACTGTTTATTTCAAATTAAGTATATACATACACACTCAATTATATATTATTTCAATGTAGGTAAAAACAAGCGCATCACTCCAAGGGTATTTCATGTAGAATAAAACTTATCACAGTAATGTTTACTTTTGTTTTGAAAGATTTTATGTTTTCTACAAGCTAGCTCTTGCTTCCTTTACAATCACGTTCTTAAAGGAATACATGGCTTATAGTTAAATTATGCAGGTACCCTAAGTGTTTGAGGGCTTAAGGGTCATAGTTGAATTTAATATAATGCATATTGTGCGTTTTCTCTCTTTTTTAAAATTTTATTTTCCCTGCCAGATCCCACTGGACTGTAACTCTATACAAAGGAACAAGATACCATAACTGCTGTTAACTTTTTGAGGTCATGGCATCAGTAAAAATAGGATATATAGATATGTACAAAACTCTTACTACACATTTGAAATCAAATCTTCTGTTTAACTGAAACATCCGTATGAACTTTTGAACTCAAAGCACACCGGCAACAAAAAACTGGCAAGTAAGTAGTTGGCATAGACTTTTTCCATTAGCATAGTTACTCATCGAAGTCAATGCGCATTGTTTGGTACGTCCATTCCAGGGAATTTTTCCATCTGAGAGCTCTTGAAACTCAAGTTTTCTCTAATCAAGAGCGAAAGAACTTTCAAACTTATCACCCAGATTGTCCTTAAAACCATGTTTTTCTAATATTATTATTGCCACAGGTGCCAACACATTTCCAAATTTAAGCAAATCTAATTTTTTTGTTTGTTTTATTATTATTTGATCTAACTTATGAATTTTTTAAAAAAATCTCTCTATTTCAACTGAACTTCCCAGATTAACATTTACATGCACACATATTTTTGCTTTAAACTGGTAGTTTTAACAACCCTGGTTACAAATGTACAAGGTGTATTTTTATTTTACACTAGTAGCTCTCACGATTAAGGTGCGTATCTGTTCTCAAATGCTTTTTTCCATTTGTTTGAGATCAAACTACAAAGACTGAACTTCCCTGAAATGCACCGCATTATGTGGGGACATAAACAAAAATAGGTTTTCAGTCCAGTGGAATCTTAAAAGGGACACTTCCTTCTGTTTGGGGCTCTGCAGAATGGTTCTACCAAGCTGACGCTAATAAGGAGCTGGACATGTGGTTGACATGATCAGAAAGGTCCATCTATTGAATTATACATTCCCATGAAGTAAGTACATTGTGAGTACAAAAAGAGCTGTACGGATAAAAACCAACAAATAAATACATGTGTTCGGATAAAAATAACAACCCTAATTGCAAGAAAGCACAGAGGTGGAGGCAGAGCTGCCAATTTGGGAATGGGGAGATGATAGACATGACGGTTAGATCTTTCAGTGATGATGAGGGACACAAGTTTACAGACATGAACACTTTGCTTTAAAACTCCATACGTTAAGAATAGATTTTAAACATTTTTAAAGCCAGGAAGGTCCTTACTAAAGGAATGGTGTGTAAGGTTTCTTACACTTATCTGAAATTTATTTACCTAAAGTGGACTAAAGTTCAGCCATTCAGTATCATAAGTAGAAAAAGAACAGCAGAGCAAAAAGTTCATGCAACCTAGTGCAAAAATGATCTCCCAACGCTGCAGAATTTATTACAATGAATATATAATGAATATACATAATTTACTGCTGGAACAATATAACTTTCTTAGACATTTTTTAAAGCAGATATTTAAGAAGACAGAAAAAAAATGAAAACAGTAAAGTCAACTTTGCAGGGATATGAGGGACAAAGTGTCACAACGCAAGACTATCATGTTGAATCCACGAGACTTGGCAGCTCTGCAGAGTGAATAAGCACATTACACAAGTATGGACAGATTTGTTTACAAAGTGAAAATGTTTTTGAATTAGTAATATTAACAAAGGTTTAAAAGAATATGCCGATATGTGAGCCATTCTAAAAAAAAAGAACACTGCTGAAGTGCCTTTTTTCTACCATCAGTGACAAACAACATAAAATGTGATTTTGTATAAAATCAAGCTTTTTTAACTACTAGGAAATGTTCAAATATACGGTCGAACTTGTCCATAGCTGTCACTTAAGATCACAGAGAAAAGTTATCCTTATACTTATAGACAAGTGGCTGCTATGAACAGGAGCTGAGTTGTGGTCACCTATCTTTCCCTTTCATTTCCATCAAAATTGTCTTCTTGTTTCTTTTAGTAGACGTTTTACAGCGCTCACATCTGGAAAAGGTCATATGAATGCCAAGGGGTGGATGTCAACAGAGAATTCCTTACAGGGAATCAGGTTTACTCTGCTCACCTCTCTAGCTTCAACAGCACACAGTTTGCTTCAACTATCAAGGCACCCCGGAAATAGCGGGTCACAAGAGTGTGACAAACATACATAAGAAGAAGAGAAAAAATGACGATAGTAAGGATTAGGAAAGAAAAAGCAGCTGTTCCCTGTTGCAGTTCAGGTGCAATTATAAGCATGACATTGAAGAAAGAATCAACCCATTTACAATTATAACTCTACTGTGCAAAAGAACATGCTTAATGTCTCTCCTTAGGGAATGGCGTAAAGACACTTCAGTCAGTAACACTGCCCCGCGGGGTTAAAATTGTCATCTATCATAAAATCTTTTACTTTTTAAAAAAATATGCTGCCAACAGATTCAAACATCCTCGTCATAGCGGTCATTCACAAAATACAAAACACAAGTGAAAACAAAACAAACAAACAAAATCCTACCCCCCCCTGTTAACTAAGTAGGCAGTGCATAGCCAGAAAATAAGCCCAGCTACTTCTTTCTATTGACTGAATGTACATATTCAGTCTGAGAACAGGTTGACAAAAAACTTTTGTAGCAAGTGATAGATTAAAGCAGGTTTTGAGGTCAACGTGTCGTAAAATTGACTGAGGCAGCTTCATTGGACAGGGGCCATTTTTGACTTTTCAATGATTTTGGAAAGAGCTGTGTTAATTATTTTTGTTGCACCATTAAGAGGGTGTCTTTTACAAGCTCAGTTACCTGTACCAAACAGATTAGAAACTCGAAAAGTTCTCAAATTAATTGAAAAAAAAGGGTGCTAATAGTACCAGCAAGAAAACGTTCCAATAGTAGTTTGAAACATTTCCAATTAGACAAGGAGGTAACGATGTGAGGCTTGGTTGCCTCACTTTGTACGTCACTGTGCTGCACTTTTTTTTACTGGACATTTAGGACCTCCCCATGTTGATCTCAAGAATGGAAAGTAATATATAGCATTTCCAAAAAAGAATGTATGCTTATTTCAACAGGAATGATGTTCACTAGTTTCGTGTCTTTGAAATTAAAAAGCATCCTTAACACTTGTCTGTCATACTGTGATGGGTGCGGCACTCCAAGCAAAAACAGAGAAGTTAGAGATGTAAAAAAATTGACAGACTTTCGTGCATGAATTCATGCATGTTGTATCAGTTTATCTACTCAGCTTGAACAACTTAAAAAAAAAAAACATCCACTGTAAATCACATTAAAGTCAGAAAAGCCTAAAAATTGATTGTTTGAAAATGTAAGTTATTGCAACGCTGTAAAGCTGATCTCTTGAGAATTTCTCACATATTCATTATATATATATAAAGAGAGAAAAATATAGAAAGATAAATTGACATCCTTTAGAATAAATTTTTAAAAAGAACAACATCTTTTTAATAAAATTGTACCTTTCAGACAATACCTAAAAAAACATGATGGGGGGAAATATACAATAAAGTTGTAATGTATTTGTTTTATGTATATAAAAGATAAGCTGTGCAACTGGAATTTTCCCCAAGGCAAAAGATTTTGTAAAGTAATTAACATTCTCAAGCAGCTGCACACTTACATAGATGTATATATCTGCCTTTCACATAAATATCTATGCCTGAAAGTGACAACAGCTAACATTCTAGATAATCAGCTTCAAGCACAATGCCCTGAAAATATTCTGAAAAGACTGTTACACCAGTCAATAATATCTTGTATAACCATGGTAAGATACAGCAAAACCTAGTATGATCCCAGAAATCTGCAAACATTCACAAACATCCAACTTAGTAAAATATTTCTATGCTTTTGCCCATATATTTGTTGCAGTACTTCAAAAGAACTTTACTCTTCTTTTTAATTATACAAGTCTAACAACAAATCGTTGATGTTGAAGAAGAAATGACAAACACTTTTTTTTTCAGTAGGCCAATTTCAAATGTCTTTTCTACTCCAAAATCAGGTCTATAAACCAAAAGAACTATGTGTCTACAAGTGCTAAATCTGGGTATAATGTACACAGGCCTGAGAAAAGGGTCCACAGGTGCAGTTCTTTGCATTCATACATGAGAAATGCTTTTCCTGATGACTCTGGGTTTTTTTCACTTTTGAAAACATTTTCAGATACCTTAAATAGTTTTTTGAGATATGGCCACTTTTGTGAGTAAGGCATGCAACTACATTTGAAAAAAAAAAGGTTTCTTGTATATTCAACCTCAAGAGAAATGCTTGTATTTGTATCGCTTCTAAATGAACTAAGCTTATTTTCTTTTTTATCTATTAGGGAACTACGACAATGCTGGTATCACAGGGCAAAGAAATGCTTAATTATAACAAACATGATGAATCGAAAACAAAATAATCACACTGGTCACTCATAATACAGAAATTATAAATAAAAAAATGTTTCTGAAGTCAAGAACACAGTGACCAGACTGTTAGGGATTCACACTTGTTCCATTTGTTCCAAGCTAATAGGAATCCATGTGCCTGACTTTGGACAGGGGAGTTAACAAAAAAAAATTAAAACCGTATATAACATGCTGGAGTTCGTAAGGAAATGATAAATTAAGTGATCAGTTGTGAAAACTCAAAGCCATTTCATTACATTACGTAACGAACATGAGTTTTTAAAAGTTATCAAAAACATACTACGGAGAAAAATGGGCATAAAATATTTAGTGAGGATAAAGTAAAATGACTGATGAGGTGATATCTTGACGAATCTCGATTTCCCCAGTGTACAGTTGTTTACTTTATTCTACATTTTTCTCAAATTAGGCCCATGCAACTTCCGGACATATATGTAGGCCTATATAAATCATGAAACTTCATTGTCTTCCTGGCAAAGGTCAAATGACTCACTAGAATCAAAAGAAAGAACAACTTTTCTTAAGGATAAGTCTTTTTGAAAGATTCCATCCAAAACCTTCAATCAAAGTGCACAATTGTCATATGCACAACTTTACCCTTAAAATACGCAAAAGTATATTAGCAAAAATTTGTCAAGCATCTGAAATAAGCACATTACAAATGACACAGACTGAGCTTACCTTGAAATAGTGGTGAACTTTTGCCAAATCTTATAAACATACATTAATAAATACAAGTATAAAGTATGTATGACGAAAATATTGCAACAATTAAAATCAGACCATATTTCATAAACTTCATTTCTTCCATGAGTACGACTCACAGTGTAAATGCTACCTATAAATAAATTACCAAATACATGCAGGCACACACATACACACACACACACACACACACATACACACACACACACGCGCGCGCATAAAGCACGCACACACGCACGCATGCATGCACACACACTCAGATGCTAGTTGGTTTCCCAAAGCAAAACACAGACTTGTAGACTGGATACAGTCTTATGTCTCTTGGAAAAAAACCTTCCTTTGAGCCTTTTATACCTATACTGAGCTTTGTTATATAATTACACATAGACAATAACATTGCAAAGGAATTTTCGATAACATTCAAAGGATGAATATTCTCTCCAAAGTCCTGCAGAGGAAGCCAAAATCAATTGTGACCTCTGCCACTGGATGTAACAGCAAAATAAATGTGTAAATAGACTGAGATAGAGGAAATGAATGGGAGCAAGGTCAAGGAGAAACATTATGTGGATGTAAAGGAATAAAGGCAACCTGATAAATATCAATAATGCAAGGCATCATGCAAATACAAGAAGGAGGGCGATAGAAAAGGATATAAAAATAAAAACAAGTAGCTGTCATTTTTATTAACCTCGTGAGACCAATTTCATGGTCTACCACTAATAAGCAACTGTCATGAGAAAATCATGTCGTATAGTATTTTAAAAATAGTCTCCCAATCTTTTTTTTTTCTCTTTTTATGTAGGTGTCATATGCCCCTGTGGACACAATTTACATAATTCAAGGGGTGAGCTTCCATCCTGTCTGTCAGGGCCAACTCAGGCTGGGAGGGACACAAAGTCTGGGCAGAAAGACTGCGATACTCAATAAAAATTCTCCTTATATGGGAATTGAACCTGGGTCTTCTGCAGGTGACGTCAAAGCACCACTCGCGACACTACAGATGCCTGTCTCTATCAGACTTAAACCCGCCATTCATATGGGAATCTGCCAATGTAAATGGCAGACTCCATAAAAAAGAGAACTACAGTGTTGTTGTTTTTTTTTAACCCTCCAAGCGTCACTAACACTACACCAGTGGTGTCAGGGGAAATTACATGATTTCACCATATCATGTTGGGAATTGCTTGAAAACAGGCAAAACAAGCGAGCAAAGGCCTGCATAAACCTACTCTTTTAGAAAGTAAAATGCAAATACGAAGTAGAGCTCATAAAATGTAAAAGAGTTGAAATATTTGACGATACTTTAAAAAAACAAGAAAAATGAACCCAAATAGGAATTCAAATTATGGCTGATTAATTCATCAGGGACACCTCACAAAGAAACCAATGATGGATTTAATCAGCGGTCGACACTAGGAGGGTTAAAAACGAGGAACCTATTTCGACATTAAGTGATCAAGTGATGAAGCAAGCACTTCGACAAGACAGAGGGCCCACAGTTTCAATATCTCACGATATTATAACACGTGCTTGAAAACTCGTCCAACGATGAAGGCGAATTAGATCAATACTATGGGTGCAGTAGTAATAATATAGAAAGCAATGACAATGATGCTTGTGATGAAGATTCAAATATGGAATTAAGCCCAAGCCTGGGTCTAAGAGCGGAGGTAGAGAATGTGGTTCTGCAACAGCTGGTGAGGGGTGATGTGGGCAGGGATCCATGATGGACTTTAAATTATTGGTATACCAAACAAGAATACTCGCATTGGTTTGAAGGTAAATCTCTTACACATATTATGATCAAATTTTATACTTTTCTTTTCTTCTATTCATCATTTGTTTGCTATCACCATCCATCGGTTTTTGTTATCCATTTGTGTTCTTGAAGTTCTTGCAGACTTTTGCTCAAAAGGCCAGGTTCAAAAAAGTTTTATAGGATCAGGAGGTTAATTAGTTCTTACAGCTGTCCTTTAGTGATATGAATATGAGAGCAATAAATGTTCACACCATCTACTTTCTCTATTATTTTTTTGTCTACAACCAGCCAAATTTTCCTAAAATATCATATACTTGTATATTTGTATGCGTGCCACACTCTCCCACCACCCCAAAGTCCCTTTGTGAACTTTGGGGTTTCAAAGAATATGAAAATAATGTGTCACACAAGTGTATAATAATCATACAATTCACAATGTGTAAACTAATCATTAGCGTGTACATAACAATGTATTAAACAAATAAGGCAAAGCATGGAGATAAATACATAAAAGTGAATATATAATAATACCCGCTTAGCTGTGTATCATAAACAAATAAAGGCTACATGGTCAAAAGGTACAAATAATATTGTCATTACACATTTAATGATATATAAGTAGGCCAATATATAAATATATATGTTAAAAAAATATTGAAAGTTATGCAGTTTCAACGCTAGCCCTCATTCAGTTTGCAACTCGAAATTTTCAGCTTCTTTCCTTCTGAAACAGTTATTTTGTAACCGTGAACACTCAGTAATTTTGCCTCGTTCATTATACATCTTGGAGCTTTTAGCCATTTTCCCTTTAAAACAGTTATTTTGTCACTGGGAACAGTCAGTCATATACTCTGCCTCTAGGAAGATACAAGGAATCAGTCATTTTCTTACCTAGAAAAATCCTTTGTTTCACCTCTGGGGAAAAGTCACATTACTTCTGGGAACAAACAAAATGTCAGTTGTGTCACGACGCGGCGGAATCAGGCGCTCGTCAATTTTTTGACATATGAAGTTATTGGTATCATAATTTTAAAGCTTGTTCATTTGTCTTCATCCTCATCAATGCCTTTCACCCCTGGCAGGGTATAGGCCACATACAAGCTCCTTCCGTTTACCTCTGTCCTGGGCCATCCTTCCTAGTTCGTTCAAAGTGAGCTTCATCTCTTTCATGTCCCTTTCCACGCATCTCCTCCATGTTTCTCGTGGCCTACCCCTGATTTGTGCTCAAATGAAAAGCTCCCCCTCTTTCATTCGCTTCTGTCCAGACTGGTTCAAGAGGGTCTCGCTGATTCCCAGTATGTGAAGGTGGTATCAGTGCATTTCTTAGAGGACCTGTGCAGTTTTTCCAGCTTCATAAAGGGTCCTAACGTTCCACGATTCAATCCGGAGAGACTTGGACTTGGATGATGGTGTGTCTTGCTTTCGGTGAAAATAATACTCATCTCTCAGGAATAGAAGTAGAGATATTTTCTATTAAAAGAGGTGGGGGTCGCCTCATTTCAGAGATAAAATAAGCAAAAAAATGGCCACCAAAGATTGGAGATTTCCAAAGCTTCAAAGTCCTTAGAAACTAAATTTACATTTTTGTGCCTTAAATCAAAGTTTTTCAGTAAAATCCGTACAGAAATGCATCTTTAAATGGACCTTAAAGGTGCTGAGTCCAAAAAAAATAAAAATTCAATAAAAATAGCCGAAGGGAAAGAAAAGTGCCAGTTTCTTTGATTTCATTATTTTGAAAAGCGCCTGATTTCACCACAATGCCTCACATTTTGCCTTTTGAATGAAACAGTCCCCCCCCCAAATAGACCCATCTCTTCGTGGTGGGGGGGATTAGTACTCTTCAAATAGGAAAAGAAAAAGAGGAAGCTAACGGGTCAAGGGGTGACCCTGAAAAGAGACATATTACTTTACTATGTTTCTTACTCTTTCTATTTATTGTTTTTATTGTTTTACTTTATTACATTTATTAGCTTTTCTTTTCTCCTCTCTCCATCGACAACCTTTCTTTGACCTGGAGTTGGGACGGGTATTGGTGGGGTGGAAAGCAGAGGTTCATTGTCAGCACTGTACTGGATATGACTTTATGTAGGGAATACCCAGCTACATACATGTATTAAGCATGCACTTATCGGAGAGCCCTATGACTGTGGAGAAGGTGCAGAGACCATTTGCGTCTTGCTTGTTGACAACATTAACCCTCTGGAATCTGCCATGCCTTCCCCTGCCCCCATCTCTCGGATGAGAGGAATTGGTTGCTCTGAGAGGAGGGGGGGGGGGGGGGAAATCTAGCTTCCAATTGGTATTATTATTACTATTAGTATTATTATGATTATGTTATAATTTTTGTATTTCAACAACACACAGCAACTATGCTCTTAATAGTGTCTTTCTCTTCTTTATCTCCTTAAAAAACTTCTCAACATAATACAACAGACACCAACATACCCATTCATTTTTCTTACAATCTGTCTGTGATGGAGTTGGGTTTTTGTTTGTGGCATTGCACCTACAGCCACTGCTTTATCTCCTACCCTGGGATGGAAGGAAAATCACAGAACCACCAGTTTTAGAAGCTATTCACAAATAATAGAATCCCATACGAGCTGAGACGCTGCCTCGGTAATCAAGGTCTCCCCCAGGTCTTAGTGGGCAACCAAGCTGGCCTGGTGGATGGTTATTGGAAGAAAAAGAATGAAACAGTCAATTTGTTTCTGGGATAAACCTGCAATGTACTTCTGAGTGAGAGAAAATGTTTTTCTTTAGTGAAGAACCAGTCATTCTGCTTCTGAGAACAACTATTTTTTATCAGGGAACAAATCAGAGTATACTGGGGGAGGGGGAACTTGTGATGGAGGCAGAACTGAGCTGCTTTGGTCATTCAGATCTGTGACATCATTAAGAGGAGGAGCAGACGCATGAGATGGTCCAGCCTCTGGCTCTTCAACCGTCAGCTTGTCAGAACGTGAGTTTGACCGCGGACAGGCTATTGCTACTTCCACAGTTGTGTCTGCTGCCGAAGGTTCTACTAGCTGGTTGACGCTGGTATCTGCTGTGGTGTTGAGGGGTGTATCCATCGCAGCAGACTGTGTGGCATTGTAGGATACAAGTGGTGTTTGACTTGCTAATGGATCTCTGTTGTAGAAAGGTCGCATTTGCGCACTGTTACCTACAAAACAAAAAACAAAAATGTACTCTCAGGTATCTGGAAAATATTAGTCTCAGTCTGCCTTGATTAAATTAAGCGAAGACAAAATCATTTTTGACTTTACAGGCCTGTTGTGACAATTTTAAAAAAATTGTATAAGAAAATTTGTCATGAAGTGCTTAAGTAAACAGAGTAAAATCATGATTTTAGAATCTACTTATCCACATCCATTGCAAATCAAGTTATAATAACAAGCAACCAAGAAAACGGCTGAGAAAAACAGACCATGCCATATCAAGTAGCAAGAAAAGTAGTGTGCATGACACACTGTATTTTTTACTTTTTTAATGCCTTACTGTAAAACTTTCCCAAACCAGGGCACTAAGTACTCCAGTCAGACATTTATAGGAAATGTGTTTGAGGTGACGAGCAAAAGACTCCCCTCAAATTAAAAACTGGAATTTCACTGAGCCTGTCACAATCAGAAGGCACAAAATGTATAAGAGAAATGAAAAAATTTAAGCTATACTAACCTCCTTTTCTGTTGGAAGTATTATCTCCCTCACGGGAGTACCTCTTAGTAAGGCTGCCTTTGCCTTTTATACACATGTAATAAATAATGAACAGAATGAACAGAAAAGTCAACACAGCCACAATGATGATTTTTGTAACCAAGCCATCACTGTCGTCTTCATCTGCATCAACATCCTCTTTTTCACCAGGGTAGCTTGATTTAGGGTAGTCTGGGTTCCGATTATAATTCCTTTTCGTCACTGAAAACAAATATCACAGGCAAAAGAGAAACATCAAAATCAAGAAAACTACAATGGAGAGCAGGAAACTATAAACCACAAAGAGCAATTACAATTAGCAATTATTAGAACAGTAATAACCTAGAACTTCTTTTTAAAAACTATAAGGTCTAAGACAGCAAAGATATCATTTCTCTCTAAAAATAGGTGTAAGAGTGAAAATTAAAGATATTCACTTTCTTCATTTGATCTGAAGAGCCCTAGAAAGTAAATGCGCCTACAACTGGAGACACTCCAACTTTAGAATCAGCAAGAGATGACAGAGAGACATTTTGTGAGTCCTTGAGAACTCCCAAAACATATCACTCTTCCAAACTACACACCATGCTCTAGACAGGTGACAAAACATTTCCTTTTCATTCTTCATTGTAAACAAAGGTTTTCAAAAAAGTAGGGAAGGGAAAAATCATACCATTGAAGCTATACTTGAGAAGAAATGAGTGACGGTAGCCATTTCCTTCACACTTCTGGCTGTTCTTACAAGGCTTTATTTTTAACTCTGCTTCTGTGAAGCCCAAGATAAGTATACAGTACTCCTTTCCAACGTTTGGTTTCGACGTGTGGTTGAATTCTCTGTCAGTTCATAAGAGAGAAAAAATTAATTCAATTCCTTTAACACTGATAAAAAAAGGCTGAAATTATAATGCAATGATACGTAAAAATTAGTTGCATTGCAGGTTGAAGATCAAGCAGTCGACTATCCCTGAGGTTTAGCTGGGGAATGAAAAGAAAGAAGAAGACAAGGCTCATTTTATGGGTGCCTTTTGCTATAAATTCAATATTTCCGTTCCAGAGTCACATGTTATAGTACTATTGTTTTCTTACAAGTTAATTACTTGTTGAATGATTGGTTTACCTTTCACTATCTACCAAATATGGTGGAAAAGAAGTGGCCACAAATCAATGAGACCACAGAGTTCTGCCCACAAAGCCAAGTAAGAGCTGGTGGTTCAAATGGGGTCAGGGACTAAAAAGCAAGAGGAGACAATTTATTTACAGGCTCAGGTGTGAACCGAAGTATATGATGTGCGTCCAACAAGCTGGGGCAAAGGCCGACCTGCTTGACAGGAAAATCAAAGTCAGACAAAGAACCAGAAAGAAATGAGGCAAGACATAAAAAACTTTCCTACAATAGGAACATAATCAGCATATTCGTGGCCAGGAGCCCATACTTAAATCATGCCATGACCTGATAATAAGGCTGTAAAAAGTTACATTTTAATAGTTAGCTTACATTATAATCAAAGCTTGTGACTGCCAATGAGAGAGGCCTGAAAGGGGTGAAAGATGTATTTATGCGCCAATAAAACAGTTTTGAGAGTTGTGGACACTGCTCTTTGGTGATTTCATGAACGTTCATAAGGCTTACATGATCTATGGGTGAATTTGACTGCGATATATTCCCAAAATTAAAGAAGGGAAGCAGTGATATTTGATAATATAGATGCTTCACCCCTGTCAACAAGAAGATACATATTGCTAGCAGCATGATTCAACGGAAGTGACGAAATTTTCGAAAATCACTTTTTGATCCATTTATGTAGTACAGCCTTTTGATACACCTAATGTTAAAATCCCGAATTTGAAAGATTACTGCAAAGTGTTTTCAATCCTTCAGTAAATCAATTGCCTATATCACACAGGTCCCCAATTTCCATGTGATTCAACCGCCCAAGTGCCAGTTTTGCAGCAGCCGGTTGAGGTGTTCACCTGTCGTGTTGGCGGCGTGACCCACACGACTGTGGCCTTTGTCAAAACAGACTAAGGATAATATCAAAACAACCTTTGCTAACCTTGACTCAGATCAAACCTTATCAATAGCCAGAAGATTTTGTCAAGGCAGTTTGCTTAATTTATAACGAGGTTTGGTAGTGTAGTTGAGAAAGGGCAAGATGGCATCAATTAATATATGTTAATACTGACTCTACCATGTTGGTAAATTGTGGCACAAGCTACTGACTCATGGATTTTTAAAAAGTGTATGATTGACAGCTAAGGGGCGCTTATTTCACATTCGGTACAACAGCTGGAAAATATTTTTATCATAATTTTTCATGCTTCTTAATTTACTTTAAGAGTGCGCCCCTTGCTGTGTCCGTCAGGTAGCATTCTTGAATCATTGATTAGTTAGCCAGTGTTGGGTAGATGATGTTTAATTTGTCACTCGAAAAAAAAAAAGCAACTCATTAACATATCCGCCCTGAAAATTCTCTCTTCTACAAACCTTCAACTTCAACTCTCAAGCTCTACTCTTCAATTTGAAACAAATCTCATACAATCTACCTATATGCAAAATGATAAGTTTGAATACAACTGCCCTCACACAGTGGTTATTTCTGACTTTTAATATTGCAACGACAGTTTACGTGACTTAGAGATGGGAGCTGCACGACTGTCATATTAGCGGAGAGCAGAAAAGAACAAGCCATTCTGTGTAAGTAATTCTTCGACAAACTTAACAAAATTGCTTTCCCATTGCTACAGACAGAATATTGGCAAAATCTATCTTGACTATCACTTTCAAAGTCTCAGAGCCCTTTACCTCTTTATCTCCAGCAAGCCGCTCCCAGCGGCTCACAGTCAGAACATTCCTTTATGACGACTTCAACATCAAATTACTTTTCGGCAATTGCAGAAAACAGGTTTCTTTTACCGGACGTTCATTCATTTGATGAAGTACTATCATAATAGGTTCGCTAGTTTAGATTTAATGACCCATTTAGTGACGTTTTTTTCCATTTTAGAATTAGTACCAAAAAAGGGCCCTGGCGTAGTGGGTTTACCCCCATCAGAGATAAAGAGTTACAGAGAGTACCAAAGAAACCTGAAAGAGTCACTTAGAGAGAGATATTAAAAAGTAGCAACCTGTTGCTGTATGTGTCAGAAGGATCAATGTGATGTAAGCAAGGTAGGAGAAAGAATCTAACATGAAGCTTGCACAAAACCAAGTGGATGGGACCAGGACTTGAAGCGGATTTACTGTTAGTATGGCGTTGAATGAATTTGGTGCACTATAACATAACAGGACCAAATAAGCTGTCTATTTTTTTTTTAACTTGGTAAGCAAAGATGTGAAGTGTCATGTTTGGCACCAAGGAGAAGGATCATTGATTGCCAATGAAATCTCTTCTTGTGTCAGTAACTTCCTGGAGGATCCTGCAGATGCTAATTAATACGCCCCGTTCATTATATACAGAGATGGCTGTACTTATCAGACCACAACGCTATCTTGCCAAATGCAATCAGTGACATTTGTACCAGATAGAGCAAAATTGGTGAACACCAATACTTTGAAAAAGAGAAAATGCAAATGGAAGTGGATAGCACACACAGTGTAATTGAAAAATGGTCTGGTCAATGTGCTCATGGATAATCTTGAAAGTTTTTAAGAAAACAAGACAATATCACCCCCCCCCCCCCCCTTCCCCTTTGATGTTCGGTTTCTGGACCATTCAGACCACACTGAAACAAAAACGACCCTGTTGTCACACACAAACGTTTGTTGCCTTTGATACACACTGAACAAAAACAAATTGAATGTTAAGGTGAATGGTCTTTTTTAACGACTCCATGAGGCTCAAAACAGTCCTGCCTCATATGGCCCAACCAAATAACTGAAATAATTACTCTTAACTTTATAATTACTCTTACATTCATTATGATTTTCTTTAGTCAATAACTCAAACAACCAAGTAATCATTGGCACTCATCTGGTGACGTTGATTAAAGTGATTCAAACACCTAGATGCTGTCATACTGTCACTTAAGTGGTTGAATCACGCAGATTTTGGTAGGTCTAAACCGCCTAGGTCCAGTAACTTATGTAAGAAAGTTTTTGTTTTTTTAAAGTTAGTTACAGACCAGCATCCTACATCATATATCTGAATTTCAGCTTCATAGGCACGAGTATAAAGAAATAAAACAGTTTTTTGCTTCTCCTGAAAAATTTGTCTCTTGGCACTTAGGCAGTTGAATCACGCAGTCATGGACAATGATAATTTTAAAACATAATGAAGGGTTATTGGTAGGTACATTCATAGAATCTTAATTGAGGAAAATGTTAACAAAAGTAATATGGTACCATAAGAAACGAACTTCTAATACCAGACCAAGGACAGCATACATCTATCCAGATTTCACATCATAATCACATCATAACAAAAACAAACAGAGACCTCCTCAAGTAACTAGCCCCAACAATGTTTTATTCACTTGTTGTACTGCATCTTCTAATCTCCCCAGAACATGTTGGACTGTACCAAAGAGTCTACATAACAAGAGGGGCCACTTCTCTCTTTGAGCCAATTAAAAAAGTGTCCTCAAAATTCGGTGGCTCCCTCTTCGCAAAAGCGCACCTTTAACGAACAGAGTTTTCCTACTTGAGTTTAAAAAATCAAAGTGAAACTAGCAAGTTTTTGAATTAATTTCGGAAGAACGCTTTTTTAAAATGGTTACGCTGACAAAAAAACCTCTTCCGGAGGAAAGGGTGATTGTTTTCTTCGTTTAATTTGACTTTAGAATGAAAGGCGAGAGGTCATTAAAATTTAAAAAAAATAAAACTCCGCACTGAACGAACCCGAACTGCTGATGAACAGCAGTCGATCTGCGCACGCAAGGAGGTGCTATTCCTATTCTTCTTCTGGAAAAACGAAAGAGAGCTTCAAAACAGACTGCAGCGCCATCTGAAGCAAAGAGCATACTTCCTGCGGACACTTTTTTGGCTGAGTGGCCCATCTTGTTATTTACTATCTTTGACTGTACACCATATTGGCCATTACCTTTGCGGTTCCTGCAGACTTACCTTTGGCCATATAATGCAGAGGGTTCAACAAGAAGCCCAGCACCACCAACAGGGAAATGTGCACTGAGAAATGTGAAACAGATCCTTGCCACATCATCCATAAGAGAAATAAAGTGAGCCACTGTGAGATTACAGAAAGAAGGACTGTCAAGCTGTTCCATCTCGCCATAATGTGACATGACCATTCCACTTTTTGACCGTATCAAACGTATGCCTTTTGAACACTTGTCTCTCAACGAAACTGAAACAATACGAAGACAAAAAAACAAAACTTAGAGAACATTCAGCAAGAGTAGCACAAATGCTTATCAGATATTGTAATAGGTTTTGAATCCAGACTTGTCAATAAAAAAAAGTCACTCCCATTCTACATATTGCAACCTAATTTATAATGAATTCTTGAATTCTGACATAACAAAGACCCGCAATCAACGAAAAGAAGCCGATATCGAGTTTGACAAGCAAGGGATTATCAGTTATCAAACTAGAAATATCATATTACATTACATCAGATACAAACTACAAACTAAAGTATTTTGAATGAAAAAAAAAAAAAGGAAAGGTGATACAAAGTGTAAGCCAACTCAAGAAAGTGACAAAAGAGATAAATACAACTACACAAAGAAATCACATGTGGATCTGGGAGAGAGAAAAAGATATAAATATTTTCATGACATGTAAGGGAAGGATGTACTCCAACAGAATTCAAATATAGATCGAACTTAAAATTAGAGAAACTGAATAAATCGTAAGTCTTCCTGACAATTATGATGTATGTAACTTCTCACTGAAAAAAAATAAATTTGTAGAATCAGTTTATAAACTAATCGGCCTTAAACCTCTTTGAATAACAATAATTATCCCATAATCAAGATTATAGAAAATGATGATCAAGATCTAAAAAGGCCTCTGTTTGAGCATACTCATATGTGAGACATCAAGTCAAGGTGAAATCAGGCACTCGTCAAAATAATGAAATCCGAGAAATCTGCATTTTTTTTGGCCGTTGGCCAATTTTTTTCACCTTTTTTTTTTAGACTCAACACCTTTTATGTCCATTAAAAGCACATTTCTGAGAGGATTATACGGGAAAACATTGATTAAAGGCACAAAAGATGTAAATTTTCAGTTGCCAAGGACTCTCAGGCTATGGAACTTAAGGGGGGGGGGGGGGGGGGCTACACCTGGAGGCTATCTCGCTTATTACTGGACCGAATTTTACCAACTTTCACACATATAACAAGCATATAGTAAGGAATTTAAAAATCCGCAATCAAATTTGAGAAAAAAGTTTCGTTTCCATGGATACGCCGCCATATTGGATTTTATTGACATGTCTTACGTAATGAATACCGCACTTATCGCTAATGGAAATTGATTGTTTTTTTGCATGCGTGTTCACAAACATTAGATCTAAAATTTTGTCTGTTGTTTTTTTCCTAAACGAATTTGAAAATTTTTAATGAATTTTTTGCTGAGGTAGCATTCAAGTTTGCGAAAAATCCATGAAAATCCACACTCCAGACACCACCAACAAAAATCTATTCCATATATCAAAAATTCAACAGACACATTTTTAGTATTACCTCTTCTCTTCACTCTGTGAAAATTTCATGAAGATTGGATGAAAATGGTGGAGTTATTCAAAAAAGTATAGAGAAAAGTCGCGTTTTGAGAAAACGGCCAATAAAGAAAAATAAAATTCTGACTTTTGGAGGAAATGGCGGTTACAAACATGCCCGGTATGGGAAAAAATACGGTTTTTGGGGGTTCTTTTGCGATGACATAGTTGTAGGAGAGGCTGAGGAAGCTAAAAATGCCTACAACTCAAATTCCATGATTTTGAGCCGAATTTTGACTTCGGGGGTGTAGCCCACCCCTTAAGTTACCAAACTTTGGCAGCCATTTTCTCGCTAATTTTACTTCTTAAACCAGGCGAACCTGACCTCCTTCAATCGCTAATATTTAGACTTTTATTCAACATAGACGGATATTTGTTTCACCGAAAAGAAGGCAAATGAACAGGCTTTAAGATGATACTGATAACCCCAAATGCCCAAAAACAATGAGCTCTTGATTCTACCGCGTCGTGGCAGGTGTTTAAGCAAAGGAATCAGGCGCTTGTCAAATTTTAGGCTTGTGGATTTATTAGTATCATCTGAAAGCCGATTTATTTGCCTTGTTTATAAAGGGAATAAATATCTATCCATCTTGAATGGAACTTAAGATATCTGCGATTGAAGGAAAAGAGGTCGCCTGGTTTCAGTGGTGAAATTAGGGAGAAAATATGACAGCCAAAGTTTGGTAACTCCTTAGCAATGTTTTTCAGTAAAATTCCATGGAAATGTGCTTTTAAATGGACATAAAAGAGGTTGAGCCAAAAAATAAAAATTTGATAAAAATTTCCAAACTGACAAAAAAAATGCCTGTTTCTCCAATTTCTGTATTTTTAACGAGCGCCTGATTTAGCCATGTTGCCTTACATATATTTTTGCAATATTCATTCTGTATAATACAGCTGGCTGATGAATATTTCTTTGTACGTTTGTACTAAAAAAAACCCTGACACATCCAAGGAAATGAAGGAGGAGTGTTAAGTAATATATATGCCCAGACTATGAAGTATGTACTGTACAACAAAGAAACTTGAAGAATGTGATTTTTATCCCTCTGGAATACTGCATGTGGAGTTTTGGGAAAATTCAATGAGCAGTGTGAACTTCAGAGCACTTTCAGAGAACTAAGTTCTTGAATACCATAAGATAACGCCATCTACAGTGTTAAAAATCATAGTGGAATCTTTTGACCTTTTGAATATGGAAGTGGTTATTCTCAACCCGGGTGAGATAACCTATATGTCTCGCAAACCTCACCCCCTCCCTTGTTTTACCGGAAGTGACCCAAGAGGGATCAGGGCAGAGGTTACCGGGGCTTCCACAGAATCGTGTTGGTATCTGAACAGACATACATCTAGATCTAGATATCCAGTCACAGTGAGGGTTGTCAAATTGGAGCCAAATTCCAAAAAATTTGTCTCTTTTAGATCGCGTCTGGCCTGGAGAATTTCATTTGGCTCTCTGGCTCCTTATTTGGCTCCAAACTCCAAATGTTGAAGAAGAAGGGGACAGAAGAGGCAAGAAAAAAAAGAAAAGAAAAAGAAAGAAAAGACAAAAAATGAAAGTGAAGAAGAGCTTGGATTGTTCAAAATTATTAAAACTAGTTAACAAGTTTTAACGCCCTCGTCCATTTGGTCTGAATATTTACAACCCTTCAACCATTGTGCAAGAGCATAGTCTCGTCCTCGTGTCTTGTTACGTTCGTACACGCTCTGTACCTTCAACCATAATTTATTGTGTGCAGAGAGGCCAGCCATCGTTAAGTGTGTCGGTAGGGAGCCTTTTTTTTTATAGGAGAGGCGAAAAATGTTTTTACATTATTGTTATTCGTTCCCAACCAAATGCGGTAAGCCATCAAGGGCCTAGGAGATTTAATCGGCCTGTGAGAGGCCAGGGGGGAGTCCTCACCTCATGCCCACACCAGGGTGGGAGCTATTCTCATCGGGGGAGGGGGGGGAATAGCGAAACATGGGTTATTCTCACCCGGGGTGAGAATAAAGGTGGCCTATGAATATTGCTTTAGGAAGCGTTAACCCTTACAGCTGTGGGCTATTTGTAGCCCTACTTTCCTATGTAGAAAGAAGCATTGTGAGAGTTGAATTCCTTTTTTCTAACTTGCTTCTTTCACAGTCAGGGTAAAGAATGATTGAAACACCCCTCAAGACTAAATACAGTCAAAATATATAAGCAGGAGAGAGAAAACAACATGGAAACAATAAAAAAGTAAAAAAGAGAACAGATACTAAAGCAATGTAAACTCATGAGAAAATAAGTAAAATCATAATTTACTTACTGGCCTCTTTCCGTTTTTTTTCTACAGTGATTGTGGCAGAGCTGTTTACTTGACAAAAGTCATGGTTCTTGAACGTTAGTACAATTCCACCATCCTCAGTGCATGTCTTTGTGGGTTGACCAAGTTCGCTGGGACAAATTGGAGGCTATAAAAAAAAATTATAATTAACAATAGGACAAAAAAATTATTCTTTGAGAAAAAAAAGCAAGCAGGCATAAAAGCTAACAAGCTGTGCTGTTCTGAGAGAGTACATTTTTCTTTTTGTTTTGCCTAACATCTTCTGAAGGTGAATGGAGTGCACTTAGGTAGAGAAAGTACAAAGGGCATGGTGGATACCTCATTCTTCCTCTGAAGAAGTGCATCAACTTCCATCCTTACTACTAAACAAGACCAAGCTCTCATACCTCCACTGATATTATAGAGACTTGCTCGTATAAACTATGTAGACAGTTCTAAAAGGGTAAGCTGGGTGAGATCCTTTTAAACAAACAGTTGTGAATGTATTAGAGCATAGCACTGTTGAGTATTAAGGGCAAATCAGAATTAAGGACCACAACACAGTTGTGCAAAGCAGTTGATGACGCTTCTATTCGTGAGCAACTGCATTTAGGGTTCTAATACAAAAAAGCCAGTATGAGCAAGCAAAGGCCTTGCCCCTGAAAAAACTAACAATAATAAATGTACAGGTTTATTGAGAACACACATATCAAGTTGCTAGAATGCTTCCCCAAATAGCACTATCATCCAACCTCCTGATCAGACAGGTTGATAGGATCACAAATCTTACGGTCCAAAATTCAGCTGACACTATCAGCATATAAATTTATAAAAAGCTGTTCCCAAATCCACTTGAACAAATGTCTGTGAACCCTTTCTAAATAAAATAAATAGCCTATGGAGTGTCTCAGAAATGCCCTAAAGACACAGCTGACTGTGTTTTGTGACAGAACAAGAAAGTTGCAGAATTTCCAAAGCCTGAGACAGGAGATAATCCACTGCAATGGCATCCAAACAAACAGACATGTTTGTATGTCCGAAATGCAACCACATTATGGGTACTATCAAAGCTGGGACTTTTGAGCAAATGTGAAAGCCCACAAAACATGAGAAGCACATGACAGATGCCATCATTGGACTGGATGAAGCACCAATTAATCAGCAGTCATTTAAAAAAAATATGAAGACAAAATTATTATCATATTATGGGAGAACACAATGCCAATATCACAGTTTAAATAGCAAATGTATTTTTCATTCTCATTTTAAGGCTAACAAATAATATATGTCCCAAAAAGAAAAAAATATGGTTACAATATAAAATGAGTTTAGGTCATACCACCAGTGATATCCTACGGACTTGCTTGTCTAACAGGTGCACTTTGATGTTATGTATTCTGATTAGTAGTTTTGAGAAGTGATTATAAACTGTAAATCTACACAACGTCTCTATCTTTCCAATAACACAATGGATCTATTTATATAAGCTAAAAGATTTAAAATAAGTACTAAACCAATAAATTATAAATCTGACGTGTGGTTCAACAAAATGCAAACAATGCGTTATACTGCCTCAAAAAAAAAAATTATGCAGTCTCAGCTCTAATCAATTTAATTTGGGAAAATAAGTTTATGGACAGTATATCTACTCACATTTATTTGTTAAATTATTAACAATTAGGAATATCTTAATGGAAACATTCATCTTATTATTGCCAATGAAATATTTTCCTTTTCAAAGTTAGGTCGTTTTTTTTTTCATTTTATTCTCAATATGTATGGCGAACACTCTTTAAGAATACCTTACGGTACACATTTTAAAAGACAGGAACAAAAAAACAAAAATAGAAAAAGGTTACAACCAAGCATGATAACAAACAGACAAACAAAGAAACAAACAAACAAACACATTAACATACAAACACACACAATTATAAAATAGATAGTAGACCTACCTGGAGCGGAGCCGTGCCATTATCATTAACTGTCTTAATCATTACACTTGAAGGGCACTCTGGCATCTCTACGCAGACCTTGTACTCAGCTTTGAGGAATTCATCATTCTTAAACCTGAACTCAACATCACACTTTCTTTCATCAAGCGAAGTGCATGAAGACTCCTCTTTGCATCGTTCACAGTCATCTGTTTTCAGGTCCAGTGAGTAAACTTCTGTTACACTATTCAGGTCAACACCAAAGGAACAACTACTTTGATTATTAACGGGAACTTGAACTGAAAAAAGGAGGAGGTAAAAAAAAGAATTAATTTTTCATTACAAAATGAAATTTCATGATAATGAATTTTCTTTTTTAATGCAGCTAAAAACATTTCTTTTACTAATAAAATTAAATTTTAAAAAATTCTAGTGAAGTCCAATTTCACAACTTATTATGTGTATATTTTTAGTCATGTGAGACCATACATGGACAAACTACAGCCCACTGGCCGGGTGTGGTCCAAGAGCAGTTTCAGTCTAGCCCATGAGTCAGCCCAGTGATTAATAATGAATGTGGCCCATGGTGAGTCGTCAATGCATAATCACAAACTGTCTGTCTTCAAAATCAAAATCAATAGTTTTTCAGCCCGGCTGAAAGCAACGGACCAAAACATCTCATTTCATGAAAGGCCCTTGAGTGACATGTTATATTGTCAGTTTTATTCTCACTTTTGAGAACTTGGATATTTTGATCGATTTCATCTGATTTTCTCTTGCTTTGACAAGCAAGATAATATTCAGAATCACTTAATCCAGCCCCAAACTTGAATTCACTTGCCCATGCCTGTGTTACACCATTGTCTGATCATGATAAGATTACAAGAAACAAAAATGTTGATTGGACACCATTCCAATGTTACAAGAGTGGATTACTGAGTAAAACATTGATTCTGAGGTGCAAATTTGGATTGCTGACAATTAAAAATCATTTATCCTTAAACCACTTCAAACAATCCAGATCCTCAAATTTTTAGAGGTCAATCCCTCATTGAAGCTAACTTCAATATGTGCACCTGAGTATACACTTGCAGCACAGAATGAGTTTTTGATTGGCAAATTATGATACACACTACAGCAAAAAATGTGCATGGCGTTGCAGTAAAACCAATCAGAATTGAGATCATGTTTAGCCATGTGAGTGAACACAACTGTGCAGCTTTCACAATGAAGGAGAGTCAAAGGCCGATGAGGACTATATGCAAAGTGGTTATAGTCAACCCTCGTCTGGAAATAAGTTTTGAAAATGATGTCATAGCCTAATTTTTCAAATCTGAATATTGCATACGATCAAAGATAGGTAGTTTCTGCGGAGATTTAGTAATTTTCTTAAAAGAGTCAAAAGCTTCAATTTTTTTTTTTTAGCTGACCAATCTCCTATCTTTAAACTGAAATGTCTTCGATTCCTATTATGACAACTTAATAATAAAGTTAAACAACATTTTACAAGGAAAAAGTGGCAGAGCACCATGCACTGGTCTAAGACAAAATCGTAAATAGGTACCAGTGCAAAGAGTTTCCCCACTAGTACAGCTGCTGTAAGCTGACAAAACGCTTTTTTTCAATTTTGGAACCGAATTTGTTTATTTGCTTGATCAAAAACCTGATCAGTTACCCTACTTGTGTGAAAAAAATCAAAGTGAAATTGTCACTATTTCTTGAAAAAGTTAGAATTCAAATTTCAGAAGAACGCCTTTTTTTAAACGCTTGTGCTGACACAATGCCACTTTATCTCGAAACTGCTGTGAATAAAAAAAAGGAGTTTTCTCAGCTCATGGCAGACAGTGCTGGTCAGACTTTTCGCTCTGTCTATGTGTGGCAACTCATTCCATTACTAACAATATGGAAGAGATTAAGTTCATTTTTCAGCACTCTACTCTTATTTAAATTATTAATAATAATAATATATAACATTTATATAGCGCATTTCCAAAAAAGTAGCTCAATGCGCTTTACATTGGAATACCCATTTTCAAAACCTTTCTTACTACTTTTTTTCTTCTCTTGCAATATATATTTATGCGCACACACGCGCGTGCGCACACACACACGCGCGTGCGCACACACACACGCGCGTGCGCACACACACACACGCGTGCGCACACATACACACACACACACACACACACACACACACACACACACTATTTTCATCCAGACATAGGAACAGAACAACTATAATGAAAAATAACGTTAAAAGCTTATGAAGGATAGGCCTGTAGGAACAGAAAATGTTCAAAATGTCTTTTGAAGCTATCTAATGTTTTTATTAAGTAAAATTGAAGATAGGCAGAAAGGCACTATATATGGACACCATTTTTGGACAGTTTGTAAAAGTGCCGTAGGCTTTGATACATTATGTCAAGTCAGCAAAACAAGAAGGCTTAATCACTCACATCACAAGAAAGTGCAGTTAGCAGTTTTTCTGAAAGGGAAGTTCACACCTTCACCATACTAGCCAAATTTGAAACTATGCTTATAGGTCTCACAACTTTCAGTAGGCCTACCAGTGAATTAACAAGTTAAACTTAAAAACTACAAATGGGTCTTTAATTTTAAAACATTAATTTGATTAATATAGGCTGACATGAGAAGGGCTTTACTCACTTTTTTTTACTAGAGATTCCACAGAGCAAGTAATACAGCAAAACAGAGCCACGACGACTGCTGCGATGGAAGTTGTCATGACAGAAAGCATTCTGCATTCTGAACCGAATATCTAACAGCCTGGAAAAAACGAGAAAAGGAAGAGTGGTCATGAGCAAACTTTTAAATATCATAATAATAATAATAATAATGAAGATCGTTTCTATAGCGCCCACTCCTGTGTAAACACAGCTCTAGGCGCTTTACATAAATGCATGTACAAACAATATTCATGCACACGACACACACACACACACACACACTCACACTCATACACATACACATAAACATACACACACATACACACACAAACACACGCACATTCACGCACACATTACATGCACACATGTGCACACACATGCATGCCACACACACACACACACACACACACACACACACACACACACACACACACACACACACACACACACACACACACACACACACGCACGCACGCACACACACACACACACACACACACACACACACACACAAAATCTACTTGCTTATCACACATGCACACTTACACATCGTTACGAAATGAGCACATACACATACATAATAAATTAATATACACAATGCAATTCGCAAAATACATAAATGTATACATAGTCATTTACATAACATAGTACTGAACATGAATCTACTGACATAAAAATGATGTAATTAAATGTGTCTTTAAAAATTTATTTAATTTAGACTCAGACTGTGTATGTCTCAAGGGTTGGGGAAGAGAGTTCCAAACAGATGGAGCAAGGTGGGCAAACGATGTTTCCGCTATTTTTTTATCCCCTTTTTAGGAACTCTTAAAAGATACTGATCACCTGATCTTAGTGATCTAGATGGAACATAAATCTGGATGAGATCACTAAGACATGAGGGAGCTTCGTTATTGACACATTTATGACATAATATTGCAATTTTATATGACATTCTAGCTGACACGCGAAACCAATGCAATGTTCTTAACATGGGAGTAGTGTGATCCCTTTTCTTTTTCTATAGTACAAGCCTAGCAGCAGGATTTTGAAAACATTGTAACTTGTGAAAAGTGGTATTTGGTAAGTTACATAGTAAAGCATTGCAATAATCGATGCGTGAAAACAAGAAAGATGACACGAGTGTTTTCAACGAGTGTTCATTCAAAAACATAGACATATGACCAATTCTACGCAATTCACAAAATAAAATGGAACATAAATAATTGATATGATGTTCCATTGACAATTTTGAATCAAAATACACTCCCAGATTTGTTACTTTATCTGTAAAATACAGTTTTTCATTCTCAGTACAAATTCTTTGGGTCACATAAAAGAATTTCAGTTTTATTTTCATTAAGCTGGAGCTTATTATCAATCATCCACTTTTTGACATCATCAATGCACAGACCCATAGTGGTAAGCAAGGTTTTAACATCTGATGGTGGAACAGATTTATATAACTGTGTATCGTCTGCGTACATGTATCAACAGAATTTTCCACTCGTCAGGTGATTTTGATCAAATTTTTATTTTTGGCTCGACACCTTTTACGTCCATTTAAAAACACTTTTGTTTGTGGATTCAAAGGTGTGAATTATATTGAAACACGTTTATGAAAGGCACAAAAAATGTAAATTCACCTTTTCCAAGGACACTCAAGCTTTGGAAGTCACTAAACTTTGGTGGCCATTTTCTTATTCATCAGTGACACCAGTTTTAAAAGACTCCCATCTCATCCAATTGCAAATATTTTGACTTCTGTTCACGATAGATGAGTATTTTTTCCATCACAACCAAGGCAAATGAACAGGCTTTAAGATCATACCAATAACTCCATATGCTCAAAATTTGCTGAGCACCTGATTTTATTGCATTGTCACACATTTGAAAGTGCAACTCTTTAGGATGATATAATTAACAATACCATCCACATCCTAACCAAATCCCTCACCTTTTTTGAATGCCAGAAACGAAATATGTATATATATGTGATATTAGCAAGAGGTGGAAAGAAAAAAACAAGTTTTCAAAGATAATTAAAAAATCAAAAGAAAAATAATTCTTAAGCGCTATTTTTAATTTCCTAAAGTCGCACGTCTAGGAAATAAATAAAAATACAGTCACAGACGCCACAATGGAATGCTTTCCATGACGAAAACCTGTCATAGTGGAATGCACCTGCACCTGCTCCCTGCTCCTTGATAAATTCCTTTATAATACATCAGTAATTCTGTCTATGGGTTTCAAAGTCCTGAAAGTTTGGTTCTTACGGCTCTAATCTTTACACCATGTTGCCAGTCGAGAACGGAAGAGGAATGCAGTTTTGAGTAACTGTTCCCATCCATATGAGCTCTGAGTGGTGTAGATGGTAATTAAGAGCGATGTGGATGTGGAATCGCACTGCTGCTGTCTTTAAAATGTGTGTCGGCACAGAAACTTTCTTGAGTAAGCCTAATTGTATGCCCAGCTGAGAAAAATATTCCCCGGATTGTTGTTACATGATCGGGTGGGGTGGCACTGACTGATTGTGCTCATTACATCAATGGGTGGGGTGGAGACAGATGAGATGTTAAATTGTTTCTGCTTTTATTGGTCAAACATTAGCTTAGTCCAAATGAGGCGAACGTACTCATGATGGTAAAGTATTAGTAAGACTGACACATATGCCAATATTAGAATGGCTAGGATTGCACATGGAAAGTGTGAAATTTTTATTTCTATATATTCTATATATATTTGCCGATGTGACAGCTCTAGGTCACCCTTTGATCACACTGCCAAGATGGCTGGCCCTCTGTACTCCCATCCCTCCGCTTTTTTCTGCTCTCTTTTTCTTATCCAATAAGAAAATTGATGTCCAATGTGGATATTTTCTTTTTCTGGCTCCCTTGCAATTCAGTCATGTACACTAAGTTCGACTGCAGCATTAATCAATGCATGACTAGAACAATTTAAACAACATAGGCCTACCTATTCTACTAATGCACACATGTATGGCCTATATATATGAATAATGCAAGTTACTGCAAATTTAATAAGCAGGTATAGTCGGCGAACACAGGGTAGGCAATTCAAATTCTATAATGATCATGAACCACAGGAAACATAGAAGTTTATAAACATATATTTTGTAAGACAGCAGTTGCTCTCAGCCTACTATAATAATATATGCCACCTATAGAGACTTCTTCTATGATTAGCCAGTGAAGGGTGATAACAATTTAAGATATTGTATTAAATCTTTTTCCGTCTATAAAAAGTCATTTACTTGAAAATTCCCCAAATCTTCTGAATATTTACCAATATGAAAACAGCAAACCAAATATCCGGTTTTTGTCCACAGTGGTATCCATGTAAAAATAAAACATTTTGACAACTTTTTTTTTTCTCACTGTGTCCAGTCACAATATTGTGACATATGTCCATTTCATGTGGTATTACAACTAATGTAAAGGTTAATGTGATTATCATGATCTGTTACAAGCACTATAAAAATCATAATGTAATTCATAATCTCATTTTGTAAAAAATATATTAAGCTTTTAATTTTTGTTGTTTAAACACTTTTGTTTTATCCCTGACACATGTGTCCCTTGGTAAGTTACAAATAGCCTACACATCAATTATCTAAAAACACATAGGTCTGGGATTTTCTCTCCATATAGTATATATATACAGTCAAACTTGCCCTGACGGCCACCTCTATAAGACGGTCACCTGTACAAATGGCCACTTTCCATTTCCCCCCTTGCGTTTTTTCGATATAATTTATCTGTGTAAAACGGGCACCTGTCCAATGCGGCCGCTGCCACCATATTTTAACACACAACCCCTATCACACAAAGCGATAACACCTATCTTCTTAGACGGCCACCTAAGTGACTCCATTACGCTTTGTCATAAATTGTGCATTGGCCCCTGGCGTTGTGGGCGAGCCGTCATAATTCAATCACCTGTCGTTTTTAGGTAGTCCCTCCAACCGATCATGTTGCGTAGGCCCCTCCCACTGTTGACCAATAGCTACCAATTTTCAGCTGCTGGTGAGGTAAGCGTGTGATCCCTCATAACCCATAAGCCCCACCCAGAACTCATACACAAATCATAAGTGAGATGGGTGGTCACTGTTTACCCAGTCTGTAACAAAGTAACAGGACGTTAACATGAACTTGCGACAGAAGCGTCGCTCGTTCCCCAAGTGGTGGCGAGCCAAGTGTTTGTTTTAACATGGCACTCCATCTTCCTCGTCTGATACATTTAGTTTTTTTTGTTACCCTTGTGCTAAATCAGCAACAAAGTAAGAATTACAAACAAAATACAAACCAACAACAACAACAACAACAATGCGGCTACTTTAGATTGGGACCTCAGATGGGAATGGTTTGTTTTCTTCATCTTGATCAGTCCTGCCTAAGACGGCCACCTGTCTTATACTGCCACTTTTCTCCTTGACAATGGGTGGCCGTCTTACACAGGTTTGACTGTACATGTATACTTTTTAAAAAAGTGTAAGCCCTAAAAGTGGGAATGTAAAGCAATAATTAAACTTTTACTTGAATTTTGACATCCCAAGTTACCATTTGGTTCCAATAAAGATGGAATTACCCATCAGTTTAGTTCAGTGCAAGGAAACATTTTAAAAAAAAGATCTAACTAAAGGTGGTCTTAACACCAACACACTAACAAATTATATTTATATAATTTGCCTTGGGGGGGTCACCGGGTTCCAATCCATTAAAAACGAACCCTTGCTTGCACGAGTGAAATCAACACCTTTTATTCAAAAGAGCGGCACAGCCTACTGACTATTGAGCAAGTCTCCTACCATTATATAATATTAATATTAATAGTAAATGTATCACAGATTGGCCATTAGTAGGGTTATGCCTGCGTGAATATAACACAGGGAGGAAAGCATCAATAAGGCACAGTTAGTTGCGAGTAAAGTTAATAAGCCTGTATAAATCTGTTTAGTAAGTCAGAGCTTCCAAACAAAACCAAAAAGCAAGTCCTGTTTACACTGTGCGAGTCTATTCCATTCTAATTCTACACATGTTTATCATTATTATTATGCCACAGCCTCAAGCGGCTCAAACGAAGTCGAAGTCGAAGACCAATAAATAGATGAAAATGTGGGAGAGAAAGTATTGTCACCGTGGTGCACCTTTTATAAAATGCCAATATAGGCTACAACGCTTCTCTATCATGAAGGTTTTGTGTAGTAAAGAAATGGATGTTACATTACCTTGGGTCACACTGTTGCGCACAAATCTAACCGTTCTTGACCTAGAATAACCCAGAGCCAGAGATGCAAGCAAACTATCGTCTCTTTCATTTCTTGGCAATCTTTGCCTGCATCCTGTTTATACGGTCACCGAGCACACCATACTGCCTCTCCAAGACTTGTATCAGATCTGCTGGCCAAGATTCCAGACCATCCAGACAAGCAGGTCGATGTGCGTGAGTGTCGGAGAGAGGGAGAGCGTGTGCGAAACACGATCAATACCTGAAGCGTGAGCGGTAGTAGTAGGCCTACAGTGTACAGTGTGCTCCACGCCACGCATGTATAATTTACGCATTGCCCTCTCTCCCAGCCCTCTGCCGAGCACGAGCACGAACGCGGGGAGCTGTGAAATTGGTGTCCGGAGGAGCGCCCCCATCGTCATTCTAAGGTCAGCTGAACAACCCTCATGCAAAGGCCAGCTGTGTGCGGGAACATTAAATGGTTGCATCGTCACCAATGATGCTTTGTTCAACAGCTAGGGACAATGTATGCCATTTTATGTAGGCCTTTAATAATCATCATTATAAAGTGCCAGATTTAAAGGAGACATCTGTTCGGTGATCAAAGTTTTCCACTCACTGCTCCGCTCGGATGCCCTCAGATTATTATCCTGGTGTTTCCTCGTCACAGAGGTTCCCGTCTCTCTCTCTCTCTCTCTCTCTCTCTCTCTCTCTCTCTCTCTCTCTCTCTCTCTCTCT
>NW_004797308.1:315124-319822 GCF_000002075.1 Aplysia californica
CCCCCCCCCAAAACCGTATAGAATGGTTAACCACACGCATAGCCTTTTACTTTTAGAATACCGTACACATAACCTGGAATGACATAGGACATACATCAATCTCCCTGTGATATAGAATAACCACGATATAGGACATAGCTCAACCAATGGCATACCATAACAGAACATAGGAGATAACCTAAGGACATACCCTAATCATGACATACTGTAACAGTACATATGGACAAACCTCAAAACCTCAATCTCCCAGTGACATTCTGTCACCGGACATAAGGACATACCTCAACCTCCCTATGACATACCATAACAGGACGAACATTGGGCTATGTAACAGTAACAGGACGTAAGGCAGTAGCCTCTACACCCTTATCTCCCTATGACATTCTGCAACAAGACATAGGGACATACCTCAATCTCCCTACAACTGTAACAGAACTTAGGAACATCATCATCATGATCATCATCATGATCATCATCATGTCATCATCATCATCATCATCATCATCATCATCATCATCATCATCATCATCATCATCATCATCATCATCATCATTGCATTTTTATAAAAGCGCATTATGTCCACGCTCTACAGCATGCCTTATGTACATGTAGCTGTTATTACCCTCGTAGACCCTGCTAGAACACTCAGACCTGGGCCCACCGAGCGAAGTGTGTAGGCTCAGACTCAGACACATTCTTGGCATTCCGGGAACCCCCGGCCCCTTTCTGACATACTGTAACAACAATTAAAACGTACACCCTCCCACTATCACCTTTGATGGACTGTAAACAGGACATACGGGCCGGGGGGTGGGGTGTCATACCCCCCCCCCCCCACCACCCCGTTAAATTCTTTTTTGTTTGTGTTTTACGGCGCCCGCAACAGCATAAGGTCATTTGAGGGCGCGGGACACATTAAATATTTTCAGTTGGTAGGATATTTTGAATTTTACCCGGGCGGCGGCCGAAGCCCACTCTTATAAATCGACTTCGGACAACCAATTTAAGGGATCTTTAACGTGCACAACTTGCGCACGAGACCTCAGAGAGTTGTCGACTTATCCGAGAAGGCTAGGTGTAGATCGTACCTATCATAAGATCAGGGGTGTGGCTGAAAGACAGAAGGAACCAAGGAGTAGCATTAGAAAGGCTGCAGTAAGTGTCAGAAGCCCAGAGAAAGGACAAAGGAGGTGAGGGATGGGGGTAGAAAGTGCAGACGAAAGCAGACGACAGAACAATGTTCACCGTCACCTTCACCTATCCCGTAGACTGGATGTCCGTTGGAGCGCCTGTCCATTCCTTGATGTTGTCCTCCCAACTCTTTTTCGGTCTGCTTCTGCTCCTTTTCCCCTGGAAGCTGCCCTGCAGGATCATCTTGGCAAGGCCGGATGAACGGATGATGTGTCCATACCATTGCAGTTTGCATTTCCTGACCAGAGTGAGAAGGTCAGGGTATGGTCCGATTTCATTTTTGATTTGTTGTTTGACTTCATCATTTAATTCTGTGGTGTGATCTTTGTATTAGATATGAAGGATTTTTCTGAAGCATCTCTTCTCCATAGCTTTGATCCTTCTTTCAAGGTCTGCATTCAAGGTCCAGGTTTCACACGCATAAAAATACTTACATGACCAGGACTCGCATCAGTCTAATCTTTGGTCTGATGGTGATATTTCTGTCGTTCCAGATTGTTTTCAATTTGGTCAATGCTGCTGAAGTTTCCGCTATTCTGGAGATTATTTCTAGTTTTGATCCTTCGTCTGTTACTATTGCATCCAGGTATTTGAAGCTGCGTACGGTCTCAAGCCTTTGGTTGTTGACCTGGATGTTCACTGTGATATTCTTGCTGTTGTTAAACACCCGTTTCGTCTTCTCAGCACTGATTTCCATGCTGTAGGTTGTGGTCTTTTCAAGACGGTCTACTAAGCTCACTAGTCCTTGCTCTTGTCTCGCAAGGCCGCCTATGCCGTCTGCAAAACGTGAGTTATTAGGCGTTCTGCTCCCAACACTGATTGTTCCTTCGTGATCTTCAAGTGCATCTGTCATGATCCTCTCCAAAAAAATGTTGAAAAGAGTGGGTGAGAGCTGACAACCCTGGCGTACTCCCACTATTGTTCGGAACCATGCCCCAATGTTGCTGTTGGTAAAGACTGCGCCCGTAGCTTTGCTGTATAACTTTTCTATAACTTTGATCAGGTTGGCGTTGATGTTGTATAAGTTCATGGTTGCCCACAGCGCTTCCTGCCATACTCTGTCAAAAGCTTTTTTGAAGTCCATAAATACGTGAAGCTCCTGTTAGTGTCGGAGGTACTTTTCCATGATGATTCTCAAGTTGCATATATTTGTTCAGTTGTGCTACACCCTGTACTGAAGCCTACCTGTTCTTCTGTTATGATTTTCTCTGCTTGTGGCTTCTGTCTGTTGGGGATGACTTTAACATTACTTTACTAGGATGGCTAATCAGGCTAATAGTACAATAGTTTTGGCATTGTTGAAGATTGCCTTTCTTGGGAAGGGTGATGATCAAAGATTGAGTCCATGACTTTGGCCATTCGCCTGTCTGCCTGATCTTATTGCAGATTATCCATAGCATGTCTATCACAGAATATCCACCTGCTTGAACTATTTCTGCTGTGATGTTGTCTATTCCAGCTGATTTCCCTTTCTTCAATGATGAGACTGCTGCCACTATCTTTTCACTTAAGATACTGCTTTTGTCACTGTCTTTTGATTGAGAGACATTGAGCACTCTTGGATCTCCTGTGGTTTTGTGGGTGTACAGTTCAGAGCAATATTCTGTCGACCGGGTCTGAACTTCTTGTTCCTCCGTTAGATATTTCCCTTCTTTACTTTGTATTGAAGTGGTCCGCCCTTGTTTGGTACTTGTGAGGTCTTTGATGATTTGGTAAGCCTTTTTACTGTTGTTTTGATCCAGGCTGTCTTCAACTTCTTCACTATGTTCTTCAATCCACTTCAGTCTAGCTCCTCTCATTCTCTTTTTCACTTGCAGATTCATGTATCTGTATTCTTTTGCACCTTCTGGTTCATTGTTCTTGTTCTTCAGAGCTCTTCGTTTGTCACATAGGTCAAAGATGTCATCTGTGACCCAGAGCATCTTTTTCACGCGATGTTTCCCAAGGGGCTCATTTGCTGTTTCTGTCATGGTGGTGTTAAAGGTGTTTGTCAGGGAGTTAACTTCTGTATCATCTTGATTTAGCACTAGGGGTGGAGCAAACTTTTCTCCTATGTTTGCTTGAAAACATTTTAATATTGTTGGGTCTTTGAGTCTTTGAAAGTTGAACTTGATCCTGGTGTTGCCTTGTTTCCTGCACGTTTTAAGACGCCGTGAGAATGTCATCAATGCAAGGTTGTAATTACTGCCGATGTCTGCTCCTGAAAAACTTCTGGTCTTGGCAATGTTGACACTGCTATGAAAGCGACGCTTGACCATGATGTAGTCTATCTGATGTAAATATCCGCTTGGACTGCACCACGTCCATCTTCTTAATGATCTGTGAGGGCCGAAAGTGTTCATCAGGTTTAGGTTGTTATAGCTGGCAAATTCCAGGAGCCCATAGACCTCTATCATTGGTGTTGGTATTGCAGTAGGGTCCACAGATGCCTTCCCATTCTTTCATTGCATCTTCCCCGATTTTAGCATTCCAGTCGCCATGTACCACAATGATATCCTTCTTCGGTGTTTCGCCCAGTATTTCTTGGCGTTGGATGTAGAAATGCTCTACTTCTTCATCGTCGTGTGCTGTTGTTGGTGCATATGCTTGGATGTCAGTGAGCTTGAATGGTGATGCTTTCAAGCGTATGGCCATGAGTCGGCTTCGGAGGAAACTAGCCGGCAACCCAAGACGGCGTTCACAGTGTCTTTATGAATGAGTATTCCAACTCCGTATTCATGGCGGTCTTCTCTGCCACTGTAGTATAGTTATGCGCTTCTGGGCTTGATGTTTCTCCGAAGTTCTTCCATCGTAATTCTCACATTCCCAGGATTCCAACGGTATCCTTTCATATCGTGCTTTAGTTCCTCAACTTTCCCTGCTTCTCTCAAAGTTCTCACATTCCATGTGCCAATGACAATGTTTCTTCTGGCATGTATACTTTTTGTTGGTCTTCTTGTAGCATAGTTTCCTCTTTCATCCTTGTGACCATCAACGTAAGAAGCGGTCTTCGTTCTTGGCGACGACCGAGCCGGTATGGGATTTTTTTCTGGCTGTTATCTTCATTGACGTTTTGGACAATTTTGCATGGCGGAGTCCATCCCTCTCCATGCCAGACCACAGCCGAAATCCTCCCACCAGATGGCTCGCCTTGGTCTCGAACACGAAACCGTTAGGTTTATCCCGCCTTGGCTGTTCACTGCATCTTGTGGTTACGCCCAGTGGTGCAGTGTTAACGTCACCCCCTCACACGGGTTGGCACGCCTGCTGAGGCAAGGTCCTGGGGTGTGGCGCTTGGAGCCACTTGTGAGAGATTTAGGAGTCTGGGGGAGATCCAGTGCGCCCGTCCACCCTTGTTAGAACAATGTTAGAGAGCAGGAAAGGATGGGAAAGGAGGAACATTTTAGAGTAGAACATTTTCCCGTGGCTATCCGGATTCGTACCCTGGACCTCTTGGATGAGAGGTGAAACCTCTAAACCACGTGAGCGCCCTGACATACTTTAACAGGACACAAGAACAGACCCCTC
>NW_004797308.1:322324-324989 GCF_000002075.1 Aplysia californica
GGGGGGTCCTGAGATAAAATCAATAGCATGCACCGACCTCTCTCGTGCAACTCAATAAATCAATCAAACAATCGATCAATCAGCAGTGTTCAGGCAAGACAGTGGGAGGAGAAGATAACAAAACAAAACAAACACTGAATTCCGGTTATTTCAGAATTTGAGAAGCTGTCGTTTATTATAGTTATAGTTGATCTATATAAAGACCAACAACTAGTTTTTTGCTAAGACTACGGAAGACTACTGTATAAAATTAAACCTACTCAAATGTCGGCAACCTCTTCGGCCAACTAGATCTAGGCCACATCCGAGAATACCCCCCTCCCACCCCCACCCCCCTTTTCCAAAAAAACAAAAACAAATACTCGGGCGTCTTCAAGCGTTGCCGAATGACTAGCCTGCGTCTCTTCAATGCGCAGATTACGGGGTAGGTATCTGATGTCGCAAGCTCTTGGCGTCAGACACAAGATCAGGTTCAGAAGACGAAGCTTTCAGGGGCAAAAAGAAAAAAAAATGGCATTGGGCTGATCATCAGTGAGCCGAGAGCGCAGCTTACAAAACTTCATGTTCGAAAACAGCTGTTCATAGGAGTAGAAGGGGCTACCGAACACTGCAGTCACATACTACGTGTGAAACAGACTAATAACACAGAAAACCACGTGTGTGGTAATTGACAATACTGGAGAGGACATGGAACTTCAATGAAAGCCAGCACGTCAAAGGGGTCATCCATCTTTATGACCGGCGTCCGTGGCGTTGCAGCTATGCACTTCGCTTTGTTGTCGCACGCAAGAAACCCGTGTTCGACTTCAGAATGTGAAGAATTTTTATCGAGTATCTCGGTTTTTCTGCTGGGTTGTCGTATAGGCTAGGGTTGGCCCTGACAGACAGGGTCGGAAGCCCGCCTCCCAAATGATCTAAATTGTTTCGGTAAGAGTGTTAAAACACATACATTAACCCCCTCCCCCCCCCCTGCCCCCCGAAAAAAATCCTCTTACGGATAATCAAAGCGTATGCTGAAGATCTTCAGCTCTTGGGAGAGATCACACTTGAATGGTTACGGGGTATGAGGTGGGTTCATCCTTTATGGTAAAGCGGTGTTTATGATGTAGCGGTTGCTGTCGCACGCAAGAGACCCGAGTTCGATTCGTAGGAGAATGTTTTATTGAGTATCTCCGTTTTTCTGCTGGGATGTTGTATTATTATAGTTGTTTACCTCGCAACTAGGGTTGGTCCGTATAGGCAGCCTCCAGAATGATTTAAATTGTTTCGATGAGGACGTTAAAAACACCTACATAGATTTTTTTTTAAAATAACAGTAACAATTTGTTGTCAACCATATGAGGTACCATGAAACACCGAGGTATAAAAACAGTGTTTGGCAGGAAACAACTAAACAGAAGTATAGAGACAAGCGAGAGCGCTTGAGTAGGCTTAATTTTAGGGATGGACTTTCATAGATGGTGTGGAAAAATAGCTGCTCCCACTGTTCGAGGTAAAACAGGTCTCTAGGCTAGTCAGAAACCAAAGGCTCCACTATCTCTCCCTTCAATTAAATACCAGCTGCTATAATACTCGTATAATTATAAACATGTGCGAGAGCGAGTAAGTCTGATATCTGCCTGTACTGTGCCCATACCACTGACGTCACAGCCAAGTGTTTCCCCACTCCAGCCAAAATTCTGAAGAGCAAAATCTGTTACTGTTAGGTGATCGATCTTTCTCACAAAATGACAAAACTTTCGAACGGAACAGGATTATGAGTGTCACATCTGAAGAGCAGCCCCAAACAAAGCAGCAACAAAGTTGTCCTTAAAAAAAAAAAAATTAATATAAGCCCATGATCTTGCTCTTGTAACGATAGTCGATTGTGAACTGCACATTTCGTAGGAGAAAATGTTTCAAAGCACTATGAAAATGAATTTTTATTTTGTATATCGAGTGGCTGTCCCCAAAATCCTTGTAGTATTAGTCAACGATTGAAGGCCTATATTATATGTAGGAGCCTACAATTTAAGCTTGATTATACCCAAGCAGTGTACAATCTTTGTACAAATCAGTTTGTTAAAAAAAAACCCAACCTTGCCCATTTATATGAGATCGACACCATCTGATTAGTAGGAAAAAAGTACGTATGATATGATGTCCAATAGTATGCCTATATTACGTACTTAGTATGACAAGTTTACTGTTACAGATAGAGATTCAAGTTATTCATTATGGGCCTAGACAGTAGGCATATCAGCAAAGAACTTTGACATAAGATAAAATAAGATAAGATAAGATAAGATAAGATAAGATAGGATAGGATAGGATAAGATAAGATAAGATAAGATAATACTTATCGTCCCACAGAGTATTTTTTATTGGCTGTACAGGACCGTGAAAACACATGCAGGTATACATATAAATTAAATTATTAATCTAAAAGAATTCAATATGAAGAGAAAAGTAAATCTGACAAAATATAAATCTACATAATAACATCAGTTGCATCATTCAACCACATGCAGGAATAATGTAGTTTTTACCAGACCTTTAGATCTATAGAATTATATAGATACATAGATACACGCGTATTGAAACATGATAATAGTAGGCCTATAACCTGATAATAATGTGAATTTATTGGAGCGCCTATCCTATATATACGATATATATTTATTTA
>NW_004797308.1:325218-359209 GCF_000002075.1 Aplysia californica
ACTCTTAAACATTTTTAACTTCACATATTTTAAAAGCGTATGGCTCAAAAACTACACATCCAATTACTTTGAAATGTTTACACATGTCACGCAAGCCCATTGTCGTTCTTGAACTGTTGCCTTTTCACTAGGGCACTGGTCTATCGTTTTGTATGACGACGCCATTACGGGGTTTTGATATTTTGTCAAATACTGTGAAAATGTGTGGGTAACTTTGAAAACGAAAACAACACGCGCAAAGTTGGACTTCTTCCAAATTTTACGCCGTGTAAAAAGTGGCTTCTCTTTATCGATTCACCATGCTTCGACTAAATAAATCAGAAAGAGATCACATCATTGGCACGCTTCAGGTGGGCACTCCGGCCGCTTTCGTTAGTCGTGAGAAGGTTCAACATGAACAGACACACCACACGGGATCACATGGCAGCGAACGCTCAAAAAAAGACAGACCCTAGCAAGTAGAACGCGCAGAAAGACTAAACGGAGTGTGGGCGCATTCATCCTAACGCAACGCCTGAGAAATCAATTTCAACAGGAAAACAAAGACCCAGGTTGAGTCGAAAAGACTTGGAAATGACAATCTGAACTTTGTTGTCACTGTTTTTCTTCGTTTATAAGATAAGAACCCTCGTGCTAGCGGCCAAGTTTGTCGCAAAGCTTGCAGCCCCCTCACATCCAGCACAGACTTCACTAGGCACAGCGTCGCGTATGATGGCCGCAAGGCTAAATTAACCAAGTTCTCGAACCCAATGTACTTTTCTTTCAAAATCAAGCCCAAGGACCAGTATTCATGCATGATAATGCACCTGCTCATAAGGCTGCTGTGAAAAATCAATTTATCAAAACTAACAATATTCTTCTCCTTCACCCACGGCCAGCGCATCACCAAATCTTAATCCTATTGCGAGACATTTTAGATCGCGCCATTCGTGCCAGACCACGCCAGCTCCTTACCCTTTCAGTTAGAATATGCCTTAGATCTAATTATTTAAGAGTGAAATATTATCCCCCAATAGGCAATACTTCGATTCATCCCGTCCATGCGTCGACGACGTGAAGATGTGACGACGCCAGATGTCATCACACGTTACTGAAAGCTGTCACTTTTCATTTCGACCCTTGACAACTATATACCTAAGTTCCAAACTGAAGATTTAAAACATTCTTAACTTTGCATTTCTCGCGTTTCCCTTGCTGTAAAATGAATGCACTGTCCTATCTGGAATTCCCTGGCAGATTCGATAAGAGAGCCTATATTATTATTGATCAAGATATTGCCTTTAGTATAGGTGTGAAATTTAAAATATTAAAGAGTGTAATCCCTATATATATATATATATATATATATATATATATATATATATATATATATATATATATATATATATAGATAGATAGATAGATAGATAGATAGATAGATAGATAGATAGATAGATAGATAGATAGATAGATAGAGAGAGAGAGAGAGAGAGAGAGAGAGAGAGAGAGAGAGAGAAAGAGGGAGAGGGAGAGAGAGAGAGAGAGAGAGAGAGAGAGAGAGGGGGAGAGAGAGAGGGACAGAGAGAGAGGGACAGAGAGAGAGAGAGGGAGAGAGAGAGAGAGAGAGGGAGAGAGAGAGAAAGAATTATTGTGCTGTTCAATGCAGACTGATCACTCTACTTAACTAACAAATCATGGGCATCGTGAGACCATTTACAACAACGACAACAACAACACACACGCACGCACGCGCGCGCGGGCGCGCACACACACACACACTCACACAAACATACATGCGCGCGCGCGAGCGCATGCACACAAGCGCACATACATGCACACACACACACACACACACACACACACACACACACACACACACACACACATATATATATACGCAGACACTCACACATATATTATATATGCACGCACGTATCAACGCACTCATGCATGCGCGCACACGCAACTACCAGACCCCGATATATATTCTTACATACAAATTACTAGCAGTAGCAGAAGACATAATTGGTGCTAAACAAAGTACATGTATATTTTAGACTTCTCTGAACGCTGTGATGCTAGCATACATATTTCTTTTGGAAGGGATTATCAAATTCCAGATTCTAGTGCATATAATATATAAGAAGAAAAAAATTCTTCCACCCAACTTGTTAAAATTTACTCTAGATCTAGGTACTCTAATAAGATTCTCACTCGCAGATCTCAATTGTCTTGATGGTGTATAATATGACTCAATAGGCCTGCGGTTTTTAAAAGATGATCATATGTGGTGCTTTGTTGTTCAAGTTCAAACACTTTAGTGAGAGCAGGATGGTTCACTACTTTAGGCTATTTGAAAAAACATGTTTTTGAAAATGTCTTCAAAGTACCGTTGATGAGATCTGAAGGACGCCTGTTTGTCTGTGGCACTTTTGCAAAGTCTTTTTTTTGTGTGTATCAAATTTGCAGAGAGAGATGAGTATTTTTGGAGTTTCCGATCTTTGGTATGAAAACTGAGCGGTCCAAGTCCACAGCATGACCTTGGAGCAGAAAACAAACTGCTTGTACTACAATACCCCTCTGTTACTCATCTCAACATAATAAACAGTGGCCTACATAATAATGTTATGGTTGCGTTCTCAAGTGGCAAAAATTGCCTAGAGTGGATGTGTGTATTTTACAGGGTTTCTAGATCTAAATAAATAACCGAAGAACAAAACAGAGAGGAAAAAGACAGTTTTCCATTTCATCGTGTTTCCATTCAAAGCAATATATGGCCTCCCAGATTCTTTCTTTACCAATTTTGGCCGACGTATTGGACTCACTTGGTGTTGACTGCTGACTGCTACCGCTAGCTATAAACTTATGGCCAGTGAGACCAAGACAGTGGAGGTCTCCTTTTCTCTGATTTTCTGGCTTTTTTGCCTTTCATTTATTTCTTGAATTGCCATGAATCAAAGAAATCCATATTACGACCGTATCAGTCGACAAAGATGAAACTCTAGATTGAATCTCTAGATTAAAAAGTAATTCAAAACAATGCCGCTAGACTGATAACAAGATCTAAAAAACGAGACCATGTCACTCCATTATATATTTAAAAGAACTGCATTGGCTCCCTGTAAAAGAACGAATAATATTTAAAATCTGCGTCATGTGTTTCAAATGTGTAAATAAAACTGCTCCTTTTTATCTACAAGAACTTATCAGTATATATAAACCAGGGAGAAACCTAAGATCATCGAACGATAACACCCTACTTGTGACACCTGTAAAATCATACAAATCATATGGAGAGAGATCTTTCTCATATCTTGGTCCATTTATGTGGAACAGATTACCCATGAAACTAAGACAAATAAGAACACTTGATAGCTTCAAAAGACATCTTAAACATTTTCTGTTCCTACAGGCCTATCCTTCATAAGCTTTTAACGTTATCTTTCATTATATTTGTTCTTTTCCTATGTCTGGATGAAAATAGTCTGTGTGTGTGTGTGTGTGTGTGTGTGTGTGTGTGTGTGTGTGTGTGTATGTGTGTGTGTGTGCATTAATGTATATTGCTTGAGAAGAAAGGAAGTAGTAAGAAAGGTTTTTGAAAAATGGGTATTCCAATGTAAAGCGCATTGAGCTACTATTTTTGGAAATGCGCTATATAAATGTTATATATTATATATTATTATTATTATTTTAAAAGTAGGCCTAGACTCTAGATTCTACATCTAGACCTCTAGATCTAGATCTAGATTAGATAGACATTTTCCTTCTTAGACGGGGGGAATTTTGGGGGGAGATCGGAGAGGAGTTTCAGAGCCCCAGCGGGTGGGATCAAGGGTCGTTTGTGCAGTCTGCAATCAGTGGTCGAAATTTCACACCTCAACTGCTGTCCTCTGATAATGACATGCGTCAGTCTTACTTATCAAATTAAAATTACCACCAGTGCTTGCCTTTCCACCATTAGCCCCACCCATTGGTGTTTCAAGCACAGTCAACCAATGCCACCCATTACTGCCATCATGTAACAATGATTTGAGGAACTCTTTCTCGGCTGGCAATGCAGTCAGGGTGGCAGGCATTGGTCAAACTAATTTCACACCTCTGGCTTCTAGGTACCCAGGAAAGCTAATCGAGCACTTTCTCTGACACTCTCATGAAATTTCACACCCACACTACCCTGACCATCTGCATCTCTCAGGGCTCACATAGATGGGGTAACATCTACCCCCAAATTGCACCCCTACTCCCCTTCCTCGCCTGACGGCACAGCGTTAAAAAGTTTTGAGCTGGCGGAACCAAACTTCTTATTTTAGTTTCAAATCAGGGCTGAGCCGGCAAAGCATTTTCTGTCTCAGACAGAGGTAAAACCCTCGGAAGGGAGTGGATTCCTTCTGTTTCCACATTGGACTGGTTTCCGTTTTATACACAGGTAATTAGAGAGATCAAGGAAGGAGTGGGGAGATTCGATAGACAGGTTTCCGTTTTACACAGGTTTCCGTTAAGGCAGGTTTGACTGTACTTGCCCTTTTTTAAATTGAATTTTCACTCTATGTCTCTGTTCTTTAACAAATTATAAGACAAATGGAAGCACAGAATTAGATAAATTTGTCAATGACCGTATTGTCATGCACAACAACAGAGCTAAAACAAACAGATTTTTACGTTCACCAGATAATTACATGCATGTGACTTTAGACTTTAGCTGGTCAGGCGGCTAAACTATGAAAATAGGAGTAGTCCTTTTCAGCAGTTTTTTTTCAGAGGCGGTAACGGATACATAGGCCTACACAAAGCTCAGGAATTCCAATTAGTAGTCCTTACTTGAACCATATCCATGAGTTAAGGATAGATTTCAATTATAAGTAGAGGAAGGGGTTATATGCGGGAGAGCTTCGGGGTATTCTTTGATTCTTTTTACTGTGACTAACATTATTTTCTCCGTGGAATTTGAAGAGGGGAACCAATTCCTTTAAAATTTGTCTGTATATATTATATAAAATCATTGTGTCACAACGTGGTGGGATCAGGCGTTTGTCTATTTTTGGGCATGTGGAGTTATTGGTATCATCTGAAAGCTTATATTTGCCTTCCTTGAAAAATACACCCATCTCTTTCTTGAAAAGAAGGCGAAATATTTGCAATTGAAGAAAGTGGGGGTAGCAGGAATTCAGAGTTAAAATTATCGAGAAAATGGCGTCCAAAATTTTGTAACTTCTATAGCTGGAGAGACATTGAAAACTTAAAATTGTTTGCCATTAATCAATGTTTTTTCAGCAAAATTTACCTGGAAATGTGTTTGTTTTTGTTTTTTGTTTTTGTAAGTGTTTTACGGCACTCGCAACTGCATAAGGTCATATGAGCGCGCGGGACACATTAAACTTTTTTCAGTTGGTAGGAATTTTTGAATTTTGCCCGGGTGGCGGCAGAAGCCTACTCTTATCGATTTTAGACCACCAAGGGATCTTTAATGTGCGCAACTTGCACATGCGCCCTCCGAGATTTTTCACCCTTGTCCGAGAAGGCTAGGTGTAGATCTTTCCTACCAGAAGATCAGGGGTGTGGCTGAAAGACAGCAGTAAGAAGAAGCCAAGGAGTAGCAGTAGAAAGGCTGTAGAAAGAATCAGGAGCCCAGAGGAGGGGGGCAAAGGAGATGAGGGAGTGGGGGCAGAAAGAGGAGACGAAAGCAGACGACAGATCATTGCTAGAGAGCAGGAAATGAGGTGAAAGGAGACAAATTTAGAGAAAAAAATTTTTCTGTCACTACCCGGATTCGAACCCGGGACCTTTGAATGAGAGGCCAACACCTTAACCTCTAGGCGACGAGAGCCCCTGAAATGTGTTTTTAAAGGTATTGAGCCAAAAAAACAAAAATTCGATAAAAATTGCCACACTGAAGAAAAAATGCCTGTTTAGAGTTCTTCGATAATATTATTGTGAGAAGTGCCTGATTTCACACCTTTTGTGAGTTATTTATGTAGCAATAAAATAAAAGTATGCATATATATAAATATATATTCTTTTCCATTATATTCTATTTTTGCCACTATAATGTTATTATTTTTTTTCCAGATTAATATGAAATGTATCCTGGGCTCTTTTCTTCATTGACTGTAGCTGTGCTGCTGCACCTTTGTGGCTCAATAGAATTTAGTAAGTTCTGCATAAAATACTTCCTGTAATATTCGTCAGACTTGTGATTGACTGAACACTGTCTTCAGAACAGTTAGTTGTTCTTTCCTCCATCTCAACTGTGCTTGAAAAAATATTTCCAGTAAATTGTTTTTGTTGTACAATTTTATAAACTGTCATTTAAAGCCAAGCTGATGTCATGTATAAATGTAGTTCATTCCCATTCTTGATACATTTATATAATAACAGCTTTCCCCAAACAAACTCTGGCCTGAAGAGATATATAAACGTTGAATCTGTGGTAGAAAAACAATCCTTGGCAGTCCAAGAAACACACTTTAAAAATTCATAGAGTTTCATCAGCCATTCAGTTATCATATAGAGTGACTTCCTTTGGTATTTACTTCAGTGCAGTGCATCCATTCATTTTAAAATTATGTTTAGTGTGGATGGTTGCGTCAGCGACTAAAGTTGCCAGTAGTGGTAGTGAGCGCATACTATGGCCTGGCAACTTAAGCCACCGACGGTACTGTAAATGTTAAGCAGGGAGGGGGTGGTGTTGGGTTTTTGCTGAGATCAAAACTCGTAGACTGCAATTTCATTTTTAGGTCACCAAGGATCCACTGGCTTTGTTGACATAAATTGATATTTTTCGCTCCTCCCAGGGCTGTATAATGATATAAATAGGAGTGTACTACGAACTGCTTAGTTGTTTTAAGTACCGGTAGCCTAATATATGAAGGTGCAGTGGCGGAGCGGTTAGTGCGCTCGTCTCTGAAGCAGAAAGTCCGGATTTGAGCCTTGGTTCGGACACAGATTTTTTTTGCCCCTCCTGCCCACCCAGCAGTAATGGGTACCTGACTTTGAGTTGGGGAAATAAAAGCGGCATAGAAATGAACTGGCCACCCTACCACAATATGCCAAAGGCCCAGGAAGTTGTCTCACTAACAAGGCAATTCCCAGTGTCCAGATCGGATGCGGGAACTACTTTACGTTAATATATTATATATTGCGTGTGTTTGGTGGGGTTAGGGGGGAGAAAAGCATACTAGACTACAAGGTTTCTGCCTTAAGGTATAACAGTCAAACAGAAGAAGCCGACGTTGTATTAGATCAATTATAGCAGAGACTCATTTCAAAATAATTTGCTTTGGTCTTAAAACTCGCTTTTTAACTCTAGTCTTCAAGAAATTCTTGTTTATTTGGAAAGGTAAAATTGTAACCAGAAATGTATTCTGATTGACTTAGATTGGCATTCAGCAAAGAGAAGTATACGCGGAATCTACTTTTTAGAATTTGAACATCTCTTTCATATGATCAGTTTGCATTGCCTGAAGTGTTGGGGCATAAGAAAACCCGCAGGAAGTTGCATGCATTAGTAGGCCTACTGGTTGAAGCTGGTTTCACTGTCATTTTCTCAAAAGCAGAATACAACACTGTCTGTCACATGAACATTCAAATTATGTATCTAAACAAGGTATTGATTCAGAATGGAGAATGGACTTTTGCTCTGAAGTGGTTGGAGATTGCAAAGCAGTCATTTTATCCATTACAGTTTTGAGACGTTTTTTTTGTTTTTTGTATTAAGCAACCACAAAAATTGTTTCTGTGATTTTTGTAACGTTCAACAGTCCTCACTTAGTCTTTATATGTAATTGAGCCAGTAGATTTTTGTCGTTGACATGCTTTAACTCAAGGTCATACGAGTGCTATTACAACTGCTAGTAGATTTCTTTTGTTCAGAATGCTTGTGCTAAAGCTTACCAGTTTCATACAGATATATATGTGCAAACTGATGTTTTATCATGCAAACATGTATGCATCATGTACACATTGGAACTGAAGCATTCTTGAAATTGTAGACGCATAGTTCAACCTTAGACATAGCTATATTTAAGTAAGGGCTTGGTCACTGATTTGAAAATGGCTTTAAAAATGAAATGGGGCCATATATATATATATATATATATATATATATATATATATATATATATATATATATATATATATATATATATATATATATATATATATTAAAATATATAATACAGACTGACATTATTTGTCCATGGAGTGGCATGGAAATATATCTTGACATGAGAAACTGAAATGTGTACACACATAATGCTAAATGTTCAGTTAAGCTATGCTGAATCTACCTGGTAAGAGCTTTCATTTGAATTTTATTTTAAATTCCTCCTCAGTAACGGTGAAACCTTCCGAGAAGACATGTTCTCAGTCGATCAACTTAACACATGGCTCTTCATACGCTCTTTATGTCTATACTAGTGACTGTGATGAATGTGATGGGTCTGCTGGTTGCCCCTGGGCACCAATGAAGGAGTGCAGGATTAGTTTTGCCATTCCTGATGAAATAGAAAAAGCACTTTTTAAAATCTGTTTCCGAAAAGCCACATTAAAGGTCAAGAATTGCCCAGCAAAGGTAATCTTTCAAGAACACACGCCCTCTGGTACCAATGATCTTAAGGTGAGTTTTATCAATGCTTATAACTCCATTCTACACATAAATCAAGTTTTGTTCTTTTACTTACAATATTAGTCTAGAGTAGAGATGAGTAGGTACTTACAACCAAATCTACACTGAAGTTATTACCCTTTGTCACAGCCTTATACATGTATGTGAATTGTTCAATTATGTCAGATAATATTCTGTTCATAATTGTTACACCATTGCAAAGGTTACAGCACTACTTGTTAGTAAAAATTTGCAAGTCGAGATATAAAGATGTGATGGAAAAAAAGTGTTCCTTAAACCTAAAATATGAGGACTTTTTTTAAGAGAAATGATTGCGCATCCCTCTTAAATTGTTTTGTCTTCCGTTTCAGACTGTACAATGTCCCGCCAGCAAGTATGTGTACTCAAGCTCAGGTTACAGTAGTGAAATGTGCTTGAACCATGGACATAGCCTTGACGTTGTGTTCTCTAGTGACAATTTTTGTTCTATTGAGGGCTTTGCTGATGTGAGCACCAAGTCATTTGGTCAAAGTAAGTTATGCCGAAAGGTAATTTTAGGTTTTTCATTCAGCTCTTTTTTTGTAACTTTATCTGGAAAAATGAAAAACCTTAAATTTTGAAGTTGCTCTCCCTTTTATATTGCCTAGCAATTTGCAGTTCTAACATTATTATTATGTCACGCTTCAGTTTCCAGTCGACTCCTTTTCCAATGCATTATGTTATGAAGTACATTATAAGGTCTAACAATTAATCAGATCTAGTTATATAGACTCCTGTATGATATATGGCATGGAAATATCTGATAATGTCAACCGAATTTTTCAATCAGTGCTGAGCAATCTTTTACCCTTTCAAAACGTCTATCCCATTATTATGTTTATTGTTAACAGCTGAAAGACAGATGAGTCTCAAGCAGGACCATAGTTCCAATATATTAGTTATGTGTCTACTTGTTCTTCAGTTTTTATTTGCCTGTATAAAATGCACATATTCATTTGAAGGGGTTAGTTCTAATCACAGGCTATGTACCGCTGGAATGATCCCAAGAAAATTATGAAAACCCTGTTTTAGAACTGAAATAGGCAGCTTTGAACAGCCAACGCATTTTTTAAACCCCTTCAAGTGTCTTGGTGTTCACTCACCTCTAACCTCATTGTGCTGTCTGTTACTCCTAATTTTTTTGCTACAGCATCTTTCACATAAATAATTTAATGACCATTTGCAGTTCCCCAAGCAATTTGTCTGAAATTTTGAAGAGGAAACTCAATGTTTTATTTAAAGAAAGATTTCGTTTTAATACATTGTCTGCATCAACTGTTTTTTCTTCTCCTGCCAGTTTCCTTGAGTAGCAGTGACAGTTGTCCCAGGGGCTATAAATATAGACGAGATACCAGAGGCACCGTTTTTTCATACCATGGTGCAAAAATGCCTGTCCCAGCAAGATTTTGCAATGGAACATTGTGGTCGTATTCTTATTCAAGAAGTGAGGACTTTTGCTATTTCTTTCGATATGCAAACTTTCAACGTGGTGGAGCTTCTCTACATATTCTTGATCAGTCTGGAAATGAACACAGGTAAAGTTTTGAATTATTTCAGCCTTAGAATTACAGATACTGTATCAGAGCATCAAAAACTGTGAAATGAAATTGTTCGTGTGATGACTTGTAGAAAGGAATTGATTAGGGCCTATCCTGATGGATAGAATGAATGAATCCATGATTAGTTGTTCACCACAGAGAATGCTGCTTAAGAGGTCACTTACTTAAACTGACATTAACACAAGCATACCACAAAGTCACACTACACATGTGCACCCGCATACATACTTCCACTATGAGCATGACATAATTGTATGTGTGTAGATGGATTTGAGAAAACAGCAGAGAGAGATTCAGTGATCCCTTTGTCATTATGTATAAGAATCTTGTACAAATGTCTCGTATTAATTTGATAAGCGAATGTTCTATTTTTAAACATTGCATGATGCTCTGGAAAGTAATAGTATGAATGTTCGATGGTTTGTTCCTCATAATCCACATATTCATCTTTACCTGTCTCTCCAGAATTTATGGGTATTATAACCAACCAAAAATCAACTCAGAGTACTGCATACCTGTAGGCAAAGGAGGCAAAGCAAGTAAGGTCGATGTGTACATACAGAAAGCCTGTTCCAGTACTTATGATTGTGCTCCACATAATGCTCAACATGCCTTTGTGTTTGGATATGAATTCAGAGGTGGGTATGAATTCTGAAGTGGGTTTTAAGTCGTCGGGATTTAAAAAAAATTAGGAACAGTGTTAACCATGTGGCTAAAAGTCCCTATAGTGTTCAATCTTTTGATACAGGAAAACTAAAATAAAGTATTTGCTACAGTAGTTCTCGATGAAATAGCAAATGAAATGAAGGAACAACCTTTTAGAACGTAGAGACACTTCTTGATCCCTGAATAGGTCAGAGGTCATTACAAAGTTTCTATCTTTCTCTCTCTCTCACTCTCTCTGTCTATCTGCAGAAAATTGTTACAAGAGAACAGAACCTGTTCATAAAACCTCTAAGGGGGGGGGGGGGGGATCTCAATAGCTCAACACATATGATGTTCGCTTGTTAGCTCTCGGAGATCTGGAGTTCCCTTGAAATTATTAACTCTTTATCTCTAAGGAAGGTAAACCCTCTATGTCGGGGCCCTATTTTGGTACGAAATCTAAAAGGGACATATATATACATCACTAAATTGGTCTTAATCTAATGAAAGAACTGGTAAAAGAGATCTGTTTTTGACAATTGCTGAAAAGTAATTTGATGTCAAACTCGTAAAGGAATATGCCTGAGCCGCTGCCAGTGGCATACAGGCACAGCGGTTCCGACCTTCAGGCTGCCTTTCGGGTAAATCAAGAAGTGTATTCCTACCCAAAACAGAAGTGACTCTAGTCAATATAAAAATGTTTTAAGAATACCTTAAAAAAATGGCACCTGGCTGCCTGTCAGGCATGGGATCATTCTACATTCTTTGTAGGTAAAGCGACCATGTAAAATTCAACTGCATCGTAAGATGAAGGTCTTACAGTGAGTTGAATCAGTTTCTCCCTGAGCTCTAGCAGGGGTTTGAGAAGAACATAAAGATGAAAAAGCTTTATGCCGTGACAGGCTTTGACGCAGTGCGTAGCACCACTTGGTTCTCCACAAGATATGATGTTCCCTCCCAATTCTCCCACTCTTCTCTTCTCATGAAGATACGACAGCCACTGTTCAGTTTGATGGTTCTACATCAGGTCACTTTGACTTTGGAAGGAATTGTGTTCTTCTTATGCTAACCCCTTTTTAACCTCTGCTTCCTTGTGCTGTGGTTGCACTCTTTAAAGTGGGTGTTTTCTTTGCTGGAGGGCTGATGTGATGAGTCTTTTTCTGTTTTTCTCACCTGAAGACAAAGAAAAGATCATAACCAACTCAACTTTAGTTGGAGATCTCTTCATTTAAGATGATCAGCATTGATTGCTCACAGTGCATCAATAACACTATAGATTATGATGAAATAGCCTTTAAAACTTCCTTGTTGTCATCTTCTCCTCTAGAAGAGTTGTGCAGGCACACAATATAGTGTACAGCTCCAAGGAATATCAAGATGAACAACATACCAGTAGAAACTTTCAAGAAAAATTTGTTTCCTTGGATCAACAATCTCTTCGTATTTTCCCTGATTATGAAAAATATGCCAGGCTAGGGTAACAGCAACAGCATTTAGAGCCCTCAGCAAGAGGATGTGAAATCAGAATTAGTAAAGGCTCTCAGTGAAGATCAAAATAAGAATTTATGAAGTGTGTCCATTGAGTATCCTCCACCATAGATTTGAGACCTAGTCATTGCGCTTGAGACAGGGGAAGAAACAGAGAGAGTTTATTCCCTGAAATGTTTCCACATGGGCATCAGTATACATTGACCAGCAAAAATTTTCAATCAGTTGTCTTTGATCATAACTTCCAAGCCAGTCCTGTGTATATAAAGAAATGGCACTGACAAGTGGACAGCATTTTGAAGTTACTGTCTGAAGGTAGGGAACCCAGGGGAAGACTGTAGTGGAAATAGAGAGGCCATGAAGATCCTGTAGATCTCAGAACGTGTGAAAGTGTAGCTGACGACTGAACTGTTTAGATGAGTTGGATACCTTGAAGAAGAATGTATCTCAAATTTCTTTGCCAAAAGTCAAAGAAGTAAAGAACTCCTGTTACAGCTGTGCAAGACCATCTTTATGTTCCTAGTCTACAGAAGACTCGGTTTCTTTTTAGCATAGGTAGGGTCAGCATGACAGGAGCCCTAATTCTGACCTCAAGAGTACCATATTCTTTTTTGTCTCATATATGCGCTTTCTTCTCTAGAATTTTTTTCTCTGCTGTCAATATTTTACACCCCTATCAACAAAATTTTGATCATTTAGGAGTCGGGCTATCGCGACCTTGCCTGTCAGTGTCAACTGTGGCACACAACATCCCTGCAGAATGACCCGGATATTAAAAAAGAAAAAAACACCTTCCACACTCTGAAACGAAAGTCACATCTTCTACAGGCGATGTAAAAGAGCCTAAATATAACACAATAAATACCAACGGGTCCCCAGGAGAAAAAAAGAATCTTCTTTACATTCCACTGCTAGATCCCTGAGGTAATCTACTGCTGGTTCTTCAATCTGCAGTGCAACTGATTTTTACGTACATATGACAGTTTTTCCTACTTAGTAGGGCCCCTTGCCTTAAGGCAGCCACACGCTGATTCCGAAGGTACTCTGTATGTTTTTATACTGACTGGAGTATTTTCAGTTTTGGTAGGAATCAATTTTGAATATTGTCTGAGTGCAGGCCAAAGCCTACTCTTATTAATAGATTTTAAGACCACCAAGAGATCTTTAACATGTGCAACTTGCACAAGGGACCTCCAAGATTTTTCACCTTAATCTGAGAAAGCAAAGCATTGGATCTTACCTATCCTAAGATCGAGGGTGTGTGGCTGAAAGACAGCAGCAAGAAGGAGCCAAGAGTAGCAGTGAAAAGAGTCAAGAGTAAAGGAGATAGGAGCCCAGAGAAAGGGGGGGGGGGTCAGAAAGTGTAGATGAATGCAGGTGACAGAATATAAATAGAGAACAGGGGAGGAGGTGAAAGGAGAATATTTTAGAGAAGAAAATGTTTTCGTTGCTTTCAGGTTTTCGAACTCAAGGCCTATTGAATCAAAGACGAACACCATGAGAGCCTCTGAGAAAAAAATAATTTTCAAATTGGTTTTTTAAAGTTCATTCAGCTTCTTCAAAATGAATAAAGAATTTGGTAAGAAATGCCAATGTATACACTGAAATTGTATTGGATTCTTTCCTAATTTCTACAGAAGTCGAAAAGGCTGAGCCCGAAGCAGTAGAGGAAGAGGACGATGACACAGTGAAAATCATCATTATTGTTGCCAGTGTACTGGCTGTTTTCCTTCTCTGCTGTTGCTGTTTATGTTGTTGCTGTTCGCGGAAGGACTCATCAGATTCCACAAATGCTACCGCAGCTGCTACAGGTATGTCTGTGTATGGAGAGCATTTAAGTTATCTTTGTGAAACGCTTGAACTTAAGCACCCTCAACTGATTTTACATTTGGATTATTCTTTTGTCCAAGGGAACTATATTACCAAGCTGGCTCTGCTCTTCATTTCAAAACCAAAAACTCCAAACCGGCCAAAAATGACTAAGGCAATTAACCTATGAGCATGACAAAATTATCACATGCTTTTCCATACTGGCACAGTGACTTACAAATTCATGTATTTTATTATTTAGTCTTTCTTGGACTTTCGTTTCTTTATTCTATGCTTATCCTCCCATGTATTTCATACCTGTTGTTAATTTACTTTTTGATTTTGTAAGTTTTTCAGCCAATTCACAATATACAAATCTGTTTTTCATTTTTCCCATTCCTTACCTAGACCTCTTTAAGTTAAGCAGTCACTATGAGGTGAAGTAGATAACATTACCAAGGAGTGTTTTGGGTTTTTCTGTCCTGCGTCCCCCATTTGATGCCAAATATTTGTAGGTTACATAGGGAAAATCCACGTGGAACCTGGAAAAGAGTTACAGAGAATGTTATACAGAAAAGTGTGAAGACATTGAATAATATGAAGAGATTAACCCAGGTTGGGGTATGGTGGAAAAGTATTTATTTGTGGACTAAACCCTGATGCAGGGTGAGGAAGGCAGTGATGATGATGACATAAGATAATGTGTCAACATGATATGATAGTAAATGTTCTGTTTCCATATAAACACACAACATAAATCTAGGAAGCAGGAAAATCGTTTGGACATGCATGATAATGATAATGACCAAGTTGTTGAGAACAAATGCAAGATTAATCTTGGTGTTAGTTTATTTCTTCATTTGGTGCCTACGCTAGATCGCCTCGGATTGTTCTGGGGGGCAGGAGACAACCTTCATTCTCAAAACTTACTTAGAGTGACCAAAGTTTAGGAATAGGTCATTATCAGGTTCCCTAACATATAATAATGGTATAACAAACTACACCAGTGCCAAAGCGGTTGATATACAAAAACAAGAACTTTGAAAAGTGACATAATATAAATATTTGGCTTGTATATGACCTTATTGTGTTGCAAGTGCCATAAAACTCTTACTAAAACTAAACTAAGAATATAAATACTTAGGCCAAACAATAAGTATGGTGAGAGAGAAAAAAACTGTGGTGAACAGAAGGATACATGTGGCTTGGAGTTGCTTTCAGATCAAAATCTGCTGATATCACTAAAAAGACTTGTTTTCAATAAGTAGGCCTACTTTGTCCCAGCAATAAGTCATGGGTGTCAAACCTGGCCAATTGCCAGAAATGTCATAAAAGAATTAAGGATAACACAGAGATCAATGGAAAGGAAGGTGCTGGTTATAAATAAGCATGATCAAACTAGGCCCCCAAAAATACGAGAGAAAACTGGAGTGGCAGACAACCCCAGATTTATACTCCAACAAAATGAAAATGGTCTGTATACATGGGCACAGTGAGAGACAACAAATGAACAAAAGGATGTACTGAATGGAGACCATGAGCAGGAAAAAATCAAGAGCAAGACCTGGAAGAAGGTGGTAGGATGACATCAAAGAGCAGACAGGTTCAACCTGGACACAGAAAACTTCAGATTAAAGACAGAGGATGTCGTTGTTGGAGGGCTACATCCTGCAGTAGACAGACAATACCAAGACAGGGAAAATGCCAAAATGTCACATGGGGAACTCTCCTAACTAAGTGATGACATTGTTAGTAAATGTTGCTCTAATTGTATACTATCAGAACCTTAATATAGTAAAAAGATGTTGCTAGTAACCTTTGTAATCATTTTCACTGTCAATTTAATTGCATTCAGGTAAAAGGTCAACATCTCTAAACATTTGTCACGGGTTGAAATGAAAAGATACTATGCTAAAAGTCTAGCATGGTTACTTTTAACATAAAAGGTCCTTACTGGCCCCATTCATCTAATGGGTTGCTCTCTACCTAATTCACTCAAATTAACAGTTGGGATAAGAAAGACATAAAGACCTACCAGCGGCACTCTCCAACCATATACACATGTTGAAAAAAAGGTTAAAGAGTATACTGAAGATTTTCACAATAGGATGCACGTTCAAAGTTCTTAAAGAGTATGTTTGTAATTCATCTTTACCAAAATCAGACTGTTTTGGTCATTTTGCTGTCATGCTATTCATCATTCAAATCCTTTTGAGAACCAGTTAAGAAATTCTCAAATGCGTTTCTTTATCAAATGATGTCACAGCATGATTGGCTAACTTCAGGCTGTATCATTCATGTTTATGGCCTCTTTGAACATTGCTAAAGTCACAAAAATAATTATGGATAGATCTAGATCGAGCTCGGCCTAGTTTGCGACAGTTTTTAGTTCCAAAAAAAAGTATTCCCAGCAGGTGGTCTGCTAATCTTCAATTTTACCCATGTTTACATTCTGTGACTGACCATAGTCATGTTGTGCACCTTCTTTGTCGACATACATGTATTTCTGTGTTTTGTTTCAGACAATTGGCAATCTTCAGTTTTTATAGTGAGTTCAGGAACTTCATGAAAAGTCATAAATACTCTTTTGGGTGTTTTTATTCTATACTCAGCAGTCTGTTCCCAGTGACAGCTCAGGGTTTTTTGTCCTTGTAGGTCTTCTAATTCTGTGTTGTTGTTTTGCCATTTCTGGAATGAATACTGAAAAATGTATAACTTGATTGGTGTATATACTGACAGGAGATAAAACAGTTTTTGTTTTAAAATGAATCCTCCAGAACAACTTACTACCGGCAGCCCTGCAGGTGAGAGTAGCATGCCAGTCTTTGTCCACCCGACTCAAAGCATCAGCACAAACGGTCAAGGCCAAGCTATCTACCAGACCACAGACTTGTCTGCCCCACCTCCAGCATGGTCCACTCTCCAGGGCCCATCATCTCCCAGCCATTTCCCCTCAGCCTCAGCAGGGCCAGACTTGAACAGATATCCTTCTGCTCCCCCTATGGAAGAGAGTCAGCCATTTGTTGACCAGACTAGTGGACATGAAGACTCGGAGAAACCTCCTCCAGACTACAACTCTCTGTTCCCTGACCATTCATAAAAGTATACTAATTCATACTCGTGAATATTCACATATTTTCTCGAAAGTTTATTAAAGTCACCATGAAGTTTCTCTATGAAAAGTACAAATCGATTTTAGTGCTGGAATACATCTTCAATGTAGATCTAATACACGAACAGTATCTGTTACACTCCAGAAATTCCTTACTTTTCTAAAAACGCTAAGTCTAGGTTTTGTAAGTTGACTGAATAATAGGGATGACTTCTCGTAATTGGGTTATAAGAATAATTTCTAGCTTTCCAGGGACACTGAATCAGCACCAGACTTTTCCAGCTTTATTTTTCGTTTCTATGACGATTTGCAATAACAGACAATGTGACTGATTTCTTTACATTCATAATTGTGTCCGCACATATTTCCGACACAAAAACTAAGAATGAATGTGTTAGCTGTCATTATTTTTATTCCATACAAGAAGTTTATCTCTACCCATGTATTTACACGGTTTTGTGGGTTTTTTAATCGCTTGGATTCTATATTATATCTTATTAGTTGTATGCAGGCTGCCACAGACACAGCATGATTCATGAACAAACGCAGAGTAACTTTCTCTTGTTTAATAGTAAAATAAGAGCTAACGCTGATCGTCTTTAGTTAAAAAATGCAGATGTGCATCTTTCTTCTCTTATAACTTGACTATTTCTACTCGTGCAGATTTAAGATTTCTCATGGTAAAAGACATGATATTTGTAGTCAGTTTAACATAGATTTTGGAGAGATCTGTCGTGCCTTTTTAAAATTAACAATCATTTATTCATAAGTTTGTAACTAAAATAGGACAAATTGGGTACTCTAAAAACCCTTGTCTAGAACAAAAACTAAGGCACAGAAATTAACCATTCTAACGCAGAATAAATCTCAAGACATTGAGCTTTTAGTACATCCGCGTAATGGTTTGCTATGTGGGATGGGGAAGAAGTTATATCGTTTTAAACATAGTCAAAAATGCGAACTTCCTAACCTACACCGGCAAAGTCGCTTCAGGGCTCATTAACCCCGTGACCCTGAGCCGGGGAGCTCCAGCGGGCTGCTGAGTCACGCGAACTAAAAGTAACAGAATCGGGCGAAAAGTGACGCCGTGAAGTATGTATTCTCACAAATTGATATTGGGTGGGTTTGGGGGAGGGGGGGGGGGGGGGGTTGTGTTGCTATCATTCTTTTCCTGAAGCCTATTATAGAACTGAAAGATCATATTTATATAGACAGCTGTGTTGTTCTTGTTAATTCATCTGCTTTTTTTCCCCTGCTTCTACTGTATTATTACTGCCTTGTATTTAAAAATACGTCTTCTAGTTCTACTATAAAAAATTCAGCTTGTTCTTTTAAGGGGTCAAGCTATCAAGACAAGCTGTTTTCATATGTATACATCTTTTAAAACAAAACACAATTTAAAATATCACTGTGTTATTTGATGCTTGGTTTTATGTTGTTGTTTTTTATTGGGTTTTTTTTTTTGGGGGGGGGGTGCTTAGTGGGACTACCCTTTCTCGCAACAGTAATTGATCTCTAGAATTGAAGAGTTAATTTTGCTTTCTCAGTTTGATATCTTTGTCATTCAATTTAGCTTATTTATCTCTGTAATCTGTGACAATAAACTTCTTCCGGTGTATAAATAATTGGCAATATGATAAGTATAGACTTAATAGATATTCTGGAAAAAAAGAAAGACTGGCAGTCTCCTGTTTTGACCCTGGAGTACAGGAATAATGATACTAGTAACTTTTTATGGGTTAGGGGTAATATGGGTGTAGGATAAGAAGGACAATAGTATTCATTGGGGTTGGGACCAAAACTGGATTATTACTAAAGATTTGAGAACACCTGTAAATTTTGTTTTAAATGAATGTATAATCCTCCAAGTCCAAGGTCTATGTGATACGATAAATCAAGATTGATGTGATATGTTGAAATTTCGTTCAACTCACTTCCCCGCTTTCAGTATTCAGAAGGCTAGCTCTAAATTTTATTTGTAGGCATCTACATCATTCTCATTCAGTTTAGTCTAGTTTTTTTCTCAACGCTTAACAACAGTTTTACCAGTGTATGAATAAGAAAGCCACTGAATTTCTTTTAAAATTCTAGATCTACAGTCGAACTTGTGTAAGACGGAATCGCAAGGGAGCCAGAAAAAAATTTCGTCTTAGACAGATGAAACCCTCGGAAGGAAGTGGATTTTTCTCTCCGTTTCCGCGTTGGACAGGTTTCCGTTTTATACAGGTAATTAAAGAGAAATAAATCAAGGGGGGAGCGGGGAGATTCCGTTAAGACAGGTTTCCGTTTTATACAGGTTTTCGTTAAGGCAGGTTCGACCGTATATGTAATTCGTTGGATTTAGATTCTATGTGATCTTTTCAGATTTTGGTTCAATTCACATTGCCACATTTGGCGTTCAGTTCTAGTTTCTACTCAGCGACAGTGTCGCAAAGGGCCTAAGACAAGGCAAACTATACCTAAATTACAGACATAGAGCTGCAACCTATAAGCCTTGCAGATTTGAGGGGGGGAGGGGGGGGGAGGAATATTTGGTTGTGTCGGCAAGTTAGCTCGAATAAGCTTACCCAGGGGTGGTTAACATAGTTGAGCTATAGGCCTATATAGGTCAACTTTTTAGGGGGCTTTTCATTCTCACCAGATTTTCAACGTGGTGAACTTTGAATATGAATTATGATGTTATAGTAATGAAATCGTTAATGACACCACAAAGTTTTTTCAAAGTATCTAAACAACAAAAAAAGCGTTACTTTTACAACAACAACTGACATTCGTATAACTATAACAGTACTGTTATTTAGATTTTTCTTCCTGCATCACCTACTTGTACCCTAAGAACAGAAATTCTCAATCCTTTTCAGCTCATACTTGTAGTGTACTGACTGAGGTTTTATCGCTTGTCATTTGGGGAGTCTCGGTATCCTTTGGGGTCTCATAAGGGTTATTTGTCCATTGGTACTTGGTTGCCTGTGCACTTTGTGATATTTTTTAATAATGCCTTAAGAGGGAGTCAATATTTGTAGCGTGACCTGCAGGACAGAAATAAGCTATAATCTACATCGACAGAGCTTTGTCAACCATAAACAGACCACGAATGATATTGGGCCCATACGTGAAAATGTGTAGAGACATTTGGCCGTATTTTTTTCAAAAATTAAAAATGTTTCTTCTTTCACCTCCTTTGGTCTTCTCTAGTTATCTTCCGTCTTCTGCTTTCATCTTCACTTTCTGCCTCCTCCCCCCCTTTCCCTATCCTCTAGGCTCCTGACTCTTTCTCCTGCTACTGCTTCATACTACTATCTTTTAGCTAAACCCCTGATAGGAGAGGGCGAAACGATTTAGGAGATTCCGTATGCAAGTTGTGCACATTTAAGATCCCAGAAAGGTTCTATGGTGTTCCTTTCGAAATGATTCATGATTTGATTTCATGTGTGCATTAATTAGAGTTTAACCATTGTCATAATATTTAGATTTTCTGCTCTGTTGTCAAAATATATTGATGTTTCATGTAAATTTTTTGTAAATTGATTGAGATTTTTATGCTTGCATTCTTCCAACCCTCACCCAACACTTGTTGCACATCTGCAGATTGTTCTGAAGGGTAATGTAGATTACAGTTGGAACATTTTTGTTCTTCAGTGCCATTGTCACATGTCTTGTCAACAGATTGGATCAGAAGTTTTCTTTGTGGCACTCTTTCTGCAATACTCAATGTTCTTTCTGACAATTTGAGTCAGACGGTTACAACATCCAAAGTAACATACAGTCAAACCCCTTTATACTGCCTACTTTAGGACTAGCATGAACTTGGCAGTGTTGCAGGGCTCTTGGTATAACAAGGTCCTCTGTTACATGCACTGACTGCCCAACTTCATGGGAAATAATTCTGCGATAACTAGATGAAGAACTGTATCATAAGGAGAGGATTTTACTGCCTTGTGCCAAACTGCAGTGAAATGGAGAGTGATTTGCTATTGTGACTTTGAAGGCTTTAAAATATTTGCAAATTTCTTGCTTTCCCTGAGTGGTCAAGTGGGTGGTTGGCGGGTGCTCTGGTGTGGTTTGCTTCTTCTTTCCTTCCTATCAAACATCTATCGTCCTTATCTCCCCTTCTTCTTGTTTATGTTTGTTACTCTCTTGTAACACCTCTAATCTTCTGTGCTCATATGACCTCATGCAGTTGCGAGTGCCGTAAAACCTCTACTAAAACTAAAACTGAGTGGTCAAGCATGATAGAGATAAACTGTCCAATCTCACCCCATCTATATAAATATGTATATCTTGGGTGATTGTCAAGCGTAGGGAAATAAACAAACCAGCAACCAAATCTATGTATTTCTCTAGTTAAACTGTAACTTCAAAGTAAATTCAAAGTGAAAATTTCAGCTAGATTAGAAGCTAGACAAAGTGTCAAGGTACCTGTAGATGTACAGTTTTTCAGAACCCAATGCCCGTCAGTCCTCGAGCCACCTCAGACCTGTAACATCGACTTGAGTGAGAGCCTTCACAAAATAAAAGCCCCATGGGTGCCTGCCAGCTTTGAGGTGTTCGTGTTGATATCTGGTAACACCCAGATATTTTGCCAGTAGGTCAAGGTTGCACAATTTCGGCGACTTTAAAATATTTGTCGAAGCCTAAAAATTATAGCGCTTTCATAGATATAACACATCAAAATTAGTCAGATTCGCACGAGAAGGTCAATTATGAAGTTATGTTTTATTCAAATTTTACACTTTTTTCCAACACCAAGCTCATTGTACATTGCACTGTGTTTGGTTACATCACACGACTCCATTATAACGTCTATCACTATCAGTATTCTTCATTTTAATCTGGAGTTCTATATTTTAATGTTTGCTCCTTTATTTTACTTGTGTGTATTCCTTATCCTCAGCCATTTCGGTTGGGTTCTATTTAAGTTTGCTTGCACAGTCTACTATCCAAATTGAACTGAGGACTGACTGGCAGAGGTAAAGAAAAAAAGCTAAACATCTCCACATACTGCCTGAAATCTACAAGACAAGGGTATAGAGGTGGGATAGGCGGGGAAGGGAGCACATTGACAACAAGTGCAAGATCTGGCCTAGCTCGCAGATTCATAAGTGGGAAAAATATTTTCAATAAGCCGCAATATAGCCTATTAATTACAGTAGTCTCCACCTAAGGTCCCGGTGCTGAGGAGCAAGGAAAATGCGGGATCTTAGGCAAAGCGGGATCTTAGCCGACGAACCTAAGGAAGAATCTACCTTGACCCGTGTTGAGGCTCATAATCGGTAAAATGTTCTACCTCCACTCTAAAATGAACTGATCTGCCCCCTAGGTGGGTTTATTATATTATAGGGCGAGCAAAGAGTGGTCAACCTTGATGACCTATTACAGTGCATAGTGGCATATAAGGCATGCCATTTTCACTTGTTATCCTATCGTGAGTCTCAAGATCTACACTTATCCAGTTGCCCATCCGCTTTACCTCTCGAAAATTTATAGCTGTCCTTCTCTGACCAAGTTCCCTTGCCTTTGTCATTACGCCCCATTACATTGTGACCGCATAAAATAAAATTCAATCTGTTTTGCAAATTCGGGAATAGAGAAAACTGCTGCAATGGTCAAGGAAGAGTTCACAGCACGATGTGATCCCACCTTGAGCGAAGTGATGTAAGTTTAGGTGGGGAGCTCAGGTGCAAGTGCAATGTTCGGGGAAAACAAACGTGTAGGATAGTTCACACATCAGTGTTATCCCATCTGGGGCAAACATTATACAGTTTCATCGGGTTTTACAACGCCTATGTGATCACATTCACGAGAGTGGCTGATCTTTGACGCGACGGGCAGATCATTGATCTCAACTTTTCACTCTTGGTTGATCGTCTGTGCCCGCCTGGGTGTTCTGTAAATTATGATCAGAAATGCGGGTTCTTAGCCGAAAGATGGTCCTTCTGAGTGGATCAGAGCAGGACCATAGGGGTGATTTTTGTATAGTAAAAATTCTGTTTTCTTAAAACAGCGGGATCGTAAGCGGTGGGATTTTAGGTGGAGACTACTGTATATATTTTATGTACTTGATAGGGTTCATGTAGAAATCAAACCTTTCAGACGATGTCACGACTCAAATAGTGACTCAAAAACAGGTCTATTGGAGCCAGTTTTTTCATAAGATTTTCTCACAGACACCCCTGAAATAAACTAACTTTTAAATGTCTTACAAATAAAAGTGAGCTGAATCCCTTTTGAATATATGACTAAGGAATAGAATAGTTAAACCCAGATTTTTTACCTGTTGTCTCTGTTATACAGTGGAAACCATATATAACAGGTCCGGTAATAACAGGGATCCGGTTATAGCAGGGATTTTTAAAACCCCCGTTTTTTCTTACTCTTAGTCTCTTTTAAAAGTTATCGGCAATAACAGGGCCTCATCAGAGCCCAACCGGTTATAGAAGGGACAAAGGCTCGTTAACAATGTGCAAAAAGTAAGAGAGAGAGAGAGAGAGAGAGGGGGGGGGGGGTAACGCAATGATAGAGCAAGCCCACACAGGCCATGTCACTGCAAGCACACACAGCGTGTGAAGCGAGAGAGGGCTGCGGTGTGCTGTAGACCTCGATCTAGCCCGAAACATAGCAACACGCACGCGTAATGTGTCACCAACGATGTCAAGCGCAAGAGAAAATGCCTTTCAATTGACAAAAAAATTCGAAATAATCCAGGCTGTTGACAAAAAGCAAGCTCCTCTGGCAGAGATTTGTCGTCAGTTCGACATTCCACAAGGGTCGATTCTCATCATTATAAAGGATAGAGAGAAGATAGTGGCAGCATACTCCAATGGAAAGTTTGCTCCGGATCGAAAGAAGATGAGACTACCCGATGCAGATGCTGTGGACCAAGCTCTTCTGATGTGGTTTAAGGAGGGAGGGAGAAAGTGGGTGCCAAAACCCTGGTTCGTGGGTACTTGTGGCAAGGGCAACTACCCATGAATAATATGTGCAGCTGGATCAGTCCACAAATGCTTACTTTCCTTGCATTTCTGATTTAACAGGGATCGGATATAACAGGACATTTTCTCTACTCCCACCATCCCTGTTATATCAGGTTTCCACTGTACCTTTGTAGGTCTCCAGCTCGAACCTGACTCTGATGACATAATATGGGCTATTTGGTCAGGCACATCACTTCCTGTCTCACCTTGCTTCGCCGTACAGGCCATGATCAAACATTTTCCACCTATCCCTATCATGGGCAAGCCTTTTATTATTATTCCATGCCTACCCCCTTTTCTGTACATCTTTTTCTGTTACTCTTCACCCGATGCCATAGGACCTTCACCTTGAGCTGTTACCCTGTGGATTCCAATCTAACACAGTGTTTGTAATGCAGCTGCCTAGCTTTCTGAAAGTTTGTTCAATCCATCGCCACTGCCTTCTTCCCACTTCTTTTCTGACTGGGCTCTGTTTTGTTCTCCTTAACGTTTCCTATTTGATGATCCTGATTGTCTATCTGACCCGGAGCAACTTTCTCAGACACTTGTTCAAGAAAACCCGGATCCTCTTTATGCAATTTTGAGGTGTGCTCAGTTCCTCACATCCATGCAACAAGACTATTTTCTCTTTTAAGTTGAAAATCCTCAGCTTTATTTGGAGAGAGAGGTATCTGGTCCTCCAAATCTTATTCAAAGATATGAAAGTAGCCTGTGCTTTTCCGATGTGGGACTCTATTTCAGCTCCTGTTCCTCCCTCTCTGTCAATTATGCTTCAATGATAGCAGAAGAATTCAACGTTTTCTTGTGCATTTCCTTCTATTGTGATTTGCTCCTTTTATGGTGCATCTATCCTTTGGACCTTTGACTTACCTGGTTGGATCCTCAATCGAACAGACTCTGATAGGCTTTTCAAAATGAAAGACTTTTTTTCTGTTCCTGGGTGTGTGACAGAAGCATCAAGTCATCTGCAAAGTCCGGATTGTCCAACTGTGTCCATGAGGTCCATTGTATGCCGTCTCTGTCTCACGCCAGTCTTGATTTTTGTCAGGCTCATCTAGAATTCTTTATTTTGAAGTATCCATTTTGACATTTTTCTTGTACTAACTGATCTGCCAAGATGAGATTTTTGGTGCAGTGTTGTCCAGAAAGATTTTAAACAACTCATCTACCTTCTGGTGTTCTTTCTGTTTTACCTGTCTGATTCTGATAAATGCTAGTCACTCTTCTCATGCAAGTGCCATCTGAATATAGTTTGTGCTTTCTGAGGCAAACTGTTCTTGTTTGTCACAAAGTTTGCAACTCTCCCAAGTGAAGACCATTGTTTTCAGTGTTGTCCGTAACGATGAGCATTACTGTTTTCTTAAATTGGTTGCCAGTAAGTGTTTCTTGCCAGTAATGATGGTTGTTGTATTATGTAAGTAATCTCACTTTTTAATTTGATACACTGCTTAAAACTATTTATGATATTGTGATGAAAGTTTTTGGACCTCGATCTCATGAGGTCTCCCCTATATAAAGGCGGGCGTGGTAACTTAACAAGCCTCATTTTTTACATTGTGTGTTCAGTTCACATTAAATCTTTCATCATTTATGTGTATGTTTAACATGAATTGTATTCTTAATGTTTCTATGTATACATATAAAAATGTATTGGATTTTGACTTCTGTTAACACTAGCAACTATGTAAAGCAGCTGCTGTTACAACAGCTGAAGTGGACTTATAACATTTGTACCAGTGATACAAGTATTAGGTTTCAGGGCTTATGCTCAAGATTGTTTTTTTTAAAGTTTATTTACATTTGTCAATTTTTGTTTGTATCCATCAGTGTTACAAGTACCAGTGCAGCCGAGTGTTATCCATAGGCCATCCTTTTATATAGCCTTTTGTCGCTTATGTATGTAATCTATGTGCGCAGCTCACCGATAATTAATTTCTATACTTAAATTCAAATTTTACACCAACTTTTATCATCTGTATGCATGATACATGTGCTGCATGTGTTGACACAGTGCATTCAATAAAGAATATGGAAATTTACTCTTGGTTTTGACTGTCATGGTGTAATAACATATATCGTGGTCCCTTTATCCTCAAATGCTTTATTAAAGGTGCCTTCTGTCTGAACTATATCGGGGGAAGTCCCCCAGGAACGCACTAAACATTCAGCAATGCTAGAGTCTGATGAGTAAGAGATACTGTTGAAGGTGCCTTCTGTTTAAAGAGTAAGAACTTTTTGTGTAAAGAGTAGGGCATACTGTTGAATGTGTCCTTTGTTTTCAGGGTAAGACACATTCTTGAAAGTGTCTTTGCCCTCCATAGTAAGACACTGTGAAAAGTACCTTCCATTTTAAGACGAACTGTTAAAGATGATTTAAGACTTACATACTATTAGACACACTGTTAAAGGTCCTTCTGCAATAAGACACACTGTTAAAGGTCCTTCTGCAATAAGACACACTGTTAAACGTGATTTTAACTCCCCCCCCCACCCCCCCGGGGGCGGTGCCACAGACTGAAGTGTCTTTAGGCCATCCCCAAAGGAGGAAAAAGGTGTTTTCTACTTTTTAGACAATATGTGATTAAGATGTTTGCTAAAGGTGACTATTTAGTTAGACACACTGGACAGTTACAGATGCCTTCTGCCATAAGACACACTGTCGAAGGGGTCTTCTGTTTACTTCTGTCTTAATTAAGAGTTGGACACACTGTTGAATGTGACTTGACGCACTATAGAAGGCGCTTTAATTGACAGTTTACTGTGATACAGCTGTCTTCCGTAAATCCCGCCATACGGACCATACTAAGATCGACCGCAATCTAGGCATTAGTGGGTCACAAGCATGGCAGTCTGTCCGACTGGCTGGTTGCCACATTAATCGGGTGAGACCTAATTTTTGTCCATGTGGCTGCTGGTCTGTCTGCTACCCGTAGGTGATAAAATTCTCGTTTATAAATTTATTGAACACTACGTCCAAAAGCAAAAATAATAACATGTTCGGAACCAGCGTATCAAAACAACCAAATGGCTGCGTATGATTCATTTTCTTGCTGGATTTTGATCTCATGAAAAAAAAGTGTTTTTTACCTAGACTGCGTCATGTATTATTTTCTTATCACAAGCCCAATACTGCTAAAAATTCTCGCCCTCTCAATGAGGGAGGGAGCGTTGCTGGGATCAAAACCCCTTGATTACAATTCCATTTGTTCATATGTCACCAAGAATCGCACTGGCTGTGTAATGTTGACACTTATCCCTATCCGTACGCCCTGGGGTCATTTTGTACCCCCGGGATTGTATTCTTCACATTTTAGAATACTTCTACTAGTGCGAAGAACTCTTTGAAACTTTCAGTATTTCTCAAAAAATCAGTTTGACTCACTGCTAAATATATATATGCAAAGCGTACGGATAGGATTAACGAGTAAATTTCCTCTTTGAAAGTGGTGGCACAGAGTTCCCCACGTCGTATGGATACGATAGTAAAGCACGACGTACAGATAGGGTTAAGTTCAGTGTTGTATAATTTATAATGGTATAAAAAGAAGTACAGCAACATTTTTAGCTTTTTTATGTACGAGAATATTTTTTCTGTGTTTAGCCATGCGGGAGGGGAAGAGAAGCTCTCTATAAGGTTTCTGCTTAAGGTTTAACAGTCACACAAGTAAATGTAAAAGCCAGTATTAGATCAAACACAACAAATACTCATTTCCAAATAATTAGCCCGTGCTTACAAATTGCTTTTTTACTCCAAAGACTTGCTTTTCATTTGACAAGAATGTAAAATTGTAGTGGGAAATAAAAGTACACCAATGTGTTCGGATCTTACCTAGATTGGCATTTAGCCAATAGAAGTATATACGTTCAGTTTGATGGTTTTACATCAGGTCTCTTTGACTAGAAAGGGGTTGTGTTCTGACACTAGCCTCTTTTTAACCTCTACTTCTTTGTGAACGAGGGGGGGGGGGGGTTACACTCTCTTAACTCATTGGTGACATGCGTTCTGGTCATTCGACAACGTTTGATGACGTGCTGTTTTGCAACACTTTAGAAAAGAAAGCATAACTTCATTATTTATGTATACAGATATTTCAATTCTGTTTCCTTTCTCTGACACTTAAAAGGACAGGCAATAACAGGCATACAAATACAATGAAATATGCAAATGGGCGTTTTGGATTTGTGTATAATGGATCAAAATGTGCTGCGACGTGGCATTTGATCTGTTTGTGATTAGACATGGTATGTGTACACTACATTCTTTTATTCTTAAAGATTAAAGGGGATGCTACCCTTTGCTGGAGTGCTTTTTCAGTCTTCCTCACCTGAAAGCAAATACCAAGGCCAAGTCTACTTAAGGTGGAGATCTCTTCTTATAAGATGGTGCAGCTCTGATTGCTCACTGTGTGTCAACACTGCAGACAATGACGTAATGCCCCTTAAAATCATGCCAAGTATTTCTTTGTTGTCATTGTATCCTCTAAAAGAGTAGTACAGACATGACAGTGTACAGCTCCAGGTAAGACTGTCCAAATTGTCTAAGATAGCCACATTCTGTCGATTAGAAAAGTGGCCATCTTAGGCAGGACTGATCAAAATGAAGAAAACAAACGATTCCCTTCTGAAGTCCCAAAAAGAAGTGGTCACTGGCTTAGGACTGCTGTAAGGCCCATAAGAATGTTACCGACTGGCCAACTTGGATAAACTGGCAGGGGCCAGAAACCTCACCCTTGCAACCCGATTGACAAAATCAAGATCTTTTAGGGGTCATGATATTTCGACCTTGCCTGTCAGAATCAACTGGGGCAGAGTGACGTACAACATCCCCGCACATGGATGGATTTAAATTAATGATAAAAGAAACTTTGGCACTCCGGAAGGGAACTCGCATCTTCTGCGGGCAACGGCAAGAGCCTAACTGTAACACAATGAACACAGTAGACCCTCTTGAAAAGAGAAAACCCTTTTTGATTTAAAAAAAAAAAAGTTTAATCAGCTACTTCAACTGTCTGTTAAAATAAATATATAGAAATGTGGTAGAAAATACCAGAGTAGTGTATACTCTGAAAATATATAGGATTCTTTCTTAATTTCTCCAGAAGTCGAAGATGCTGATCTCCAAGTAGTGGGCGGTGGGAATGACAGTGTGCAAATCATTGACATTATTGCCGGTGCACTGGCTGCTTTAGTTATCTGCTTTTGCTGCTGGTGTTGTTGCTGTATGCGGAAGGACTCATCAGATTCCACAAACAGTACTGCTGCTTCTACAGATATGTCTGTTTATGAAGTAGGTTTAAGTTGAAGAGAAAGGCATTTATATTATAACTGTAATGATTATATTGGTGGTATAGAAAAAAACCCAAAAAAAACAAGAAGGGGGTGATTTTGTAGAAACCGCCTCCGTCTACAATAGTTTATTGTGACATTTTCAAAGAAACAAATGGTCATGTGCTTTTCCAGTATATCGACACAACAACTTACCAAATTCATGTAATATTAAAAACTAGTCTTTCTTGGACATTCCCTTCTCTATTCTACACTCAACCTCCCATGTTAAAAAAAAAAATCAAACTTGCATATCATGCTTATTGTTACTTTACTTCTAGATATTGTAAGTTTTTCAACTAAGTTACCTTTTTCAGACCTCTGCTTCAATTTTTCTATTCCTTATCTAGATCCTTTTGAAGTTAAGCTGGGGGCTCTCGTGGCCTAGACGTTAAGGTGATCGCCTCTCATTCTATAGTTCCCAGGTTCGAATCCGGAAAGTGACGGAAATTTTTCTTCTCTAAAATTGTCTGATTTCGCCTCCTTTACCCTCTCCTCAGCGGGCTCCTGGCTCTTTCTGCAGCCTTTCTACTGCTTCTCCTTGACTCCTTCTTACTACTGTCTTTCAGCCACGCCCCTGATCTTCGGGTAGCAAAGATCTGCATCTAGCCTTCTCGGACAAGGGCGAAAATTCCCGGAGGTCCCGTGTGCAAGTTGCGCTTGTTAATACTTTTACGTTAAAAAGGCTTTAAAAAAGTAAAAACCATTGCCAACAAAGGCAAAGGCGTTTGGGGGGTGGGGGGGGGGGGGGATCCAAAGAAACTGGGCGGTAAACATCGCTGATCGGCGAGATGTGACGGCAAAATGTTAAAGATCCCTTGCTGGTCCAAAGTCGATATGAGTAGGCTTCGGCCGCCACACGAGAAAAATTCAAAATTTTCAAACAACTGAAATTATTTGGTGTGTCCCGCCCGCTAATATGACATTATGCAGTTGCGAGCACCATAAAACATTTACCAACCCCCCCCCCCCTAAAAAAACTGGATCAGATGTTTTCTTTGATAAACAACGGTATTCTTGTGCACAGCAACTGATGGTGTAAGTAAGATAACGCTTCAACTTTTCATAGATCATCGGCAAGCTGTTTCATTGTTCTAAGCCCAGAAAAACAAAGTTTTCAGGAGAGTAAAAAAATTGTTTCATTTTTTAACTATATTACACCTACATTAATTACCTTTTCTTGCATTTTTCAACATTTAGAAATTGAAATTTAACAACATGTAACTTGCTACATGTACCGAAGATTTTTATAAAGCTGCAATTTTGGAAAAATTCAAAATGTTAGGCTTAGTACATCTGAACAGCTGGCTGATGATATGTAGGCCTATATATATGATTTGATAGGATTTGTGCAGAAATAAAACCTCACAGTCTATGGCAAATGGGGACTAAAAAAACCCAGATCCTTTTGAGCCAGTTTTTAAATCAGATTTTCTCTCTGGACATCCCTCAAATTAACTAATTTTCATAAAATTGAGCTAAATCTTTTTGGAATATGATATAGGAATAGAATAGCTAATATTTCCTGGTGAAACTCCATCTTTGACATGTGGCCACATTTTCACCTTTGTTGGCTTCTCGCTTGTAATTGACTTTGTTGACGTATGGGCTCTTTTGCAAGAAAAACAAACAATATAGTCTTGCATTTTGAAGCGTCCATTTTGACTTTTTCTCTTGTACTGTTGTATGTGACCCCTGACTGATCTGCCAAAGTTGATATTTTTTTGTGCAATATTTTCCCGAATTGAACGTTTATCACTGACTATAAAATTAATATGATCTTTCAATTTTACCAGTCTGACTTAGTAACTCTCCATTTGCATGTACTCTCTGAATACTTTTATAGTTTGAATTTTTTTATGCAGACTGTTTTTATTTGTTAGAAAGCTTGCAACTCACCCAAGTGAAGACCATTGTGTCCAGTGCTTAACATAATGATAAAGATAAGATAAGATACATCTTTATTGTCCAGATCCTAGCACATTGGTTTGGTGTTTCACGCACGCGTACACACACACACACACACACACACACACACACACACACACACACACACACATGCACACACACGTAGGCTCACAATCACATGTGTAATATAAATGAGCAGCAATATAAACAATAATAATCGTAAGCTAGAGACACACTCAATGTTATTTTGCTGCTTGCTCTAAGCAAAGATAGTACCTCTAAGCTAAGGTCGTAAGTATACTTATACGCAAGATGGTTAAAATGAAAGCATTTTGATAGATGATGGTAAAAATGACCTTCTATATATTATCTTTCTTTGTTACACATCAGAAGCCTAGGTCTTTTACTTCTGACTGATGTTTTTATTTGAGGGAGCAAAGGGTGTTTGTTGTCTAAATAGATGGAATTAATTTTTTTTGGTGCAAGCTGTTATGTTCAATTCATCCCAATAGGGGAATGTAAATGTTGAAATTTTACATACTTTCAGTATTAGTCGATTTAATTTTTCTTTATCGTGTTGTCTTGTGTTCCCGGCCCATGCAGTTATACAAAAATTGATCATACTTTCTATGGTTGAATGGTAGAACAAGGACATCAATGTTTTATCAACTTCAAAATACTTTAAAGCTTCCTTAATGATGGGCATTACCGTTATGTGAAATTATGTTACCGGTTGATGTATGCTGTGATATGATGTCAGTAATCTCACTTTTTAATTTGATCTGTTGCTTGTGAATTAGTTATAGAATCTGAATGAAAGTTTTTGGACCATGATATCGCAAAGTCTCCCCTAGATAATGTCAGGCACGATAAATTAACAAGATTCATTTGTGACCTTCTGTGTTGAATTCACATGAAAACTTTCTTTTCCATCTGAGATTTATGTACACCATGAATTGTATATATATTATTATTATACAGTAGTCACCGCCTAAGATCCCACCGCTTACAATCCTGGTTCTCCTAAGATCTCGCTGTTTTAAGAAAACATAATTTTTTTCTACGCAAAAGTCACCCTATAGAGCTGCTCTGAAGGATTACATATATTTGGCTAAGATCCCACATTTGAGATCAAAATTTACGGAACAAAAACTCGGGCTGGCGCAGCTGATCAACCAAGCAGATCATTGTATTGCCTGTTGTGTCACAGATCAGCCACTATCGTGAAAGTGACCACTGTTCTGTTGTAAATCTCTATGAAACGGTACAATGTATGCCCCAGACGGGATCACACCGAGGTGTGAACTCATTGGCAGGTTTTGTTTTTCCCAAACATCGCACTTGTGCCATAGCTCTCCACCTGAACACACGGTACAAGTTAGGTGGGTGGGTTGGGTATATAGGGCCTACCAGTCAGCGTCACACAAGATCACATTGAACTCTGAACTTTTTTGTGCTTTTGTTTTCCTGACCACTGCAGCAGTAGAATCTAGTTGATTTTGCACCCCAATTTGCTTGACAAACTGAATTTTCATTGGTGCGATCACAACACAATGGTTAAGATGCAGGGGGGGACTCACTCAGAGATGGAAAGCTGTAAATTTTGGATAGGTAAAGGGGAGGAGCAGTAAGATCGGCGTAGATCTTGCAACTCACGATTGGAAGAGGGAAAATCTCATGCCTCATGCCATTGCGACTGGTCATCAAAGTTGACTACTCTTTGCTCGCCATAAGTCCTAAACCCACCCAGAGGTCAGAGCAATTTTACAGATTGTGGGCTTGACCATGAGTCACTGTGGATTATCTCCTTGATGATGCGTCGGCTAAGATCCCGTTCGCCTTGGATCCTGCATTTTCCATGCTCCTAAGCACCGGGGTCTTAGGTGTAGACTACTGTTTAATATATATTTCATACATTGGGTTTTGACTTTTGCATATTATACTAGCAACTACAGTTGAACCTGCCATGACAGCTGCCTGTACAAACGGCCACTTCCATTTCCGCCCTTGCCTTTTTCCGATATAAGTTCACTGTGTAAAATGGTCACCTGCTATACAGCAGCTGAAAACTAGTGGACCTGTGGGTGGTTGGCGGGTGCTCAGGTGTGGTTTGCTCCTTCTTTCCTGTCAAACATCTTTTGTTCTGATCTCTCCTCCTCCTTTTTTATGTTAGTTATTCTCTTGTAACACCTCTAATCTTCGGCACTTATGACCTTATTGTGTTGCAAAGTTGCAAGTGCCGTAACACTCTTACTAAAAATAAAAGAAATGAACTTATAACATTTACACCAGTGATTCAAGTATTGGGTTGCAGGGCTTATGCTTAAGATAATAATCATTTTTTGGTTCAATTTATTTACATTTTTCAATATCTATTTGTGTTCATCGATGTAACAAGTACTTATGCAATCAAATGTTATCCATAGGCCAAACTTTTATAGCCTTTTGTTGCTTATGTGTGTGACTTATTTACGTTATGCATACAGCTCAACTATAATTGATTTCTATAAATAAATTCAAATTTTACACTCCCTTTTATCATAAATATATT
>NW_004797308.1:359453-359844 GCF_000002075.1 Aplysia californica
TATATATATAGATCTACTACTCTTTTTTATGTGTTGGTGTTAAAAACGGATAATTGATTGTAATGAAGGCAGCATGCATAGATCAAGACGAGACAGGCAGAGAAATGAAGAAGTAAGACTATAAGAGCAGCTATCGGCACTGAGTACTGCCTGCATTCATAAGAAGACACAGAATGAAATGGTTTGTCCACCTGTTGCGTATTCGTATGTCACCTCGCCAGCCAGCCTCGAGAGCCTATAACACCAAGCACTCAGGCTCTCAAGGAAGAGGAAGGTAACGCAAAAGGTGGATAATTGATCATTGAGGGAGTCAAGGAAACCCTCAGAAATTATAATAATATCCTAATAGAAAGAGCTGTGGAGCTGGCCTAACAAAATAGAAATACAATAA
>NW_004797308.1:362010-363508 GCF_000002075.1 Aplysia californica
GGCCTGTAGGAACAGAAAATGTTTAAGATGTCTTTTGAAGCTACCAAGTGTTCTTATTTGTCTTAGTTTCATGGGTAATCTGTTCCACATAAATGGACCAAGATATGAGAAAGATCTCTCTCCATATGATTTGTATGATTTTACAGGTAGGAAGTGACATAATATTATTATATTTAGATAGGCCTACATGTTAGGGAAAGAGCACAGCTATTAACTATACCGGTAATACGCTCTTCTCTCAGGAAGGGCTTGCGCTGAAGCCATTTTCTTTTGCATTATAATTTTATATAAATATAAAACATTTTTATCAATCTACAAGCAGGGTTTGAAAAGAAAATACAACGTTATAGGCTAGGTGCATAGAGTTATCTCCAGTGACAATCTATGGCTACATGTAGCCTACTATTATGGTCCAGACTTCATCAAATCCAAACCTAACGGTAGACAAACTTAGAGCACGACTAGTGTAACAGATGGAACGCGAACGATCGAATTTATAGTTTCGATATTTAAATCAGATCCACGCAAAAAAGTAAATAAAAGTAAAATAAATTTTTAAAAACAAAAAAACAACAACAACAACAACAACATCAACAACAACAACAACAACAACAACAACAACAACAACAACAACAACAACAACACAATTGGGGACTGAACTGTAAGGAAGAAACGACTCTCACTCTCAGGATCCCCCACCCCCAAACCCGCACCCCCAATCCCCATTACAAAAAATGAAGTCTAGAGCAGGTGGCGCAATCATTCACAGTGGATGATTGGAACTGCAATGTACTTTTTAATATTTTTGTTGCAGAGAAGTGTTACATTCACATTTTGAAGATAAAATGAATTTTTAACGTACGTGACAAAGAGAATCTACATTAATTAATAAATAGATAAATCACCAAGATAAAAAACACGAAACATTCAATTCATCACAAAAAGATGTTTTCGTACGTTTTCGGTAATTCCCTTCATCTCTCGTAATGTAAAATTGATGACGTTTTGCACAAGAGGTCACAGATCGAACCATGTCGCAGAGTGTACCATTTCCCAATAAAGGTAAGAACCCTTAATTAATTCCTCATTTTGTTTTCCTGTTCTATTTCTGTATGTGGGTTTCTATCTGTGTTGTTTGAATTCGCAGCTGCCGTCATAAATTTAGTAGGGTTTGATCTAGATCTAGCCTATTATTTCTAGATCTAGCAACAATGCAAACAAGGTAGCCTTGCTACTCACTCTAAAAACTCAAGAATCTAAAGTCTAAGGAAGATTCTGAGAAGACAAGAAGACTCTTGTCAAAAAGACTGAGACCGTCTTAGCAGTTTGTTATAATTAATCACTTCTTAAGACTTCAGTACTTTGTGGATCTACTCTACTCTAAGTACTAATGATCAAGATTAAATTAACTAAGAAATATATTAAAAAAAGGGCCGGCACTATTTCTCCGAACGTTCGGGAAAATAAAGCTGGGCACTATTTCTCCGAACACTCTGAA
>NW_004797308.1:364439-365962 GCF_000002075.1 Aplysia californica
CCGAACTCTCGCAATAAATAGACAAAAAATCACGAGACCGGAAGCCGGAAACCGTTCGGAGAAATAAAGATCGGCACTATTTCTCCGAACGTTCGGAGAAATAGTCACTTCGAAAAAAAAGACCTAAAAGATGGTGGTTTTCTTCGGGAGAAGTGGTCCTGGCCTAGGCTAGATCTAAGCCTCTAACTCTTATCTCCACAGACACATTATTAATACACAATCGGAAACAAGACTGGAAGTTGCCTTTAAAAACAAAAGGGGGGGGACTCCCCCTGCCCCCCATAAAAGGCAGGGGGTCTCGCTTTTAGTGCCAAAATTGTTCTCAGCACACTAAAAAAAACTTTAGAATAGTGCCGAAAATAGTCTCAAGTCAAATGGGTTTGGACCGGACCTTTTCTATAAATTTACAGGTGGTCTTTTCACCCTGGTAATTCAGTCAGTTTTTTTTTACTCAACTCCCGTTTTTGTTTCAGATTTGTGTATAATGAAAATGTCTTTGGAGTTAGGCCAGGACCTCTTCTCCTGAAGTTGAAGAGATGGTGTTGACGGTCTCCATGTTATATAATGACCATGAGTATGTGAGGCAACCAGCAGAACAGAAGAAATGTGTCCTCGTCTTGACATTTTATTTTCACAATAATTAGATCTAGATCTAGATCTAATCTTTTTAAAAACCGTTGTTTGGTACCACCTTTGTAGGGAGTCTGCACTTAAAATCTTCTAGAAAAGCTGGTATGGTGAAAAAAGTCTGAAATATGAAATGACCTGAGACAACTAATTTTTAATATAGATCTACATCTAGATCTGGATATATATTAAAATGTAGGCCTAGAAAATTGTTTGTCTCTAAAAATGCACAGTCTTGACTTGTATAAATTGGCCTCTACACACTTAGAATTATCTGAAAGGGGATAAAGCAGCACAAAAATATTCACGAATACAAGTTCAAATAATCACTTTATTATAAAAGAACTAACGTGTGAAATTAAGTGTAAACTTTCAATGGGTGAAACACTGATTTTGGGGGTGTCTGATGCCTGGTGAAAATAGTTTATTCTTGTTCTTCCGAAATCATGCGCACTATGTATCAATGAAAAGATTAATAATAAAAATACAAGAACATCATAATTTATTTTTTAAGTCTTCATGACCAAAACTTAATCTGAACAAAGAGCACCAGCTGTGATTAATTTGTGATGTACATGCACCTTTTGATTTTGATTTGCTTTAAAAAGAAAGAAGGGTGTTCAGAAATGAATCAAAATAAAATATTTAAACCCCGCATTTCAGTAAATGATGACTTTTAAGACCTAAGAACAAAATACAGACATGATGATATTCTAGGGAACCCAGGTGGTAAATTTCAAAGTCGACCCAGGATGACCCAGTGTATTGTCACTGTCACGATGCGGTGGAATCAGGCGCTCATCATTTTTTGGTATATATAGAGTTATAATTTACTCACTTGTGTGTCTCTCTCTCTCTCTCTCTCTCTCTCTCTCTCTCTCTCTCTCTCTCTCTCT
>NW_004797308.1:367809-369336 GCF_000002075.1 Aplysia californica
TATTTCTGTATATTATATAGTTAAAGGAAATAACAGTTTCTCGACAAAACGTGACATATCCATCTTGCCCTTTTTGAGAAAAATGAAGATTTCTCTTCTTCACCCACTGACTGAATAATTTTGAGCTACTTTACTTTGTTTTTAGAGGCTTTGTAAATTTTTGTTGTATGATGAAATCTTATGGGTGGTTGGCGGGTGCTCTGGTGTCGTTTGCTTTTTCTTTCCTATCAAACATCTATCGTCCTTATCTCCCCTTCTTCTTTTTATGTTTGTTACTCTCTTGTAACACCTCTTATCTTCTGGCGCTCATATGACCTTATGCAGTTGCGAGCGCCGAAAACCTCTACTAAAACTAAACTAAAAGATGAAATCTTTGTTGGATTCATATTTTTCAAATTGATGAGATCTCCTCAGATTTTAAGAAAAATGCAATGCTTATTACTTTTAATTAGGAAGGGAAAGAACTGCTGTCTAACTTTTGTTGACCGCAAGTGAAGCAACGTTACTTGAGGAAAGAACTTGTTTGGTGTGCACAGGATGTGTCACAGTTTCAAGTTTGTTAAAAAAGGTCTGCTGCCTTTTTTATCTTATTTTGTAAAGTTTTGTGGGAAAAAAAGTTGACCCTGGAATATGGCTCTCTTTCATAGATATGGTGGTACCAGTTTCGGCAAATCTTCGAAAATGGTGTTTACCAGGTTTGGTCGTCAATGCTCACTGGTATGGTTTGCTCTCGACTTTTTTCCTATCAAACATGTACATAATAATAATAATAATAATAGATAGCATTTGTATAGCGTATATCCCCGCTCAACAGCAGGCTCTATGCGCTTTACACTATATTACATGTATATTATCATCCTGAAAATCTCTCTTCCTTTTTTTGTGTGTTTGTTACTCTTATGAGACTGTATCAAAACATAATTTTATTTGTAAATCGTGGTGACTATTGTATTACTATTCCAGTGGGTTTTTTTTTTAGTGGGTGGGGGGAGGGAGCCGAATTCTTCAAGGGACTTAATTCGCCATTATGGTGATTAAGCTACCTTTCAGGCAACTGGGTGTCATGGATAGGTCTTGTTTTTTTTTTTTTAGTCCATCTTGTTTTTTTCCTGCATTAAATGCATTAAATAGTCGTTGTCATTTTGAAGTGCTTATTTTTACTCAAACTAAAGGGTGGTACTAAAGCTTTATTTGAATGAACTCCCTCACCCATTTCTTTAGATGCTGGCATGAAACGGATCTATTGGGACTGATCTCCATATTTCATTCATAGTCTAGTGGCAAGACTTCTAGTTAGCTATTGGTTGATCTTTTTGCCTGTCTATCTAATTTCACTCTGATCTCTTTTGTCGTCTTGGCCTCCTGTTTGTTTGTTTGTTTCTCTTTCTTTCTTCCCCCAATCTTCACTTCAGTTCTCTCTCCCCCACTCTTCTCTTCACACATCACTTCTTTGTTTAATTATATTTTACCTTCTCTTCTTGTTCGCTTGCGCGCATGTGCACGCGCGCACACACACACACACACACA
>NW_004797308.1:369910-374910 GCF_000002075.1 Aplysia californica
CTCTCTCTCTCTCTCTCTCTCTCTCTCTCACACACACACACACACACACACACACACACACACACACCACTATATCCTTCCATGACTAATTGAATCCCAATTATTTGCCCAGACTGACCCTATGAGAGCAGTCCTGAATAAAATGCTCCCACCATCCTTTGAGATATACCCCGCCCCGGTAATGACCGGCGCGTGTGCGCGTCGCTGGACCTCACAATGAATGTCCATTTTCATATTCTTTTCTCTCCCTTCTGTCCCATTCTGCCTGAGTGATTTCCGATTTCTTGCTCTTCTCTCTCCCCCTTATTACAATCTTACACACACACACACACACACACACACACACACACACACACACGCTTGTACTGTTGTTGGAGGGCGCCACTTGTAGGTCCTCTGCTTCTTTTCTTTCCCTCTGTTGTTAAAATCTTTCTTTTCTTTTCTTTTTTTTTCCCACCTGTTGTTACTATTCTTTCAGTCTTAGTTTTTTCCCCCCAGCATTAAATGACCGTTATAATGCCGACGTTCTTCTCTTTACTCAAACGAACAAACAAACAAGCAAGCTCTTGTAATCAGGTGTGCGCACAGAAAACAGTTCTTCTTCTTTTGTTGCTGTTTCTTTTGTTGCTTTAAGATTGAAAATGGGGAGAGGAGGGGTGGGAGAGTGTATGTTTTGTGTAGCTGTATGGCTGTTTCTGCTCATCGACCACATTTTTTATCCTGACAGCACCTCCCCTCCCCTCCCCCACACACACCTCAATGCGCATAATGACGTACATTGTGTCCAGTAGGGCTTTCAGTTTCAACAATGTCAACAGCAGCAACGACACCACGTCTTGTGCAAACTGTTTCTCATTTCCCATCTCATAGTTGTTTCCCCTTTTACGCAGACTCTTACTTCAGTTTCCCACTGTCGTTTCGTGCTGAATATGTAGGCAGACGTAGTCGGTATAGTGCGTGCATGGCCTACGTCATACCCTAGGGTATCATACTCAGAAAGCCTAGGTCATACCTCATTATCATCATAGATGCCGAGATCTCAGCTATGGCGCGCGGGTGGTTGGAGGGCGCCACTAGCAGGCTCTACTTCTGTACTTTCCTTCCGTTGTTTCTGTTTTGTCTGTCTTACTTTTTTCCCCCAGCACTAAATGACCATTATTTATTTTATGTCGATGTACTTCTCTTTACTCAAACGAACAAACCAAACAAAACAGCTATGACGTGGCCACGAGCAAGCGGAGATCTGTCGGTGGTTGTACTCATCGTCGAGTGGTCAATGCTCTGTGAGTCAATCGACTGAAACGAATATACAATGTACATGGTGTAATATCAACAGGGAACGGATTGAAAGCAGACAATAGGTTCAGGGAAGCGAGAAACGTACTTTGACAAAATTCGTAAGAGAAAGAAGATTGTGACCAAAAATTTATGAGGATTTAGTTGAAGTGGAAGCAGCGCTGGCGGTAATGAAACAATTAAAGTACGCACGTGGCTTCCAATGATACTGGGTGTAGCACTTGGTAGCAACAGCACCAGCAGCGCAAGAGCAACAAGAGCAGTAGTAGTGTTGGTGATGGTTGTAATAAAAGCAGTATTAGTAGTAGTAGTTGTGGTGGTAGAAGTAGCAGAAGCAGTAATTATGATAATAATGATGATGATGATGATGATGAATAGTTAATAATGATAAACTTAATCATAATAATCACAATCAGTATTAGCACAATAATAATAATAATAATAATAATAATAATAATAATACATATTTTGGTGATGATGATAATAATACTGATGCTTTTTATTATTATCATCAGTATTTGGCCCACCTAAGTAGAGACTGTAGGCTACCCACCCCCGCCTTTGGGAATTCCTCATGTCAGGTCAAGGAGGCAGCGGGCATGTGTGGGGAGAGATATTACTCAACAATCAAGTGACCTCGTCACGGGTCGGTCCGGTGTTGTTTTTAGGCGCTGAGGAGTTTACACAAGCCAGAGAGCCTGGTTTTGGGCTGTTAGGTACGATCAGTTGTCACTGGGTCAATACATTCTATAAGTTCCACGTGAGCCTGCTATAAAAATTTTTAAAAACGACAAGGAATGTAGCGTATAGATTCTGATCAATATTTAAAATTTTTTTTAATGCACAGAGTTTGTAATGATATTTTTCAAAATGGCTGCAGCCACCCTGGCCGTATAGGGTAACTTGTGTACTGAAAGTAAACACCTTTAACCTTAATTGCCACCCTTTATCCATGTATTATATAAGCTACTAGTAGGTTTTCTCCTGTGTTAGGCGTTAACTGCTCCAGATGATTACAATGGTGACGATTTTTAACTTAACACTCATCGGTCATTTCAAAGGCCGAGTACTTGACTTCCAGTAACAGCAGTCTTGTTGGAGGGAGAGGAATTACTAGAAATCAGTATGCCAGCAGAGGTGTCGGTTCTGGATAAAATAACGTACAGTATCCATCTTGTCATGTGATCCTTTCCTGACCACTTGGTTTATACCTGTAGTAGAAGTAAAGTAATTTATCGATAATAAGAACCGCAGAACGTTCTGAATAATACTATAGTAACAATCGTACACCAATGCGCTTTTTATCAGTTTAGTTTTCGTAAGAGTTTTACAATACTTGAAACTCAAATAGTTCATATTATAATTTCCGAGGATTAGAGGTGTTGCTAGAGCGTATCATTTACAAAAAAAGGGGAGAAGACAAAGACGAAATTGATATGTTTTCTAGGAAACAAACCTGGAGCAAACCACACAATCCGTATCTATTACCTGTTCTTTAAAGTGTTGAATGGCTTTCAAGAGGTGGGCATTAACCAATAAGTTTTTCATCAAGTCTCTTGATTTGCATGTAATTTCATTGGCTTCACTTCTACCCGGAAAGGTGCTGTAGTATTCTCCGTGGAGTCAGTGATCGTAAGTGCAGAACTCGGGAAGTTTTGAAACCTTTAATAAATGATCGCTATGAAGTGAAACCGCGAGTGACGTCCAGAACATATTATTGATCGAAAGTATGAACGCACTGATAATGAAATCAAAGGCAGAACACTTTGTAATTTGAAAAAAATGGAGCCAGTAGGTTCGATTCCGATTATGTGTACGTCAAAACTAGCGTCACGGTACTTTCCACCCACTTATTGTGGCGCACTGGGGCGTTTTTTTTATTTTCAGCTATTTAGAAAGCACTTAATTTATTACACCCACAAGTATATAGGCACATCGAGAGACACAAACACTTACTTTTACTTTTACTCTCTAGTCAAATAGTTACAACTCATATCTATGATCTACTGGTGTTGCAAGTGCTGTTAAACTTTTACAAAACGAAACTTTAAAGTTTACATATTTTCTTCACGCGTACAGTCCCCAGATACACTATACACAGACTTAGTTTACCCTGTCTGTACGTCGTGTTTTAGTTGTACTATCGTATCCATACGACGTTGGGAACTCTGTGCACCCACTTTCCAAAGAGGAAATTTACTCCTTAATCCGATCCGTACGCTTTGCATCGCAGTCTGTCAAAATGATTTTTTGAGAAATACTGAACGTTTGAAAAAGATCTTCGTACAAGAATTATTCTAAAATGTTTAGAATACAACCCCTGGGGTACACAAATTATGACCCCAGGGGTAGGGATAGGGTTAAGTAAGGTTTAATGCGGTGAGTGCGATGTCCTTGTGGTGCCACTGCCAGTGGCTATTCGTCTTGGGCCCATTGTTTACAGTATGCTAGCCGTCTTAGTTTTGGCCCTTGTCCAGCTTGCCGCTGTAGACTTTTTACCCTCTCGTGTCGCTTTACGCGAATTGACGAATACTAATACAGTCGGACCTGCTCTAACGGTCACCTGTATAAGCAGTCACTTTTAGAAACGGCCACTTCTCATTCCCCCTTGCGTCTATTAAACATTGTAATGGCACTGTGTTCGACGCCCAGCTGTGTAAGACGGCCGCTTTTCTCCTTAATTATACGTTAGGCCAGTTTTTGGAAACTGATTTTTAGATGCTTCATTTATTTGTGCAGTTGATCTTTTTCTGCTTCTTTTGGTTCATGTTAGTGTGATGGTGAAATTGATACTCACGCAAGAGCCGTTTTACAGTAGCTGATATTTATGTCCAGTCACACAGATCGTGGACTCGGCTAGACGTTTGTTTTGTTTTTACAGTTTGGGCTCCTGTCCAAGCTTTGTGCTCAGGTCAGACGAAAAGACACTGGAATTGGTGCGGCGGGGTCAATACCTGCTGCTTTTGACCAAGCGGAACGCTCATGAATTATACGTGAGATATGCAAGCAGTTGGTTAGAGGGTGCCACTGGCAGGCAGATCCTACCTACCTCTTTGCTCTCCCTCTGTCATTTCTGTCTATCGCCCCTGCTCCTTTCCAGCACAAAAAAGGATGTTATCTTGTCGGTGTGCTTCTCTATGCTAAAAGTGAGACGTGTGTACGTTAGTGTCGGGCACAGAGTTATTAAGTAGGTTGGGAACCAACATCTCGTCGTTTCTTTGTATCATTTGTGTAACCAATGTCACTTTTTATTTGTACACTGCTTCTTCGAGTGGTATCTGTTTGGCTCTACGCCAACGTACGTAAAACAGAGGTGCCGATTTTCCTGATAAATCTGGGAATCTGGATTTCTGAATTCGTTTGGCTGATACATTTATTCTTGGATGTGTTTTAATCTCTTTTGCATGGCATATTGCTCTTTATAATATTTTTAAAAAGTCTTAATGTAAAATGCATTGTACAATATAATCCTTAAATTTTATGACTCGTGCACATTTCGTGGGGGTTCGAAAAGTTTTTAAAAGGTAGTACATTTCACGGGGCTTGGAATTATTCAGGCTTTTGCCTGAAGTCAAGATTTTTTTCTTCTCTGTTTGGGTCGTCCTTGAAATTAAGAATGTTAGAGATATCACTTACTTATTGCCGGGACTTTTTTGTGTCTGTAATTGAACATCGGTGGGCTCTAAGTAGGAGTGAGTATGAAC
>NW_004797308.1:380761-383626 GCF_000002075.1 Aplysia californica
AGAGAAGAGAGAGAGAGAGAGAGAGAGAGAGAGAGAGAGAGAGAGAGAGAGATGCGCCAGTCTACTTGACGGTTTACCTCACTGACCACGGTCTACCTGTGCTATGTCAGTAGGTTAGGGTTCGATGGGTAGGTATTGTTGTCGGTGTTTAAGGCCATTGGCCCACATCACGTAAAACACACATTTTGCAGAAGAAATTTCAGTGAAAACAACAAAAATCATAGTTCTAAATGACGTACCTATCAATAACATTTAAAAACCGTTCTGTGTTGTTCATACATTTTAAAAATAGTACACGCTTGTATACACATACTCATGGGTCAGTTATTGCATATTTCTATCTCTGGGCCGAGTCAGGTAGGTGGGGAATAGACAATTTCCTTTGATAGGCAAAGCTTGAATTATAAAAAAATAAAGTTAGATTTATCTTCAATTTCATTAGAGTTGCACCTCTCACATAATTGAGAATATATATTAATTTCGCCGATAAAGATTATTATTCAATCGCAGGCAATGAGGTTTTAGCAAGGCTATACTCTTCGGTTTCAATACCGTGGGAAGTTGACTCTTGAAAAGGACTTGTAAGAAAGAATTAATTTTACTTGCGACAGACTTCTTCCTCTATCATATGTTTTCGACAAGCAAAAATCAACCAGCCTACGTTTTACTTTGCTGAGAAATAACTTCATAGTCCCGACAACACTTTGAGAAAACCAGGCATATCCAAATCCCAGGGAAAGCTAATAGTTTTTAACTTCAGTAGCATAGTTGATTCTGCCTAATTCTCAAGAACGATATAATTGTGTTTACGATTTCCAATTTTCTTGGTGTATAACACATTGCATATTATCAGAACATAAATTATTTCTTCCTCTTCTCCCAGAACTAAACATTTTGGGTGTAGCTTTGCCGAGACTGGGTTAGGGTTGAGGTTTGGGAGTTAGGGTTAAGGTAAAGTGCAGGGTTGTTGATTGTGGTAGACAAGTAGACCGTCACGTGGAAGAGTTATCAAGACTGGTCCGTTAGCAGACCGTTAAGTAGAACAGAAACATTGTGGTAGCCCGTCAAGTGGGCTGGCTCTAAAAAAAAAAAAAAAAAGAAAGAAAGAAAAAAGAGGAGGAAATACCTTGGACGGGTTATCGGCAGGGTCTTGTTTTTGTTTATCATATTGTTGGTCTTCTTCTTTCTATTGCTGCTGCTGCTCTTCCTCCTCCCGCACTATCTGCTCTGCCACCCTCTCCCCTCTTTTTATATTGTTTGGAATTGGCGTGGTGTGTTTGCTGAAGGCGTTGCAAAGAAATTTGTCACTTTTTCCTCTGGCTCTATACTTTTTCCGAGTCCATCGTCTTTTTCTGTTCTTTCACTCGTGCTCACGCACTCGTTCATCGATTCAAGGGAGCACGTTCATACACGCAGCATACATGCATGCTCTGGCCAGCGCGCGCATTCACGCAAATGCAGACTCATAGTCATCCTGCTCTTGGCTTTGCTGGTATCTTTCTTGACTACTAAGCGGATGGCCCTGGTTCGAATCTCTGACTGGATTTTCTTCAACTCGGGTTCTTTTGTGGAGTTATTAAGAATCTCAACCCATTTGGCTCGGTCTTACCGGAGATGGGACCTTAAAATTGGAGGCCCCGCCTCTTAATTAACTTTTTAGTGAAGATAAGGACTTTAAACCCATACACCTACACACACACGTTTACCCTCCCCCTGTACTACAGTCTGTTTTGGAGTCATCGGTGTCATTGCCTAGTTTCGGTCTTTCTGTATCAGCTTACATATGTCTGCAGCAGATGTCTTTCGTTATGTAGGCTTCTCTCCTTTATGAATTAACAGCTTGCGTCCTTTACCCGCAGTCCATGGAAGATTTTCTGTGCGTGTTTGAAGGGTGCCACTGGTAAGCCATACTTCTTTACTTTCCCTCTCTTGTTTGTGTCTGTCTGTCTCACTTTTTCCCAGCCCTAAAAGGCCATTATTGTGTCAATGTGCTTTTCTTTACTCAAACAAAGAAAGAAACAAACAAACAAAGGAGATTTTCTTGACAATAGCAGGCTTGCCAACTGTTCTGAATGTCCCGGAACTATCCCGGATTCGGCAGTTGGGAATGTGAAAGTCTTTTCACATACTGCACTACACCTAAACCAATCCCTTTTGATGTGATTTTGTTCTTTGTTATGTTTCTGCTGTTATAATGTTAGGTGTCGTCCTGATTTGGGTTTTGAGAAAGTATTGGACATAACCCTGGAAGCGTCTTTTTTTCTCTCTTTCTTTCGTGGCTTTTATTTTCTAGGGAAAAGGCTGTTTATAAGGGTAACCAACTTCATCCCATCGTAGCCGTAGCATCCAAACACGGCCCACACAAGGAAAACGGCGTTCGAATCTGGCTTAAACAAGGCAGAGCACCTAAACTTTAAAATTGATAACCAACTGACCTGCCGGGACAACCCCACCCCTTGTTGGTGTTGTTGTTGTTGTTGTTGTTGCTGTTGCTGCTGTTGCTGTTGTACGCGGAAACAGGCCATTGCTGCTGAACTAAAATGGTGATCGAGGCTGTCACGAGTGACACCTGTAGGATTCTGTGCCTGTTCTACTTCCGCTTCCTCCTGCCAGCGATGCTCGGTGATCAATCATTTTGTTGTTGTTTTGTTCCAAAGGGGTATTTTTTTTGTTTGTTAGAAAGGAGTACTTGAATTTATTAATTTGTTCTTAGCACCATTGTTGCAGCAGCGTCGAAAGTAAAAGCAAGGCTTTGTCAATCTGACAAACAAAGTGAATGTCGTTGTAGGAGGGGAAATGTCACTGCAAGAATAGACAAATGAAACCCATGGTTTTGCCGCTCATCTGTCCGCCGGTTCTCCTGCA
>NW_004797308.1:383726-384986 GCF_000002075.1 Aplysia californica
CTGTCTGTCTGTCTGTCTGTCTGTCTGTCTGTCTGTCTGTCTGTCTGTCTGTCTGTCTGTCTGTCTGTCTGTCTGTCTGTCGCTCGCTCGCTGTCTCTGCTCTACTCTCCTTAGACAGTCCTATACGTGTACATGTTGGGTTTTTTTCGACTTTCGTGGTATTTTCTGCCCCGTCTTATTTTGTTGTTGTTTCCGTATTTGCTTCAATGTAACCATTCTTGTTGTCCCCGCAAATGACTGCCAGGGCTATGGGGTGGCAGTCTTACGTTCACCGCATGTTATGTTAGTGATGGACATGTAATGTGGGTGGTTGGCGGGTGCCATGGTGTAGTTCGCTCCTTTCCTTCTTTCCTATCAAACTTCTATCGTTCTTATCTCTCCTCCTTTTTTTGAGTTTGTTACTCTCTTGTAGCACCTGTAAACTTCGGCACTTATATAACCAAATTGTGTTACAAGTGCCTTAAAACGCTTACCCACCCCCCAAAAAAATAAAATTAAAAAAAATAATTATATACTTTAGTGTAACGTGCTGTTGAATGGGGTAAGGCAGCTAAAAACGGAATCTGGCGCTCTTTTAAGCCTTGCCAAAAGCATTTTTAATGATTTTACAAAGATCAGCATGGAAAGAGAAGTAATCTTTTGAACCAATTTCTGGGTTTTCTAATGTCATCAGTGTACACGTATGCACAAAGGTGCAGGACGCAAGGGTAATGCACTTAGCATTGCATGCAAAAGACGTGAGCTCGATTTACAAATGGCAATGGGGAAATTTAGTTTATCCAGTATCTCTGTCTTTCTTCTGGTGGGGTGCGCTGCATCCCACTCAGTCTGGGTGTGAGTGCTTAACGGGTGCTCTGGTGTGGTTTGCCGCTTCTTTCGTTTAAATTAATTCTCTTCTCCTCCTTTTTTTGTGGTTTTTTTTTTGCTTGTTACTTCTGTGTCACACCTCTAATCGCCTGCACTTATATCACCTTATTGTGCTGCGAGTGCTGTAAAACTCTTTTTTTTTTTAATGTATGAGATGGTCCTAACAGGCACGGTCTGTCTCCGAAAGGACTGTAGTTATCTCCATGGGGTGATAAAGCGTCTGTAGTTACAACAGGAGCATAAAATTTAAACAACAATAGCTTTTTTTTTGTTTCCGACATTGAAAAATGGAGAGTATAGCCATAATCATTTTGGCGAATGAACCTGTAGTCACGTTGTGAATTACACAATTTTTAATTTTGGTTGTTATTTCTATTGTTTGAAAAGCGGGGC
>NW_004797308.1:385128-386585 GCF_000002075.1 Aplysia californica
GAGTAGTGAAGAGAGAGAGAGAGAGAGAGAGAGAGAGAGAGAGAGAGAGAGAGAGAGAGAGAGAGAGAGAGAGAGAGAGAGAGAGAGAGAGAGCAAGTCTGTATTTGTGTGAAAGTTGCATATTTTGTGCTTGCTGCCCTAAGTTGGTTTTATTTCTGATGGCCTCTTATATTTTCCGTTGTTTCTGCTTTTCTATTGCTTGTGTTTTCTATTGCGTATGTCTTCTCTTTCTGTTGCTTGTGTCGCACCTCAGTCTACGTGTTCCTCTCTTCTGACACCCACGTCTTGGACCAGGCGTGTCTTAGATACTTACGTGTATACCAATGTTAACCTTTAAAGAATCGCTTCGTCAAACAGCACTCGTGACTGTGAACACACGGTTAAGATTAGCGTTATAAAATTTATCAACAGCCACCTTTGAGTCTGCTCGCCGGCTGGCCCTCTCGTTCAATTTCGATGTCACGAAAACCGCTGTAGACATGATTAAAAAGGCAAACAGCACGCTTTGTCGATCCTGTTCGGCAGCTGGCTGTCTGAGATTGTTTTTGGACACAATAATACAATTGCCCTCTTTCGCTCCACCGCGGCCTTTAAATGATAAGGCTCTTACTTCTGTGTAGTGCTCTTTCGGCAACCTGCATGACTGAACACTTTCGTATTCCAACAAAAACAAAGAAGGCTATGGGCTATTTTAGTTCAATGACAGGTGGATGGAGGGCGCCAAACGTCCTTCGTCTTTTCTTTTCCACTATTGCTTCTGTCTGTCTGTATTGCTTCTTCCCTGCCATTAAAAAGGGTATTATTTTATTGTGTTGATGTGTTTTTCTTTACTAAAACTCAAACTCAAAACTGAAAGTCTTCATAAAACGATAGTTAACCCCAGTGCAAGCAGTTTGTTTTATAGTAAATGTTTTAATTTTTAATTTCTGGAAAGAGAAGAGATACATGTTTGCTGTTGTCATCATGTGCGTCATCTGTACGACAGTGGTACTTGGGTGTGAGCTGAAGCTGGACTGACACGTCATGATTGGTCAGCACTCTGGTGTGGTCTGCTTCATCCGTCTTCTGTACCCTTGGCACAATGTGACCGTTGTTGTTATGGTGAGAACATGGTCTCGTTCCTTATAAAGAAAATTATTTAAACAGCCAGAGGAAAACTCACGAGAAATATCTTTTCATGGTCTTGCATGACAGTTAGCTTGGGAAAAAGTCTCTTCATGCAATCTAAAAAGCATAGTTTTTGAAGTCGTACTCGTGGACGACACGATAACGTACGATGATCACGTTCTTTGTCTCCGTCTGTCTGTCAGTCAATCAGTCTGTGTGTCTGTCTCGCAATTTTTATTTTCTTCTTCCTAACTCTCCCTATCCCCCAATCTCTGTCTCTGTCTCTGTCTCTGTCTCTGTCTGTCTGTCTGTCTGTCTGTCTGTCTGTCTGTCTGTCTGTCTGTCTGTCT
>NW_004797308.1:386685-390332 GCF_000002075.1 Aplysia californica
AAAAGGGAACTGCTGCTTTTTCTTTCCTGATCCTTACTATTGTCATTTCCTTCTACTTCTTTTGTATGTTTGTCACTCTCTTGTAACCTGCTATTTTGGGGTGCCTTGATAGTCGTAGCAGACCTTGTGCTGTTAAAGCTAGAGAGGTGAGCAGTCTAAGTCTGATTCCCTGTAAAGACTTCTCTGTTGACACCCACCCCTTGGCGCTCCTATGACCTTATGCAGTTGCGAGCGCCGTAAAACCCTCTACTATAAAAGTCTCTCACTTTCTCTCTCTCTCTCTCTCTCTCTCTCTCTCTTTCTCTCTCTCTCTCTCTCTCTCTCTCTCTCTCTCTCTCTCTCTCTCTCTCTTTCTTTCTCCCCCCCTCCCCCGCCCGTTCGTCTCTTCTGAGAGCACCGTGGTGGACTGGAAGTGTTTCAGAGAAGAAGAAGGAAGCACTGCATACGTGTTTGATTCTCTATCTCCCGCGCGTGCGTCCGGCTACATTTAACCAGTTTACAACGACTTCCCAGATGCAGTACATATCTACTTACCTGCCCCGATGCAGTAATTGCATTTGCTCCAGACTCAGCATTTGCTCTTTCTTTCCTACCAAACATCTGCCGTCCTTCAGCTCTCCTCCATCTCTTTTTTAATAGTGTGTTTGTTACTCTCCTGTAACACCTCTAATCTTCGGCACTTGTGTGAGCTTATTGCAAGTGCTGTAAAACTAAAAAGCATTTGTCACCACACCTGGCTTTCCTTTTTTCTCCCATTGTCTGTCTGTTTTGTTATGTTGTTGCGTTGTTTAAAAAAATTTAAAAAAGCACTGTGACTAACCTGTCTTCAATCAAGCAAAAATAATTTGTCCTGTTTTATTATGATATGAAACATTATATACATACATGTATTTCAATGCCCCAGCAACGTTTGTGCTGTTATGTTTGATTTTTTTTCTTCAAATTTTTAATATTCAAAAATAGGCATTTAACATATTACAGACCTGTTATATGAACAACTGTGTTCATGGTGAATGATGAAGGTGAGTAATACATGAGCAATACGTGGCGACTGTTTGACCTTTGGAATATCTAAACGAATTGAAATCGTGTCCTTGTCATCGTTCCATCTCATTTTACACATTGTACTATGAACAATGACTGGTGCTGTGGTATGGTGGGATCTTTTGAAACACGATAACGTCGAACAAGGGGTGAATTAACACCGGTGTCACTTGTGTCAATGTGGCGAATTGTGTTGTTATTGGTACTTGCCATGTGTTGCAGTTGGAGTGCGGGCGGTTGGCAGGTGCTCTGGTGTGGTTTGCTCCTTCTTTCCTATCAAACATCAATCGTCCTTATCTCTTCTTCTATTTTTGTGTTTGCGCTACTCTCTTGTAACACCTTTAATATTCGGAACGCGTATTACCGAATTGTGTTGCAAGTTCCGTAAAACTTTCAATAAAACAAATCAGATGGAGTGGGGTTTTCCTCCCTCCATTATTCTGTCGGAATGTAAGACTGCATACATATCCGTGAATGATGTGGTTTGCTCATCAAACTTGAGTAGACCTGGACCTCCCTGTTCTTTTCACTGTTTACTTTGTTGGTTTTGCTTTCTCTCTTTTGTTTAGTTTGTTTCATTTTTTGCTCGTTGTGCCCTTTCGTTTGTTATTTGCAGTTGTTGTTCTTCTAATAGTCCAGAAGTTTGTAAGACTACATATCCACTCCCCAGGGCAGTGCTGCTGAGTGAAGTGTCTTTAGGCCATTCCCAAAGGGGGGAACATTAACCATGTTCTTATGCACAGTAGAATTATAATTGTAAATGGGCTGATTCATCAATGTCATGCTCATAACTGTGCCTGAACTTCAACAGGGAACCGCTGCTTTTTCTTTCCTAATCCTTACTGCTATCGTCATTTTCCTCTACTTATTTTGTATGTTTGTCACACTCTTGTGACCCGCTGTTTCAGGGGTGCCCTTATAGTTGAAGCAGACTTTGTGCTGTTGAAGCTAGAGAGGCGAGCAGAGTAAGCCTGATTCCCTGTAAGGGCTTCGCTGTTGACACCCACCCCTTGGCGCTCATATGACCTTATGCAATTGCGAGCGCCGTAAAACTTCTACTAAAACTAAAAGACTCTATATCCGTGAATTATGTGGTTTTCATCCTCAAACTAGTTTTCAGTGGGTCTAGTATCCGAATCAAACCTGGCCTTATAGAAATGCGTGGCTGTCCCAGTTGTAAAAGACGAAGGAAGGAGAGAAGACAGAGTCAATGCCCCACAGTATCTCCCTCTGAGTATGATTTACTAACATGTGTCTCCTATCTCCTGCCCGAGATGTAAAGGGGTTGCACGAGGGTGATTGGAGGGCGCCGCTGGTAGGCCCTACATCTTTTTGTTCTCTTTTTGGTTCTGTATGTCATGTGTCTTACTTGCTTTTCGTCTACCCTTTTTTGTGCCAAAGCGGTTTTTTTTAAAACTCACACTTCATAGAGGTTACAGGTTACATATTGTTTTTGGTCATGGGTTCCTTATAGCATGTTGGCCCGTAAGCGCAACCACATGAATTTGTTGACGGAAATCCTATGTGTGCTGCACGTCTGGTCCCTGGCTCGCACACTGAATGCTCCGAATTCTGTGATGTTGCAGTAAGGCGCTTCTACGTAGCTCGCAGAAGACACCAGTTCGATTCCTTTGTGGGGAGAATTCTTATCGTATCTTGATCTGGGTCATTTCTGCTGGGACGTTGTGTCCCTCGGGTCATGGGTTCACTACATTTTCCTTTGTTCTTGGCGGGCGGGCTGGTAGATCTTATTGTTTGTATTGTTGTTGTTGTTGTTTTTTAAATTACATGTATTTTTTTCTGTCTTGCTTGCTTTTTCCTGCACTGAATGGTCAGTGTTATCCTTCTCATTAATTAAATTAAAGCAAGTAAATTTGCATGATTTGATCCCTGTTACACATAGTTTTGTAGCTGATTTTGTTAATTTATTCGCCTCGTATGCGTGGTTGGCGCCTGATGTCGTTTCCTAGTTCTTTCAAATCAAACAATCTATCGTCCTTATCCCGTCTCTTTTTCTTATGAGGTATGTTACTCTTTAGTAACACCCGATCTTCGGCACTTCTATGGCCTATTTAGTGTTGCAAGTGCCGTAAAATTCTCGTTAAAACTCAACATATGTGTGCTTTTGTTGGGCCAGTATGGATACATTGATGACGGTTCTTGTGCTCAAGAAATAGCAATGGAATGGTGGATACATTTTTCCCATGTAGCTCACGACCATTAATTATGTACATTTTTTTCTTGCCTCCACACAAACACACGGTAACAAAGGATGAGCTTACACAGGTTAGGTCCAGTTCATGGACTGAGCCGCTGAAGACTCGTAATCTGAGCCTGTCGCTGTCTTTGCTGGTAGTTAATTCCGTCCGTTCTGCGGTGCCTTCGGGGATTTGAACTATTCTGTGCATTGTGCAGAGGTTTCCTTCTTCCTTGGTCGTATATGTGTGTGTGTACATAATAAATACATGACAATGTATTAAAAATGATTGTCTTTGTTTAGTATTATCTCCTATTAATTAATGTGTCTGTCTGTCTGTCTGTCTGTCTGTCTGTCTGTCTGTCTGTCTGTCTGTCTGTTTGTCTGTCTGTCTGTCTGTCTGTCT
>NW_004797308.1:390432-392471 GCF_000002075.1 Aplysia californica
CTAAATGATTTATATCAGTAGACACCTATTCTTTTGCCGTATAATATTTTATGTTCTATCGATACAATATAAATTATGTATATTGTCAACGCTGCTATATTTATGCGGGTTGTGACTGGCATAGCTTGTAATGTTTAAGCCGCTGTTAATGCAGGGACTAAATATGAAAGGTAACCCTTCCCCCCCACCCCCCGCCTTTTTCCTTTTTTCTACCTGGAATGGAGGAATACACTGTCTGTCTGTCTCTCTCTCTCTCTCTCTCTCTCTCTCTCTCTCTCTCCCTCCCTCTCTCTCTCTCTCTGCATCTCTCTTTTAAATCGTAGGTGTTATACGCCACCATTGGCGCAATTTAGATCACTTAGGAGGTAAGCTACGACCCTGCTTGTCAGGGCCAACCTGGGCTGAAAGGGAATCAAAGTCCCAGCGGAAAGGCTGGGATACTCAATAAAAAAACCCCCCCCCCCCCACGAGAATCGAACTCAAGTCTTCTCCGCGTGACTTCAAAGCGCCTTACTACTGCACCAGGGACGCCGGGCCTGTCTCTATGTATGTGCATGTTTATATTTACTTGTGTGTGTGTGTGTGTGTGTGTGTGTGTGTGTGTGTGTGTGTGTGTGTGTATGTCTGTCTGTCTGTCTGTCTGTCTGTCTGTCTGTCTGTCTGTCTGTCTGTCTGCATCCATCTTGCTTCTCTTTGTCCCACTCTGTTTCACCTACGAATGCATTCACAAATGCCTAGTTTGTGATTTTGTAAAGTCTCCTTTTGCCGATTTTCTTCTAATCAGGCATAAATACTTCAAATTTCAACCAGACAACAAACGTTCAACAAAACAAAACAGAGTCCAACCCCACACAAACCAAACAAGTTATGTCGTCTCGTGGGCAAATTATGTCCCAGCCGTTGCTCGCCCCCGTCATTCGTCTGTCCGCACTTCTGTTCACCTTCAATCGGTCGGACGGCCGCGGTCGCTGGCGAAGATCTGCGCTATTATTTTGCTTGCGCATTGAAGGTATGCTTGTCCTTGACTTGCCCTCGTGCAATATCGAAATAAAAATCGTGTTTACAACTTTGGCGAGGGTTGCTGGCGGGCATTGTGATATTAGGCTCTCTTCCTTTTATCCTTCTTTGCCGTAATTCTGTGGTCCTGTCCTATCCCTGGAGAAGTAATGCTGGCGTTTGTGCTAACACTCGGTGCATGTCAACCCATCGACATTATTATGCCGTTACTCTGTTTGTCTTGCTTTTTCTTCGTGTGATGTGTTCAGTGCGATGAAGACTTGGTTCAGTCGTTCTTTAGGGCATTTACTACAGCTCAACGAGCAACAGCGGGTGTTTGGAGGGTGTCACTCACTGGTATGCTATACTTTTCTTACCTTGTGTTGTTTCTGTCTATCTGTCTTGCTTCTTTCCTGTGTTATATGGCCATTCTTGTGTCGATGTGCTTCTCCTTACTTAAACTCAAACGTGCCATAACACGCTCTAAAAGCTTTGTTTTGTTGTGTGATATCTTTTCCTGTGAGTGATCGTTTCCGAAGGGTTGATTCAACGTGTGTGGTATTTGAATACTTTGCACTTTGCTGAGTTTTGTCCGTACCAATATCGATCTGTTCCCCTTTTCGGCACTAGCCAAATTATAAGTCCGTAACTTTGGTGCAGCGGTGTCGGTAGTGTAACGATTACACGCTTTGCTGTCGGACGGAGAAGACATGAGTTCGATTTCCGTATGCAGATGGATGGCGGGTGCTCTGGTGTGATTTGCTCCTTCTTTCCTATCGAACATCTATCGTCCTTTTCTCCCTTTTTTCTTTTTTATATTTGTTACTCTGTTTTAATACCTCTAATCTTCTGGCGCTCATATGACCGTATGCAGTTGCGAGGGCCGTAAAAGCTCTACTAAAATAAAACTTAAAAAATTGTAGCCCTTTCAGCCTAGGTTGACACTGACAGGCAGGATGGAAGCAGCCTGACTGCTTAATGAACTACATTGTGTCAATGGAGGATGTTTAACATCTACAACATTGTCATATCACTGGGGGTTG
>NW_004797308.1:394084-395239 GCF_000002075.1 Aplysia californica
CCCCCCACACACACCTTCCCACCTTCCAAAAAGATTGTTTTTTACAGATGTACAGACACTTACTTGTACCGTTGATGTTTTCACATTTTTTATCTTCCAAGTATACCAGTCCCACGCCTACTCTTATTTATAGTGTTTTCCGTGCTTACCCACAGTCGTTTTCTTTTGTTAATGTGACGACGTCGTCTTCGTACATACTTGTATAGCTCCTTGCGCTGTCTATCCTCGACTTAATTCTGGGGTCAGTGAGATCAAGTGAGCACTCTTACAAAGGCACTGCGCGGACGAAACGCGTGACACGTAAAAATGATCCACTGGTCGAGGGTTTTCCAAGTGTTTCAAAAGTAAATTTGTGAAGACCTTCAGGTGAGTGGGCCGTGTTTGCTTACGTAAAGGCTATATTATCTTGAGCTACCCGTTGATGAAACGTTTAAGAAACAACGCCAGTGGGAAGAATGTTTTTGTCCGCGTGGGCATTCGTTGTCTATAAACGGAATGTTAATTTTTTTCTGAATAGTTTTGCTGTATTATCTGTTATAACAATGGAAGTGTGGATGGTTGGCGGGTGCTCTGGTGTGGTTTGCTTCTTTTTTCCTATCAAACATCTATCGTCTTTATCTCCCCTCCTTCTTTTTGTGTTTGTTACTCTCTTGTAACACCTCTAATCTTCTGGCGCTCATATGACCTTTTGCAGTTACGAGCGCCGTAAAACCTCTACTAAAACTAAAACTAAACAATGGAAGTGGTGGTGTGGGCTACAGACTAATGGTTCACCTGTCCTCAAGGTTTAATGGGGTGGAGACGGCTTTCAGGATTTCACTTTTGCTTGGAACCGTTTTCGGTCTTGATCCCCCCTATTACACATGTGTCGCATTAAATGCAAAATACAGTCGGACATGCTCTAAAGGCCGCCTACATAAGACAGCATCCTGTAAAAACGGCCACTTCCGAGGCGACGTCCCCATTTCCTCCTTGCATTTTTTTTACACTGTTTTAAATGGTGACCTGTCTGAGACGGTCACTTTCTTCATCGACAGTGAATGGCTGTCTTTGACAATTAAGTGGGTGGTTGGCGGGTGCTCTGGTGTGGATTGCTTCTTCTTTCCTATGAAACATCTATCGTTCTTATCTCCCCTTCTTCTTGTTTATGTATGT
>NW_004797308.1:395897-397657 GCF_000002075.1 Aplysia californica
AACCCAAAACAAAAGCACAGTAACAACAACAATAACAACAGACATACACGCACAGACACACACACACACGTGCACACACACGCACACAAACCCACGCACACACATCTACATTAATTAAAGCAAAATTAAATTTAAAATGCTTGATGTGGGTATGTGGTCACCTCCGTTGATTTCATGCAGTGCTATCGAGCGGATAGCGTGGGTTTGAATCCCCAACGGGGTGTTCTGAACTTTGGTTGATTTGTGGGTTGTTTTTTAAGGCTTTCCACTAATTTGGCTCAGTCCTATCAGGGATGAGCGTTAAGTTCGGAGGTCCGACCTCTTCAATAACCTTACAGTGTTGAAAGCGGGGATAAACCTTTACCATGGGTACGAGACGACTGAGCCAAAAATGTAATCCTATTGATGCAGACTTCAAAGAAGGTTCATATTATAAGGTGTACAGGGGTACGGGTTCATAATATGGGGGTCTTCCGTACCCCTGTACCATGACCAGTGATCAATGCCCGCTGTTAGGAGTGGTCTTGCGGTCATAGACTACACGTTTTTCTCTTTGGGTTTAGCTTTGCGATTTCTAAGTAACTGCGATGACCTGAGGCAAGTACGCGCCAAGAAAGGATCGGGGCGTTGTAGTTGTAATAGGCTCCACGGTACCCTTGTGAAGGTCGAGACATTTTATCGAGTATCTCGATCTTTTTGCCGGGACGTTGTCTCCGGGTTGCCCTAAATGGTTTTAAAAATTTTTATTTTGCTTAAAAATGTTTTAGTAAGAGTTTTACGGCACTTGCAACACAATAAGGTCTTAAAAGTGCCGAAGATTAGAGGTGTTACAGGAGAGTAACAAATAGGCACAGAATAGAAGGAGGGGAGATAAGGACGATATATGTTTGATAAAAAAGGAGCATACCACACCAGAGCTCCCACCAACCACCGACTTTCAAAATTGTGTCAGCGATGGACGTAAAAAAACAACAACTCCAATTTGTTGTTGTTGTTGTTGTTGTGAAGTCTCGCGCGATCATGTGACCTTATGCAGTTGCGAGCGCCGTAAAACTCTTACCCAAAAAAAGGAAAGTCCTGTCCTTTAAAAAAAACCTCACCTTGTTGATTGAAGTATGTTGAGCCTTTGTCATAACAAAAAAAAAAGACTTTAAAAAAAGTTTTAGTAGAGGTTTTACGGCGCTGGCAACTGCATAAGGTCATATGAGCGCCAGAAGATTAGAACTGTTACAAGAGAGTAACAAACATAAAAAAAGATGAAGGGGAGATAAGGACGATAAGATGTTTGAAATGAAAGAAGAAGCAAACCACGCCAGAGCACCCGCCAACCACCCACAAATAGCCTGTGAAGTAATAAAGTGAGTAGAAGATTCATTGACCGACATTGAAATGGATCGCAATAATAACCGTTCTGTAAAAAGGAATCGCATATACCATGTATTTGCCGGGGTCGCATTAATGCCGTCCTAGTTTCCTTCCTCGTGATTCTGGGCGGATTAGCCCGTTTATTATTTAACTAATTAATTCATTATTTTGTTTATTGTAATACGCTATGTTATAAAAGTGTGCGTATTCTTTGTGTGAGACATTGGGGTTGGGGAGGGGCGGGAGAGGTCGGGGTGCGCGACGTTCGAATACTCTTTAGTAACGTTGTATGTTGATTTTTAATGATTACATTATGCATTTATTATCTGCGTGATATGATTTAAGTCTTACATTACTACGGGATTGATCGCTTTTGTCTTTGGAGGGTGGGGGGG
>NW_004797308.1:398115-400225 GCF_000002075.1 Aplysia californica
TACACACACACACACACACACACACACACACACACACACACACACACACACACACACACAATACACACTACTTTCGTTTTCTTTCTCACTTTAACTTTGATGTACACAAAGAAACAGACTCTTTGTCAATACAGCGGGGTGGTTTGGTGGAAACGAGCCCATTGTAATTGGCCGTCTGGCGGGAGTGTGACGTCACCTAAGGGACAGAAGTCATGTGTCCAAACATTCTTGGTAGTAGTTATTCAGGTGTGTCGGAGATACCTGCTTCTCTCTCTCTCTCTCTCTCTCTCTCTCTCTCTCTCTCTCTCTCTCTCTCTTTCCCTCTCCCGGGGCGTTTGTGACCGTTTCACGAGGTGGGTACGTGATGTGCTTGGTTGAACCCTATGGTTCACTGTGTGACTGGGTCAGTGTTCCCAAGACTATTGGACCACACGGGGGTGTCGTGTAGTGGTCAGTAACACTATTATTGGGCGCGCGGCAAGGGTTATACAATGTATTCACACATGGATGGCCGTAGCGTGTGTGTTCGTCGAACGATGTGCCATCAGTCGGATGATTCTTTTTTCTTATGATTCTTTTACATCGTTTTTTTTTTACCCCTAAATTTTAAAGCCACCTTGATCGACTGCTTTGGTCGTCGTGTCAGAGCAGACTCAACTTGCAGGAATTACTGTTCTTACTGTAAGTGTAAGTGCATTCGTTGTTAATCTGACTCTCCGCCGCGAATCTGCTTCGCTTACATCACAAGATCGCCGCCGCCTGGGCTATTTCGCTTTCCATGTGCTGTGCTCGTGGTGGGTTCGTGGATGACCGTAGGCTACTTTAATATTTCTCACGGACAAAAAGGACATTTAAACTCGTCCGCGATATTACCGTTTCCCCTCGAGATACTTCTTCACTCGTTTCGTTGGAAGAGTTTGGATACATTTTGCCTTTGTGATTGTCCGAGGTGGAGTGTTGCTTGGACATCGTGCGATATCAGACCGAAGAGCGAGTTTCGGAGTGAACCTGTATTAACTTTCGAGCCCTGTTATTGTTATTGTGTTCTAGTTTTTCCCTTACTGCCTTGGAAGCACTGGAGTGAGTAAGCATTGTGTTAGTCCAGTTTACAAGCGTCACGCATTGTCAAGACAGCCCTAGCACCACTTCTACTCTTGCTTTCGGTTTCCCATTGGAGTTATCGCCCAAAGATGCCTGTTGTATTGAAATTCCACGGTGAGTATATTTTTTGTTTTGTTCTGTGCTCAGTGTACTCAGTTGTGCAATCTACTAGATGTGCAAGTTGTATTCACATTTGTAGGGTTCGGCTAATAAGGTACGACGGGTTAGAGCTAGACCGCTAGGTTTAGGGTTAGGGTTACCCTAACTATAATGTTACCCAACCCTATCCGCATCCACATCCACCTCCCCACCCCTATCCCTTACCCTGACTCCAACCTAAATCTTACCCCTAATCCTTACCTACAATAATAATCCGGAATCCAGCCAATAATGTAAAAAGTGCTGAAAATCTATTGTTGAAACCAGGTGCTGTGCCAACCACTGACAAGGTGGAAAAAACGTGTACAGTTCAATAACTATGATTTTTATTTAGGCCAGGTAATACTATAATATACTCACCTTTGTCTTACCTGCATCACCCCACCCCAATAAATAATGACACATAACAAGTAAAATATAACAAAAACAACAAAAATGAATTCAATCAGGTCTTGAAAACCACCAACAGCGTACGTTTTGCTTGTGTACACACCCAGGTTTTCCTATTGTATTCTTATACTTAGATAAAAACGTGGTTTCTTAGTGTCGTCCTGATCCTGGGTGTATTACTGTTGTCTGCAGTCTGTGTCGTTGACACTGTCATAAACGTATTTTGATTCCATTCTATTTCAACGCCAGTTCTTGTCTATTTTCCCCTTCTCTATTTGTGTCTCTTTTTTTTATACCTCCATCTCCTGTTCGTGGGTAGTTGACGTGTGCTCTGGTGTGGGTTGCTTCATACTTATATTATGACCTTTTGTTGCAAGTGCCGTACCACTTTCACCAAAAAAAACAACTCCCCTCTTCCTTTCCTCTCTCTGCACCCCACCTCCCCCCTCTCTCTCTCTCT
>NW_004797308.1:404456-405807 GCF_000002075.1 Aplysia californica
GGGGGGTAGGTGTGTGTGTGTGTGTGTGTGTGTGTGTGTGTGTGTGTGTGTGTGTGTGCGTGTAGGCGCTTGCTTGCTTGCAATTCCTCAATATAATATGCAATTGAACTCCGGACGTTTTTTTCCAGTGCTTTGTATTTTAAAAACGTTGTGCGAAACTGAAAGACAAACACCAATTTTGTGGGTGGTTGGCAGGTGCTCTGGTGTGTTTGTTTCTTGTTCCTTCCTATCGAACGTCTATCGTCTTTATCTTCCCTCCTTCTTTTTTGTGTTTGTTTCTCTCTTGTAATACCTCTGATCTGGGGGACATCTCGTTCAAGCGTAGTAGAATTGTAAATGGACTGACTCATGTCGCGCTCATAACTGTGCCTGATCTATAACAGGGAACTGCTGCTTTTTCTTTCCTGATCCTTACTATTGTCATTTTCCTCTACTTCTTTTGTATGTTTGTCACTCCCTTGTGACCTGCTATTTTGGGGTGCCTTGATAGTCGAAGCAGACCTTGTGCTGTTGAAGCTAGAAAGGTGAGCAGTCTTAGTCTGATTCCTTGTAAAGACTTCTCTGTTGACACCCACCCCTTGGTGCTCATATGACCTTATGCAATTGCGAGCGCCGTAAACTCTCTACTATAAAAATAAAATCTGATCTTTGGCACTTATATGACCTTATTGTGTTGCAAGTGTGGTAAAACTTTTACTAAAAAGCTAAACACCAATTTTATCTTCTGTCATTTGTTATTGGAACCCCTTCTTTCTTTTCTTCGGACCTAACCTAGATGATTAGTCTTGCGAAAGATTCCGCCGGTCTCCTGTATGCGGGTGCTCTGTTTTGGTTTGCTCCTTCTTTCCTAGCAAACACATATCGTCCATATCTCTCTCTCTCCCTTGTTTTCAGTGTATGTTACTTTTTTAGTAATACCTCTAATCTTTGGCATTTATATTATAACCTATTTTTGTGTCCAAGGGCCATAAATCTCTAACTAAAAACACTAAAAGAAACCGAAGTAAACTAAAAAGGCTGAGACGTAATAGCTCCTTCCGGGGTGGCTTTACGTCATTATTTTATTCTATGACTCGGGGAGTTTTTCCGAGAACTTAGATTATCTCGTCTTTCTGTTCTTGATTTGGGAGCTTTGTGTGGTGTGTCCTGGTGTGTGGCAATAGTGGTTGTGGTGGTTTTTTCCCCTTCCCGATCGGCATATTATGGGAGCGTTTGAGGAGTGCTTATAATAATATTGTAAGTGCTACTGAAGGGCTCTTCCCCTTCTTCTTCTTCTTCTTCTTCTTCTTCTTCTTCTTCTTCTTCTTCTTCTTCTTCTTCTTCTTCTTCTTCTTCTTCTTCTTCTTCTTCT
>NW_004797308.1:409701-413662 GCF_000002075.1 Aplysia californica
GCTCTCTCTCTCTCTCTCTCTCTCTCTCTCTCTCTCTCTCTCTCTCTCTCCCTCTCTCTCTCTCTCTCTCGCTATCTGGCAACATGTAATGACTTTCTCTTCTAGAGTTGTGAGAAAAGATTTTTTTAAAGCTATGCGCATGCTGTGCTGCAACGCGTTACTAGTAGTGGAAAACGTTTCTGTCACGCTCTATAAATATGGGGCACAGAAGGAGGAAAAAATATACGAGTTTAGATGGATGATTTGGGTGAGGGGAGGAGAAGTGAAGAGTGCGGCGATGTCACTTTCATTCAAGGTCCTGTTGCTGTGAGCCAGAGGTTATATAATATTGGAAAAGCTGTATCTTGCACCCTGTCTGAATCATCGTTTGAGCGTTGTGTGTGAATGGGTGAGACCTTGAGGTTTGTGCGCTTGTTGTCCGGATGTTGGGATAGGGAGGGACAACCACAATCGTAACGACGTATAATGAAAGGTAGGTCTGCTCCGGCATAGCCTTTACTTTTGTCAATTTTTAAAAATTATTTAAAACTAAAAATAATGTAAGTTTTTAAAAACAGGTTTTTATGTCCGACTTCCCCAAATAAAAACAATATTATGTCATGAAAGGTGTCGTAGAATGTTACGCAGGTAGTTGGAGAGCGCCACTGGTTGACGGATGGTCTTACTTCTTTACTTTCCGATGCTGTTTCTGTTTGTCTGTTTTGCTTTCTCCCCCCAGGTCACTAAATTGCTATTATTAAGTCGATGTGCTTCTCTTTTCTCAACACTAGTGGAATCTTACTGTCGACCTAATCTTTTTGTTCTCTTATCGCTGAAGACAATTGATTATTCGCTTGAGAGCGTCCTTTTTACTAATGATTATTCGCGTCAGAGTGTGCTTTTTAGTAACTTTTAAAATTAGTTATAAATTATTCACATTAGAGCGTTCTATTACAATTGATTACTCACATAAGAAGGGCCTTTTAATAATATATTATAATTCACTCGTTGGTCCCTGACGTTAAATAGAACAATGAAACGTTACTGGATGGTTGGCGGGTGCTCTGGTGTGGTTTGCTCCTTGTTTCCTATCAAAGATTTGTCTTCCTTATCTCTCCTGTTCTTTTTTTGTATGAGTTACTTTCTTGTAACACGTCTATATAGTCTTCGGCACTTACGTGACCTTATTGTGTTTCAAGTGCCGTAAAACGCATTCTAAGTTGAAAGCGTTCAGAGTAATCCGAGTTAAGAGTTGATGGCCTTCGATAAAAAGGAAATATATGTTCGCAGATACTGGTTGATTTTATGTACAGTGGAACCAGCTATACAGGTCACCTGTTTTTATGACAATCACCTGTTTAAACGGCCATTTCCCATTCCCCTTCTTCAGTAATTTTTTAAAACATTATAATGACTTATAATGACGCTGTGTAAGACAACCATGTGTATGAGATGAGACGGCCCCTTTTGTCCTCGAAAATTGGTGGACGTCTCAGACATTTTCAACTGATATTGTAATTAAGGTTCTGAGGTGTCACACTATACGACATTTCTCTCTTTCTCTCTCGTTAATCTAACAATAAGAGATACAGTAGATGCTTGTCGTTGATAGTGTCACTGTTTCAATACCAACTGATATTGCTGGGTAATAACAAGTAACCATGTTCTTTTGGTCGTCTTTTGCACTTTTCATTATAGTTCTTGGCTGTTATCGAACTTTAAATATTGGAGCTTTTGCCATACGTCACACAATCTCTCATATTCTCTCACTCACACACCCTCTCCCTTACACACACACACACACACGCAGACGCGCACACACGTTGGCATGTCCTCGTTTATTCCCACTCGTACAAATATAAATAACAATTCCCCTTTTTGTTCTGTTCAGGCATCCTTTCTTCTTGATAGTTCTCTCTTCTGTCCATGTTATTTAGACGGCAAGGGAAGGGCGAACTCTATTGACCCGCCTTTTGTGTATTTGTTGCTAGAGAGTCTGGCTTTTTCCAACGTATTGATCCGTAAAGTTTAAGAATACATCTAGATAACGCTGTAAAAACAATTCAAAAGACACAGTTTTGTTTTAAAATAGTGGGCAAAAGAAAACGAGCTATAGGCTATTGAACATTTAAGTTATCGTAACGAAGATGGGTGAGATATTGGTCCCTAACAGAAAGAGTGTCCCATCACTTTATAATAAAATGGGGATGAACTGATGTTGTGAAGTTACAGAGGTTAAGAAAAGGTGAAGAAGGAAAGCCAGTTTAGATGAAGACCGAACACCGTTAAGAAGTTAAGACTCGCCCGAAGCATCAGTAACATACTGCCTCAGGGTGTGTATCATTGTATTTTATCTTTTTCTCCCCTTGTAAACTGTTCAATGTGAGACGACCATGAAAGGTAGATAATTCATGTATTGAAAATTGAATCTTTAAAACTACTCAACTAGTACTAGTAGTAAATATGATTTCTCTAACTTTTACCTTAGTCTTACCGACTGTTTTCTTCCAGGTCCATTTGAGTAACTTCCTTTTCTTTTGGGTACTGCGTTGTCAATGTTTCTATTGTGATATCTGCTAGGCGAAGTCGAGCCGATATTGATTTCACTTTCCTTAAACTAAACCGTGCAACTTTTTTCACTGTAATGCTTTGTACAGTTCCTGTGTTTTCCCCAATATTATTATATTATTTCTTGCAGAATTGTTTTGATCGACTCGTTATCTCTGCTACTTTCGCGATTGTTAAATAAACAAAAACCTCAACAGCGGGGTTAATAAATTGCAATCGGTGCGTTTGATAAATTGTTTAAAAACTACACAGGTCTGTTAAGAAAATAATTGTCGAGAACTGAGCAGCGCGGTTGATAAAACAAATGTCAAGAACTGGGCATCGCAGCTGATTAATTGTGAAGAACTGAGTTGGCGCTTAAGGAGCTACCTTTTTAAGTACTTGTTCCCGTATTTGTTTCTGCTAGCCCTGCAGTCTTTTATCTGATATTTCTGTACAATACAGGTTGGACAAAAAACATTATTTTATATTTAGTCATACTGTGGGCTAATTTTTATCCCCTCCAAGTTGTCGGGTTAACTGCATTCGATCCAACGATGTATTTGCGTGCTCGCCTTTTTTTCATGTTCTTGCGGTATCGTGCAATTGTTAGCTTTTGGGGTCACGGGAGTGTAGCGGTCGATGGTAAAGCGAGGGAGGAGGCCAACCCTACGCAGCAGACATAACACTTTTTCACTCACTCACGCTTTCTTTCTATCTTCTTGTTTGTCGTTTTGTCTTTCCATTGACTTTGCAATAGGGCGCGCTGAGAGCTTCCTAGGTATCACGCTGGCCTTTGAGTGGAGGACCCTGGTTCCAACCTCCTATTAGGCGTTCCTGAACTTAATGAAAGAGATAGCAGTGTTACATTGTTTTAGGGGTCTTCAAGACTATTTGCCCGCGTGGCTCGGTCATGTTGAAGACGGAATATCATTTCAAAGTCCCTACCTCATAAATAACCTTACTGTGTTAGAAAAAATGCAATTAAAACACATACCACAGCACTTCCGTGCAAGGGGAGAGCGACGTTACTGCATTTTTCATGGTTTTGAGAAAAGTGCAGAAAAACGTTTGACGCTAAGCCCGTTTAAGGCTATGAATGCTTCAAACTTCTAAACATGGTTGTGCAGACAACCGTGGATATGACACTATGCTATCGACAGTGGGATTGAAACCAGCCTCTGACGTAGTTTTACTGCTTTTGAAAACAACTACAATGTATTCTGGATGTAGATACGTCGTCCTGCCTTTGGCACAGGAAAAATAATATCCCCAAGACTAGAGCAACAAGCGCGCGTGCGCGTGCACGCGCACACGCACACGCACACACACACACACACACACTCACACACACACGCACACACACACACACACACACACACACACACACACACACAAGTCGATTCTGTTAGATACGTCGCTATTCCTTGGAACG
>NW_004797308.1:416667-418601 GCF_000002075.1 Aplysia californica
TTTTTCCCCCCCCCCCCCCCCACCCCCCCGGGTTACATCGGCCTATGCTGATATGTTCAATCGAACCTTCTCTAAGCCCACCTGTTTATGGCAATCACCTGTGCAAACGACAACTTCCCGTCCGTCTGCAATTTTTCTTTCTCTTTAAAAAAACAAACAAACATTATAATACGGCCGTGTAAGGCGATCACCTGTCTAATGCGGCCACTTTTCACCTCGGCAATGGGTGGCCGTTTCAGACAATTTTGACTGTATTTCTCTAATGGAGTGGCATGCTAAATTAGCTCAGTTGGTACCATTCCAGGCTATTGTACGGATGAGTAAAAGGTGGACTATGGTGTGGATGACCATAAAGGTGGACTGCCGGCCTCATTGATTTTGTGGTTAGGCGTTTTGTTGTCGCACGTAGGAGACCCGAGATCGATTCTCGAGTGGGGATGATTTTTATCGAGTACCCGTCTTTGTTCTGGAGCGTTGTATCCCTCTCAGTTCTGGTTGGTCCTGACGTGAAGGGTTGGAAGCCTGCCTCCAAAATGATCTAAATTGTGTCGATTTAGGCGTAAAAGTACCTTCAATTTAAAAAGATGGACTATGGTGTGGGTTGTCACAAGGTGGACTATCCTGTGGATGTCCATGATTCGAATCACCAATATGGCATTCTTGAACACTTTCTTGGCCTGATCCTATAAGAGATTAGCAGACATTATATTCGAAGGTCTCACCGTCTAAATAACCTTGCAACGTTGAAGGAAGCATTAAACCAGATATGCAAGTTACTTCTTTCTATCGTTGACGACCATTTACCTTTAGAGTTTGTTTCCACAAATAACACTGTTTTGCTGAAGGCGTTCAACCAAGTCCCGGACACAGCTGGTTTTGTCATCACGTGAGCGGTTGTGATCGCCTTGGAAAGCATCTGCAGTTTGGTTTTGGGCTGGATTTTTAAATTTTGTTTTGTTTTGTCCCCCCCCCCCCCCCAAAAAAAAAAAAATCTCGTTTACTTTGACCTTGAAGCTATTTGAATCCTTCCGGCTTTCACCTTGGGGTGTATTGACATAACGTCTACGTGTCTCTGCCATCCTGTACGTTCTTTTCAAGTACCTGCAGGACGCCGGGCCAAAACTGAAGTCAACTAAGAGAAGAAAAATGTCATGTTGAGCCAGACCAGAGCCCTGAAATATGCACGGTTTGCCCGCTGAAACTTTACTTTTGTCTTTAGTTTTAGTAAGAAATTTACGGCATTTGCCAGGTTATACCATGCAGCAAGCGATACAACAAACAAGAAATAGACGTTGGCTTCTCCCCTCGACACCGCTAGGACACAAAGGCTGGAAAAAGTTAGTAAAGAAAAGTAAGTGTCAAAGATCGGAGGTATTAATAGAGAGTAACATACAAAGGAAAGGAGGAGAGATTAAGACGAATGAAGTTGGATAGGAAAGAAGGAGCAAATCACATTAGAACACACGCTAATCACTCACTCTTTTCAATTTAAACAATGTCGACGGGTGGTAGACGGGTGATTTGGTGTGATTTGTTCCTTCTGTCCTATCAATCATCTGGTCGCTATTAAGCACAAGGGGGCTGTCCCGAAAAATGCTGTTTTGAGAAAATCGAAAGAATTTTTTTTTGCCCCATGTTCATTTTCTTTAAAAGACAAGGAGAGTTTTCTCTATAACCGAACTATACACACCAATGAAACCAAACTTCTCATAAAGGTAGGGCAATGCTCACTTTTGGTGTTATTCAAGATTTCTGGAAACCCCCGAAATCTGGTTTAGCCCGCTTGTCCTTAAAAGCGACCATCTATCGTCCTTATCTTTCCTCCTTTTTTGTGTTTGTTACTCTCTTGTAACACCTCAAATCTTCGGCAGTTATTTAACAACCTCAGTTAGTCCCACTTCGTTTTTGGATTTGAAAAATTAATGTTCATACCC
>NW_004797308.1:418701-419722 GCF_000002075.1 Aplysia californica
CCCAGGACCTTCACCTTGGATTTCCGCTCGACTGGCATCCCCATGCCAAGCAAACGTTGTGTGCCACACGTACGTGGCTCTGTGTCAACCTGCTGGGGCATTACGTGATGCATTATGGGAGCCGTTATAGTGATCCAATGCATGTACAAATGTACCTCGTTGTTGATGTGATTTCCATCGCTTGCCTTTTGTTTACTTCTTTTTGGCACCGGTTAGTTTCTGTCTTCACGTTTATGCGAGTGGTTGGTGGGTCGCACTTCTTTAGTTTCCCTTTATTGTTTCTGTCTGTCTGCCTGTTTTACTTTTTCCGAACGTTAAACGACCATGAGGGCCCTACTTCTTTACTTTTCCACTGTTGTTTCTGTTTGTCTGCCTCTTTTACTTTTCCTTACCACTAAATGACCAATATTTTGTAGATGTGCTTCTATTTACTCTCAGTCTCAGTGTGTATCTTATTACTTTCGACATAATATGAACTCTGAAGTTACTAGGCTAGTAAGTTTTAATTTGTCCAGGCCAAACTGGTGATACTAATGCAGAGGCTCGACTGTTGCTTGCCCAAGTCCAAACTTTTGTTTGTCTATTTCAATAGAAAATTGCACCACGAAAAAATGAGAAAACAATTACTTTTACGTAATTTATAATTTAGCTGGGATTACCTTCATACTGCCGAACCGACGTCTTGGGGTGTTGGGGTTAGGTGCGAAAATTGTTTCTGCTGTTTTTATTGATGATGATGCATGTGGTTGTAGAGGACTTTTCTTTTCCTTCCCTCATCTTTTTTTGGGGGGAGGGGGGGGGGATGGGGAGGGGACGGAAATGCGATCACTCTCATGGCGAATTATCGCCTTGTGACATTAATGTGCATTCTTTTTGAATGAGGAAATGTTTTCTGTCTTTCTTTTTCATTATACATTGTACACATTTTTAGACCAAGTAGGCCAGCGTGCAAGGCTCAAGTAAATGAGAATCGAGTCAGTTGAGATAGTGAATTATTGATACATTAATATTATGTCCCCTC
>NW_004797308.1:419822-423343 GCF_000002075.1 Aplysia californica
CCCCCCTCACACACACAAACATCTTTACAATACCGTGACTGTCAGGACAGAAGTTCTTGCTATAGTGTATGCTCGTTTGGTTCACAGGGGTTGTTGTGACCAATAGTTAGTGAAGCATAGACTTGGTCCTCGGAGAGAGTACGCGTCTTTGCCGTGGGAAAACGACTGCTATTTACTGCGGTTTAGAACCGTTGATCATGCTATGCAATTGGTTTTAATGACGGGCGTTTTGTGGAGTCATGGGTTGAAAACAACTCGACTTTATTTAAGCCCTGCGTTGTTATGTTAGTGCCCTAATCTTCTTTCCGTCATTAACTTATGTGTTTAACTGTATGCAGTTGATATGTCATAAACCCCCTTGTAAAATTAGAGCTGCGTGGCTTACCTACTGCTATCGGTGTCACTGACTGTCTTGAGTGGTGTGTACTTTGCTGTGGGCCGGGTATGTTTTTCAGAGTGTGCACACAGATCTGGGTCATGCGCTGCTTGACTGATCATCGAGCCATGAAGGGGGCGGAAAGGATGTTGATCATGCTTAAAGGTGGGGAGAAGGGGAACTACGGAACGCTGGGGTTGTGAGTGATAGAGGGGAAAGAGTAAAGATGTTATTGTTATTCAGCTTTTTGCTTTAAAAAATGTTATTTACGAATCGGAAAGAGGGGTTAAATGGCGATAGATGAATAGTGGAAACGTGTGAAACGCATATCGTGCCTGAAGAGTTATTTGTGTGTGTGTGCGTGTGTGTGTGTGTGTGTGTGTGTGTGTGTGTGTGTGTGTGTGTGTGTGTGCGCGCGCGCGTGCATGCTTGCCTGCGCGAACTGGTGTGCTTTTTTTGGGCATTTGGAAAGTCTCATTGGGGGTAGAAAGAATAGTATTGAAGAGATGTGGAGACCACAGTATTTAATAAACCATTTTCTTTCTTTTGTGTTAAAGAAATGGAAAGACTGGGGAAAAGAAGGGCTTACATGGGTGAGTATAGCCTCCACCGTTAAGAAGGTAAAAGTTGGGGTCGGGGTGAAATAGGGGGTGTAAAGCTGTTACCTGGCCATGCTTTCAAAAGAGATCACCCAAGCTGAACGGTTTCTGTCAATTTCCTATTACATTGAAAGGGAAGCTTGTTGTGCGCTTCCCTTGCACTGCTAACCTATATAACGAGTCGTAAGTTGCCAGTGTGAGGGTTCTCAAGACTGCACGCGTAGTTTGTGTGTGGGAGATCAGCACTCTGCTGTGGGACTTGTGACGAGACGTTTGCACTCGTTTTCGTGCCTCTTTTACAAGCGCGTAATGTGGTGCACTGTGCAGTTTTAGAAGAAGAAAAAGTAGTGCTTTTTGTTTTGTTTAATTGTATTTCTCTCGGTGCGGACATGTTTAATTAATGGCGTCTCGGAGATTATTGCACTACTTTGTTTACCGTGTGTCTCTATTGCCGTTGCTAAGCTAGGCTGCTGGAGTTTCAGCGGGGAAGTGTTTCGAAGATGGCAGTACTGATCCGTATCGTGTTCTATTTCACCAGTGTCCGTGCATCTCCGTAGATAGGTCAGAGATCATTCCCCCCCCCCCCCCCCCCCCAACTGCCTTCCTTTCTAGCAAGTTGGGGAGAAAGTTTCTGTTTACAATTTCGTATCTTTCTCGATCATCCTGCTGGGATGTCGCATCTCTCTCAGCCTAGATTGGCCCTGACAGGCAGAGTGTCGACGTCCGCCTGCTAAATGATTTTAGATCCGTCGATGTGGGGCGTGAAAAAAACCCAACAACCCGCAACCTTTTAGGTCAATAAAGAAAAAAAGTTCGTTTAGAACCCTACAAAACTTTTGCCGAAAGACTGAGCGATGATTGCGATGGACAGCAATGACAGAGGCTGATCAAAGTACACTGTCAATTCTTCCAATAGAGGATCTATAAAGTCTATCTTCCAGTAAGAGTAATTCGTAAAGCGTGTAATCGGTGTCAGCTGTTTAAAGTATGTTGGTTTTACCTTTATTTTTCTGACTTATGGACCGAATTACGTACTGTGACCCACTGGTTGTGCTTCGGGAATATAAAAAAAAATTAAATCTGTCCCGTGCTGTCTTTACTTCCGTTGGTTTGTTTTTGAGCATGTTCAAGTTGTGTTTGTGAAGTTGTTGTTTACCACTGGTGTCTGAGGGTATTTCAGCTGATTTGAAGGGTAATGTTACCGAAGGACTGTGTAGGTCAGATGGACGAGAGTCAATCACGTGGTAGGAATACGATTTGTCATTGCTAATAGTTTGTTGGTTTTTGCTGTTATTGTAGTGTTGTTGTTTTTATCCGAAAGTCTGCTGTCGCTTTCGACGTACAGGATCATTAGTAGGCGCGAACACAGTGCTATGACAACGAAATTTTTGCTTGGCTCTCTCGACATTAACGCAATCGACTAATCGTGTTTTTTTTACTTCCGTTGACACTTTTTTATCCATCGAATGGTGTAAACGCACGATGAAATCACATTCTACTCCTTTTTTCTTTTTTTTTTCTTTCCTTCTTTTATTTATAAAAAAAAATTTTTTGCTGTCAGAAAATAAAACGTAGTATACTTAATACTTTGATTTATAACCGCGAATATGGCAGAAAGTCACTTGGGATTAGCCTTTTTACAATTGCGATTCGTTTGCTGCCGTCATACCCTGTCTCAGTGTCTCCACTTCTATCGCAGGATGTATCAAAGAGAAGTATAATTGAAACTGGTGTCTTCGGGGTTTAATGTCCCCCCCCCCCCCTCCCCTTTCTGTGAATGTTGCTGTTTTGTGTACGATTGCAAGTCAAGACTCTCGGTTGGTGTCGGTGGCCTGATGGTTTGGCTACCGGACCCGCTATCGTGAGATTCCGGGTTCCGGGGGGTTCGAGCCTTAGCTCGGTCCGACGTTGCGCACTTGGGAAAGGCACTGTACACGGATTTCCCCTTTTGACTCGGTCCCTTCAGATATGGACGTAAAACTTTGTCGATTGTCCATATAAACTTTCAAAAGATTGTTAGGGGCTCCTTGTCATAGGCTTGTTTTTATATGTCTTGTGCTTGTAAGAAACTAGTGTTCACCGAGAGTAATTCCAATGCATATCATTTTTTTTAAAATTGCAGTTACTTAGTCAGTGGTATCGGTGCCAAGTACTGGAGATGTTTTTGACGAAATTTAAACCATGTTGAAACAAAAAAAAGAAAGAAAATATACATGCTGTAGGTATGATTGTTAAAGCGATGAAAGTTGGGTTTTTTCTGTCTCTCCTGAAAAAAAGTTGTTCTCTGAGGTTAGTGCATTTGACAGCTGGTGGGCGATGTTGTATATTCGCTTCGTCATGAAGGGGAGACAAGTGTGTCAGTGCGACGGTTAACGTGTTTGACGAGTCGGTCTTGTTTTGCCGACGTCACTATTACCGGTCGCGATTTGTGGCTCACGTGTGGGGATTTTTGCCAGTGGAAGAGGACAGCGATGAAATAATTGTGGAAGCCTTTTGGTGTATTTTATTTGACTATTTAATTTGTGTAACACCCGCTCCTCCTCCCC
>NW_004797308.1:426683-428271 GCF_000002075.1 Aplysia californica
TATCTATCTATCTATCTATCTATCTATCTATCTATCTATCTATCTATCTATCTATCTATCTATCTATCTATCTATCTATCTATCTATCTATCTATCAAAGAGGCTTTGTCTTAACGATATGATGTCGTGGACCTGTAAGTGTTATGTTCTTGTCAGACTTTCCGAGTTTTCAAGAAGACTAGTTGTAACATTGCGTTTGGATTTTAGCTGGGGTGTTCATACGTCATTACATTAAACGCCTTGTACCCCCAAGACAACAACCAAACAAAACACCAACCCAATACCACAACAAAAGACATCCGCATCAACACTAACGTAACCACAAATGAAAAAAAAAAAAATGAAACAACGACCGAGACCCATTTTTTACGTTTAACGTTCAGTATCTTTCGCGGCCGAGATTAATGATATTTTTTTAAACGTTAAGTATATTTTATGTACCTTTAGTGTTCGCGTATATCGCCGGGACTGGTTGTTTTCGTCACTGACCTATTTTCGGGTGTATTTAGCTAGTTTGTTGTGCCGATGTTGAACTTTCGCGAAAAATTATAAATGTGGCCTTCCGTTGACCCTTCGACCCAGGAGACATAATAACAGAGCGAGTTCTCTACGTGAGGGTGTTGTCGCGAACGGACAAGAAAAGATTGTATAGATTTGATGGTGGCTTCAGTTTTGGAGACTCGTTGAAGTAAGACCTTGGACTTTTGTGTATAGGGGAAACGAAGGAAGAAGTGAAAAGGATTTTGATTTCGCTGAGAAAAAACAACAACCCAACAACCCCAATCCCTTGAAGTAAGTACAAAACAGTTGTGAAGTGCTGACTGGTTGCGCGCCATGGAAAAACCACCCAGCGATGAGAACGCGCAGACGCTGTCGCCCCCGCCAGGCGAGCCGCCGAAGCAGCAAGAACAACAACAGCAAGAACAACAACAGAGTCTGCTGACGCCCGCTGCCGCCGCGGCGGCGGTAAATCTCCACGCTGATGGAGCGAACGGCGACGGCGGCTGCGACGCCAGCGGTTGCGGCGGTGGGGACTTGGTCAAGCGTCGCAAGAGCGCGTCCGGCGTGGCGGACGGCGTGAGCGGCATTGGCTGGACGCGGCGGCGCTGTAGCCGGTGTGGCGTGGCCGTGAGTGAGTACCTACCAACCTACCAACCAACGACGCGGGAAAGTTTGGGTTTTGAGAGGAGGGGGTGGAGGGAGGGATGTAAAGAAGAAAAAGGGGGTGGGTGGGTTATATGGTCAGATGGGTGGGAGGGGCCCACTGCTTGGTATCCCGTCCCTACTCACAGCAGGATAGATGAAAAGATGGATGGATTTTCTGTTTTATTTATGATCTCCTTTTCTCCCGTGCTATTCCCCATGATGCTTCAATCGGATTTGTGTAGAGATATCGTAATGGTTTGTTGTAATATTTTTCTCCTGCAAGAAGGGACCCTGAATTGTTCCGAAAGTTGTAGTGTGGTATGTTACTCAATATGTAGTCTGCCTGTCTGTTTATCTAGCTGTCTATCTCCTTTTCTGTCTATCTGTCTGTATGCTGTATGGCTGTCTCCATATATGTCTGTCTGTCTGTGTCTGCCCCCCC
>NW_004797308.1:432279-434462 GCF_000002075.1 Aplysia californica
GGGTGTACTGCTTATGACCTTGCCATGTATGACATGGCGTGCGCTGGTCGAGGGGTAATTTTCTGTGGGCTGTCCCTCACCACAACTCACGCGTTGGAGCCTATTTATTTTCTTATTTTATTTTAGTTAGTTTTTTTTTACTATTCTCCTGTTTGTGTTACTCTCGAGCAAAACCACACATTCTTGGGATTACTGCAGGCTGATTAATTTGGCAAGCAAGCAGTATCTCAGAGCATGTCTACTTCTGTGCTCCTAGGCTCGCTTTGATATTGAAGTTTGTTTTCTTTGTTTTGTCTTTGTTTGTTTTTTTGTTGTGGGTGCGGGGATTCTGTATATTATGAAGGGATACAGTTCATCTAAACCCCGACCCCAAACCCTTCTCTTTCAAAAAAGGGAATAGATCAATAACCGTTTAAATTAAGTAACATAATTAAATAAGCAATTAAGAAATACATGTATATATTTACACATCTTGAAAAATAAAAGCGTTCGTCTGTGCTTGGCGGGTGCTCTGGTGTGGTTTGCTCTTTCTTTACTATCAAACATATCTCGTTCTGATATCTCCTCCTTCTTTTTTGTGTTTGTTGCTCTCTTTAACACCTAATCTTCGGCACTTATATGACCTTATTGTGTTGCAAGTGCCGTAAAACTCCTACTAAGACTAAAAATTTTTTTTTTTTTAAAGTAAAAGCGTTAAAAAACAGAACACCGCACTCTAACTCACGCCATGTTTTCCTACACCGTCGTCGTTTCCCCCCCACTGGTCCCCTCCGTCCTGCAGCCTATCACACTGGACAAAGTGGGTGGTTGGCGGGTGTTCTGGTGTGGTTTGCTCCTTCTTTCCTTTCAAACACCTATCGCTCCTTCTTTCCTTTCAAACACCTATCGTCCTTATCTCCCCTTCTTCTTTTTTGTTTTGTTTGTTGCTCTCTTGTAACACCTTTAATCTTCTGGCGCACTCTTTACTAAGACTTTTAAAAAACTAAAAGCATTCAAAACCAGAACACCACACTCTAACTCACGCCATGTTTTCTGTCTTCGTTTCCCCCTATTAGCCCCCTCTATCCTGCAGCCTATCACACGGGACAGAGGAGTGGTTTGCTTCTTTTTTCCTATCAAACATCTATCGTCTTTATCTCCCCTCCTTCTTTTTTTAAATGTTTGTTACTCTCTTGTAACACATCTAATCTTCTGGCGCTCATAATATAACCTTATACACTTACAAGCACCGTAAAACCTCTACTAAAACTAAACACTGGACAGAGACGGACCAAACACAATCTTGATGATACAGGACTCTATACTCGTTAATGTGCAAATCAGCCCTCAACTTCAAGAGAACCACCGCCCCCCCTCGTATTGGTCGATGCAAGGAGTCTATCCTTCTTCTAGAGAAAAAAAAATAGAAGGGGAAAAGACCGAAACTGATTTGTAAAGCTGGGAGGGAGAAGAAAAATGTGAGTGAGGAATAAAAGAGATCCGCAGAAAGTTGTTTTGCTTTCGTTTTCTTTCCCAAAATCCCAAGTCCTCTTGCTTACTCTTTTCCTCTGTTTTCTAGTCTCTGTCTTGTCTAGGATATATATAAAAAAGACAGTATTTTGTCTTTTTACTCTTTGCTTTCTCCTTTTCTGCAGTAAAAAAATCATCAAACAAACAAACAAAAATGAACAAACAAACAAAAAAAAGCAACAAAAGAAAAAAACAAATTCTTCTAAAATAAAACCATGAAAACCCCAAATCAGAACGACCAACTCTGCCCTCAAAAATAGGGTGTTGTTTGACAAACTTTAATCATGTCAACAAAGTGCTATTTGTAGGAGGGGGGGGGGGATTTATTGCCGGGGATTTCTCCTTTGGCTCGCTCAGGAGCGGAGAAGTTTATACTTCGTTTTCCTTCTTCTCCTGTTTGTACGTTTCTGTTGTGTTATATTTATCCCAAGCCCAAAGATTTAGATGGTATTAGTAGAGTTTTACTAGTGTCAGAAAACCTAACTTTACAGTATCAGGTCACGTATCTTAATATCAGGTATAATGTAGATTGTTAAGCGCATATATAGCCTGCTATCGAGCAGGAATTTGCGCTGTTTATCTATCTATCTATCTATCTATCTATCTATCTATCTATCTATCTGTCTGTCTGTCTGTCTGTCTGTCTGTCTGTCTGTCTGTCTGTCTGTCTGTCT
>NW_004797308.1:435718-458397 GCF_000002075.1 Aplysia californica
CCCCCTTCCAAAAAATTTTGTTTTGTTTTGTTTTGTTCTTCAAGAAGTAACAGCTCCTTTGTCTTTCATATTAGCTGTTTTTATTGATGCTGTGTCTTTTATAGCAAATTTTTCTAGTCTAGGTGAATAGTTAGGTACTTTCGGAGATGACTGCTATGGGTGTACCATTAACTTATATAGATGTGGTTACTCAATGGAATGAAGATGATATATATATTCAGTCTGGCGTAACTCCTGGTTTTGGTTCTGCCTACTGATCCTTTGTCCTTGCCTACCTTTCATTTTTTCCCCTTCTGTCTTGTTGTTTCTGGGTTGTTTTTGTCCCATTCACTAAATGAGGCCAAAATCTCAACGACATGTTTTACATTACACAAAGTGTATTCATACAATGATTAACAGCAGCCCCATGTCTGTGACTACAGAAGGTGGAAAAGGCAGTGATACGAATATGAGGAAATTATTCTGGAAAGTGAAACAGGCTGGTTTCTTTTTTAAATGAAGTTAAATCTTTTTTTACTCTCTTCAAAACGAGATGTGTTCAATTGTGTCTTCAGTGTTCAACGTCGGAGAGTACCGGCGGGCCAAGACAAACATGTACCGCAACCATGAATTCTTCAGGGCAGACAACCAGGAAGCTCAGGAGTTGCGCAGGTGTGTATGCTTCACTGAGTTGGTTTTTCTAGCTACTAGTTGCAAATTTCTTTTTTATTGTTTTACTTGGCTGTTGGCCAAAATGCATATGCTGTCTTGTGCACAGTACAGGTAAAATGCACAGTATAAATGAAATGGTAAAAAAAATATGTCATGGATGGACAAATTACTACAAAACATTTCCTCACCCCACATCCCCCACCCACCTTTTCCACATAAAAGACAGGACCAAAAAAGAGACCAAGGCTCAAATACACATGCAGTTGTTGCATATGCTTTTGTCCCTTGTCCCATTGTGGAAACTTGAATCTTGTGGAGGAAATCCAATATCAGTGGGTTTGTTTCATATATACATGTACAAGCTGTGGAGACCCATGGTCTCCGTAGGTTCTTTTTTTGCTGTTGTATTGCTCGTGATAACAAGACAGATCAGTTTTCCCTTATCTTCGCCTGTCTGAGTTTTCTGTTTTCTTATTAATATTAAAGTTCAAAGAGTGGGTGGTTGACGGGTGCTCTGGTGTGGTTTGCTTCTTCTTTCCTATCAAACATCTATCGTCTTTATCTCCCCTCCTTCTTTTTTATGTTTGATACTCTCTTGTAACACCTCTAATCTTCTGGCGCTCATGTGACCTTATGCAGTTGCGAGCGCCTTAAAACCTCTTCTAAAACAAAAAGTTTAAAGACCATTTAAGGCATTTGTATTGTCTTGTCTATAAAGATTAATTTCATTATCTATCTGTTAGCTGATGCATTTCATTCCACTGTATTATCTCATTTTCCCAGAGACATACAATTTTGTTACATATTGGCATTATATTATGCCACTAAAGTTGCATACAAAGTAACTGTTAGTGGCTGTGTAGACATAAGGAACAATATCCCAGATACACTGTCATAATACCGTGGTGGAATATTAACTGCACTTAGAATTGTTTCTTTTACCAGTCAGTTATGTAATACTAAATAAAAGTCTCGGAGCTAACTGCAGGGGGATGGTGGATGCTCTGGTGTGGAGTTTGCTGCTTGTTTCTTATGAAACATCTTCCGGTCTGATCTCTCGTTCTTCTTTTTTGTGTTTGTTACTCGTTTTTAACACCTCTAATCATCGGCACTCGTATGACGTAATTGTTTTGCAAGTGCCATAAAAAGCTTACTAAAACAAAAAGCTGACTGGATTTCAATCTCTTCTCTTCACAGTCGTGTGGCCATGTTGGCCATGGAAGATGCTGCTAAGTTCCTTGAAGAGGGTGGTGGTGAAGTGGCTGTAAGTATCAAATTTTCTGCTCATGTTGGAAACAAAGGCGGAATGTTTCCTTTGTCGTTTAGGCTGTGCAGATTTTGGCTGCTTTATGGGGATCAGAGATAGGGAATATTTACTGTGAGCAAAGTGTCTTGTCATTTGCTTGGTCTTAAATGCTTCCTACTCTGTGTGTTGTTGGACATTGGAAGCCAGCAAAAATAGTGTCATGGTATAATGGCTACTTTTTCTGTCAGTGAGATGTTCTTAAATTGCTTTTAAAAATTAACTTTTTCCCATCAGCATGTATATTGGCTCTTTGGCGTTACAGACAAAAGACATGGGGTTTCTACTTATGATATGTACCAATAAAGAAACCAAGATGTGCTTCTTGATATCAGTTTTCAAAAGAGATAAAATATATTCATTTATTCACCTCAGAATGGATTGTTGAATCTTTGCAAATTAATGTTTGTTATTCTGGTGTTGTACAAGGGGAAATGAATTAAATTCATGCAAAGGAGAAAGAAAAGAAAGAGAAAATTTAGGATTTGACACCTTGTGTCAGAAATGTTTTATAACATATGATTACCTTAGAAATGCATAGTTCTATCTGATATTTTTGGCAGTTTTGAGCTACTGGACCATAAGGTCAGAAACTAAATGTTCTATCTGCTTTATCAAAATCGTAAGATTATTCGGAGTTTTATTCAAGATTTTCAAAGAATTGCTTTCGTAAAAGTTTGACATGTTGTGGAACTCAAAATTTTTAAGGTCAAATTTCTCAAAACCTGCCACTGAGCAGGCAGAACTTTGTAATTCTGAGATAACAATATGTCAGTGGCACGGTAAAAGGTATCTCAGGTTTGTTTTATTTTAATCAATGAATTCCTATTTCCCTGTCTCATACACAGGTAGTGGATGCAACAAACACGACCCGCAGGCGCAGAGATATCCTGGTGGACATCTTCACAGTGCAGAGAAACTTCAAACTGTTCTTTGTGGAGTCTATATGTGAGGAGCCTGCCATCATCGAGGCGAATATTCTGGTCAGTGGAGGCATATGCTTCTAAATTTTGCAAACATGACAGTTTACCAGTTGGAAATAATCTCTCTGTTAAAAAATCTGATTGAATGCAAATCTGCTCTAACTATGCTTATAAGAAAGAGTTAGTAATGAAGTCTTACTCACCTTGCTAGGAAGCTCGGCAAACTGATACATTTTCATCTTTCTGTTGTCTCAGTGTTTGTCTGTCTGTGAGTGAGTGGTCGGCAGGTTCTTTAGTGTGTTTTGCTCCTTCTTTCCTATCAATCTTCTCTCATTCTTATCTCTCCTCCTTTTTTTTTGCATTTGCCACTCCCTTGTGACACCTCTGATTTTTTTTTTTTAACGCTTATATTATTACCTAATTATGTGCCGTAAAACTCCCACAAAAACAATTTTCTGGCTGTTCTCTGAGAAGGGGAGTCAGATACAGTGAACAAAATAGAGATTCAGATAGTAGAGCAAAGGTAATAGTTGTTCTGTTGTTCATTCTTTGGGACATTAAACTGCAATAGTAAATAATGGCTTTTGAAAATGTTTACAATTAACACTTTCTACACAAGCATCTGTATAGTGAGTGCTAGTGGATAATGTTTGAGTCCCTGGGTTAAACAAATTTTCTTTCAGGGGATTGATAAACTGTAAAGTGGTTATGTCTTATTATTTTGTCTCAAGTTATGTGGCCTTCAGGGCTTTAAAACAGGCAGTCTTCCATTCATACATTTACCAAGGAGTACTTTACAGTACCCCTTGACATTTACATATTTATTCTTTTTTTTTTTTTTCAGTCATTCTTTCTTATAACAGACTCATTTTTTGGGTCATTGATTTTATTCAATTTTACATTGTCTTTGACACTAATTTGGTTGAAGGATGCCACTGGAAGTTCGATTTTCTTTTCTTTCCCTCTGTTGTTTCCATCCATCTATTTTACACATTCTCCGCACACCAAGTGACTGTTAGCGCATTGATATGCTTCTCTATACTTAAACGACGCCGAACTTGTTTGTCCTCCGCCAGGAGGTGAAGGTGTGCAGCCCTGACTACGACGGCATGGACAAGAACACAGCGCTGGAGGACTTCCTGAAGCGCATCGAGCACTACAAGGACGAGTACCAGTCCCTGGACTACAAGCACGACAAGGATATCTCATTCATTCAGATCTTCAACCAGGGCGAGAGGTTCATCGTCAACAAGCTCGCTGGTGGGTCTATTGTCTTGTCTGCATTGTGGGGAAAATATTTGAAGCAGAGATGGGGTTTTTATTGGGGGTGTGTGTGTGTGGGGGGGGGGGGGGGGGGTTTTACACCTGAAGGCTATCTCGCTTATTACTAGACCAAATTTTACCAAATTTCACACATATAACAAGCATAGTGAGGAGTCTTAAATCTGCAGTCAAATTTGAGAAAAATGTTTTGTTTCTATGGATACGGCGGCCATATTGGATTTTGTTGACATGTCTTACGTCATGAATACCGCACTTATTCCTCATGGAAATTGATTGTCTTTTTGCATGCGTGTTAACAAACATTAGATCTAAAAATTTGTCTGTTGTTTTTTTCCTAAACGAATTAAAAAGTTTTTAATGAATTTTTTCCTGAGGTAGCATTCAAGTTTGCCAAAAAATCCGTGAAAATCCTCACTCCAGACACCACCAACAAAAATCTATTCCATATATCAAAAATTCAACAGACACATTTTTTAGTATTACGTCTTTTCTACATTCTGTGAAAATTTCATGAAGATTGGGGGAAAAATTGTGGAGTTATTAAAAAAGTATAGAGAAAACTCGCATTTTGAGAAAACGGCTGATAAAGAAAAATAAAATATTGACTTTATGAGGAAATGGTGGTGACAAAGATGCCCAGTATGGGGGAAAATGCAGTTTTGGGGGGGTTCTTATGTGATGAAATAGTTGTAGGAGAGGCTGAGGAAGCTAAAAATGCCTACAACTCAAATTCCATAATTTTGAGCCGAATTGGGACTTTGGGGGTGTAGCCCCCCCTTAAATTATTAGTTGTGTAAATGTTAAGATAACTTAGGGGAGGAAGAGATAGTTGAAAAACAAGGGTAAACTAGGTCTAACAAGAGGTTACTCACTTACATACTTGATTTGAATACCCGTTGTTTTGACGCCAATTTAATGGGTGGTTGGCGGGTGCTCTGGTGTGGTTTGCTCCTTCTTTCCTATCAAACATCTATCGTCTCCATCTCCCCACCTTCTTTTTTTGTGGTTGTTACTCACTTGTAGCACCTCTAATCTTCGGCACTTATATGACCTTATTGTGTTGCAAGTGCCGTAAAACTCTTGCTAAAACCAAACTTACGCCAGTTTCACTTTTTTTTCTTTTCAGGCCATTTACAGAGCAGAGTTGTGTATTATTTAATGAACATTCATGTTTTACCTAGGACGATCTATTTAACAAGGGTGAGTTCCAATGTCTTTGTAAATTTGATAATATCATTCTATTCAATAAGAATATAAGAATTTCTTTAAAGATTTCATCCGTTTTGTCTGAAAATGGTATTTCTGGATGATGACAGTAAAGTTTAATTATTATTTTTCTAATTAATTATCACTTGTATTTCTTGAATAATGAAATGAAGTATTTTAATTCTTTTGTTTTCTTTTAAGAGAATTATACTTACTGACTGTTAAACTTGAATCATTTTGACTTTGATGTACATAAACTTTTCACTCACTTTTGTTCAGTTGGAATCAAACAGTTTTCATTTATGTATTTTACTTAGTTTACAGTATTTTATTTAGTTCTGTAGTATTATTTGCCTGTGAATTCTCTTTTGAATGTTCTTTAATTGTATTTCCAGCACGGAGAGAGCCAAATGAACCTACAAGGTCGTATTGGGGGCAACAGTGACCTCAGTGACCAGGGAGAGATTGTGAGTAATTTTTGTGTGCCGAACAAAGTTACTGGAGCTTAAATTCTCTGTCCTCTTTGAACAAGGCTTGACTTTTAGTATGTGGAAAGGGAAGGCATTGCTGGTCCTTGAATTACAGCACTAAATAGTTAAGAATGTATGATGTCATATGTCACTAAAGGTGTTGCCATTCCTTTATTTATTATTTCTTGATTGGATTTGAAGTTAAAGGTACATGCACTTTGATAAAAGTTAGTTGTTATCTTGGTAGCTGCAGAAATTAGGATGTGATGAGACTTTACATCATCTTCATACACACCTCGAATTTTAAAAATTTGAATGGGCACACCCCCTCTCACACCAGCCCATCCACCGTGCAGGGCTGCACTGAGTTGCGGGTAGTGGTCACGCCTTGGGTTAAGTTAAATATGTGTATATATTTCTTATAAGCATGCAATTATCTTGTAATTTGTATAATTAATAGAATTATTTAGGTTTTATTTTCAGTAGTAGACTTGAAATATACTGCCGTAAATGGAAAGTAAAGGTCCTCCATTTATTTGTCTCTTTTCATTTCATCTCATCTCTTTTGTTCTTTCTTTTATTCACGCATTGTCTGATTTCTAACTGTGGGTGGTTGGTTGGTACTCTGGTGTGGTTTACTGCTACGTTCCCATCAAACACTTATCTTTCTTCCTTCTTTTCTGTGTATGCCACTCTTTAGTGATGCCTCGATTCTTCATTACTTATATGACCTATTTGTGTTACAAATGCCATCAAACTTTTACTAAAACTAAAAAGACTTCTGACTGTATTTGTATTGCAGTACGCTAAAGAGCTGGCTGACTTTGTCAAAAAGGAAAATATTCCAAACCTCAAAGTATGGACGAGTGAGTTGAAGCGGACCGTGCAGACGGCACGCCACATCGACGCCCCAAAGGAGCACTGGAAGGCTCTGAATGAGATTAATGCTGTACGTGAGCCTGTACCTCTGTGCTGCTTTGACCCTCCCAGCTCTGGTTACATCCGCCTCACACTATTATTAGTCTTTTTTTGTGCGTGTATATATATAAAAGTTTGTGAATGGGGACAGTTAACTTACCGTTTCATGGGATTCTACATCCCGAATCATATCGACAGACAAATGTGACCACAAATTGGTTGCATATATCGAAAATCAATTTCGTGGTTTCGTCGGTTTGGTGAACAGTTTTGGGTCTGAGAATTGCACAGAACATGTCATAGGGCTTATTTTGTGTCTTATGATAAGTTATAATTCATTGAGGATGCAGTGGCGGAGCGGTTAGTGGGCTCGTCTCCGAAATGGAAAGTCCGGGTTCAAGCCTCGGTTCGGACACATTTTTTCGCCCCCTCCTGTCCACCCAGCAGAAATGGGTACCTGACTTTGAGTTAGGGAAGTAAAAGTGGCCTGGAAAGGAACTGGCCGCCCTACCACAATATACCAAAGGCCCTGGAAATTGTCTCACAAACAAGGCAATCCGCAATGTCCGGATCGGATACGGGAACAACTTTACTTTTTATAGATCACTGTCTTTTCTTTTTTTTATGATTAGTGTTTTCACTTTGCTGCCTGTTGTCTGCTTTTTGGGGTATTTTTAATCAATAAGAATTCTTCATTCAAAATCAGCTGTTAATGTTGTGCTATGTTATATGTCTGTTGAATGTAGCATCCTCTGTTGTTTGTATGTTGACTTGCTTTTCTCAGCACTGTGTGACCATTGTAGTGTTGCGTATCCTCTGTTGCTTGAACAGACAAAGACTTGGCAATATTAGTAATGATATGACAATGGAATACCTGTTCTTACTCAAAGCGTCTTTTTTTCTTTCCCTCTGTTATTTCTGTTAGTCTGTATTGTATGTTTCCCTACCAGGACTTGCTTCTCTATTTTAAAGATCTAAAACAATCTGAGCAATAAAATCCTCTTTCTGTTCATCTGTTACTTGTTTAAAAAAAACCTCATTGGATGGTATTGGTAGTAGTTGCTCTAGTGATGTCTGTTAATTCTACTTCTTTTTATTCGAATTGACCTTTATCTTATCATGTTACTAGGGAGATGTTGTTGCTGACAGCCTAAGAATTACATCTTTGAAACCTATTGTTATTATAATTGATAATTGCTGTTGTTGTTGTTGCGTTTATGTTGCTATCTAGTTTTTGTTTATGGGAATAGCTGACAGTTGCTGACACGTGTATATATGTGTGTGTGACTGACTTTCAGGGTATCTGTGAGGGTCTGACCTACGAGGAAATCCAGGCACAGTTTCCACAAGATTTTGCTGACCGGGACCAGGACAAATATCACTACCGCTACCCCAGCGGCGAGGTACATGCTCTAACACTGTGGGACATTTAATTTACCTTCACCATCCCCCACTTTGCTATCATCAAGAAAGAGTGGGAAATTCACACCCCCTCGTACTCACTTCTCATACAAAAGTTTCCACAGTTTTTCTGTGCATTATAGACCCTCATCTCTTGTAATTCTGAAATGCATACAGTTTACTCCTCAGTGGAATCTTATTTTGCACTAGATTGCCTTTTTTTAAATTGTAAAAAGCGGTAGATTGGTATCCGCAAGTCGTAATCAAGTAGGATAGACTCTCAGAGTCTGCTTTCATTACCCCTTTCTCTCCGACTCCTTTAGTTAGTAAAAGAGATGGTTATATTTTTTGCTAATGTCTTTTCCTTTTAATTTGAATAGAGAAATTGTGAATGGCTCAGGGATTTGTTTGTATGGAGAATTAAGTGCATGGTTAGATACTGACCCATGACAGGGATGTACTGGATTTGATCACAAGAGGACTATTCAGCAGTGAAGAAAAATGAAAAAGTTTTGATTGTTATTTTCTGACTTCTGTTTGCATGTGCCGTGATTGTGTGTATTAGTTAGAAAGAGATAGAGGGATGGGGAATGGGGTATACACTATTCATTCATGTCAGAACCATGGCTGGAGAGAGTTTTTAAGACCAGTCACTTTACTTTTACCTTTTCCTAAAGGATGCTTAATTTTTAGTTTTTGCTTTAAAAGAATAGTGTTGCAAAGGATGCTCTTCTCAAGCTTGCCTATGTGCTGTGCTGTGTAAGTACCACTTTAATGATGGGACTTTCTGATTTGGTCATGAGTGTTTCTGGGCTTTTCTTTCTCATAATAGTGTTTCAAATTTTGGTCTCAGAATTCCAAAACTGAGTCCTGCGGGTTTGATAATCAATGATGGGTATGAATCTTTTTCTATGAAATTGTTTCAACCATTAACAGCTCATACAATAGACCAATGATGATTTGAAATGAGTTGTCATGTAGGCACATGTTTGTGTGTTTCATTATTTTCAGACAGCATTGGATTTGTTGGGCTTCAAATTGTATTTGCAGACATAATTATTGTTGTTGTAGTAGAATTTCTTTATTTCTGAGCTTCTTCTGTCTGTGAGTTGTCACTGATTTGCATGTAACATCCTGGAAGTTGTGGTAGAGAGGACTCACAGGGAAGTGCTAAAACGTGCACTGTCTTATGTTTGGGTTTATAAATGCACAAAACATTCAGTTTTCAGACATTTTGCTGTGTTGTAGTTTTCAGATAGTGTACTATGTTTTATTTTTTAAGCTTTTGATTTGAACTCCCATTGCTGTTGTAAATATCTCAATTTTAACAGCCATGCCCGCTGCTGTTGCAGGTGCTGTACTTGTGTGTTGTTTGACTGAAGTCTCTGTACAGACATGCTGTTTGTATTTGGGTTATGCATGCTGTGTTCTTTTCATTAATAGCCACTGGACACTTCGTTTTCGTAATGAAAACCTGAACAGATTTGTTTTTGTGTATATGAAAGTTTATGCTTATTGTAATGATATTGCAGATGGTTTGCAGGAGCTCTTATGTGGTTTTCTACTTTTTTCTTATCCAACCCCTATCTTCCTTAACTCTCCCTTTTTTGTGTGTTTGTTACTTTCTTGTAACACCTTTAGTCTTCAGCATTTATATGTCCTGATTGTGTTGCAAGTGCTGTAAAACTTTTACTAAATAAACAGTATTGCCCTTGCTGTTCTCTACAGTCATATCAAGATCTTGTTGCGAGACTGGAACCTGTCATTTTGGTAAGTATCTCATAACAGGTCCTTGTTGGAAGATACAAAGATGTTTGTGCTCATGGACAGAGAGCAACCCTCTGGGGCGGTGCTACTGACTGGAGTGTCTTTATGCCTTTCCCAAAGGGGAGACATTAACATGTTCTTATGCACTGTAGAATTGTAAATGGGCTGATTCATCAATGTTATGCTCATGACTGTGCCTGAACTGCAACAAGGAACTGCTGCTTTTTCTGTCCTAATCCTTACTATCGTCATTTTCCTCTACTTCTTTTTTATGTTTGTCATACTCTTGTGACCTTCTATTTCCGGAGTGCCTTGATAGTCAAAGTAGACTTTGTGCTGTTGAAGCTAGAGAGGTGAGCAGAGTAAAAGATCTGATTCCCTGTAAGGACTTCTCTGTTGACATCCACCCCTTGGCGCTCATATGACCTTCTGCAGTTGCGAGTGCCATAAAAAGTCTACTTAAACTAAACTAAAAATACTGAGCAGTTGATTTGTGTGTATATATGTAAGAGTGTGGATGTGTTGATATATGTGTGGGAGTGTGTGTGTGAGAGTGTGTGTGTGGATGTGTGTGTGTTTGTGTTGACATTTGTGTGTGTATTTACCATGAAGCAGTGTAGCTTTCATGATAATATTGCAGGGCGTTTTTCAAAACTGGTTCAGAAAAAGAAATGAGAAGAGCTATATTAACCCTTGTATTAGCACTTTTCTGGTAAATTTCAAAAAGATTAGTCTCTCCTGTTATGTGCCATTCACGCACCACCTGAAAGAAATTGAGATTATTATAAAGCAAGAGCAGAGGTTTCCTTGTATAAAGTTTATTTGCATTTTAGAAAAATAAATGGGGTTTGACAGAACAAGATCAAGTAAATGTTTTATGCCCTGCAAGTTTCAAAGCTACCACAACATGTCTCCCACTTGTTATCACACACAATCTCATAGTCCGAATTAAAACGATTTCTTCACAATTTAGTGTGGTTGGAAATGAATGAAGATCTGATCATATTCTAATGTAGTAGTATGGAATCCATTTATACTCTTACGTTGTGAATAGTCTCCAAATGGTTTTTTTTCAATAATGTGTCTTGAGATCTGTTTTACAATACACTTTTGCTTAATTAAAACTACAAAAAGTTTCGAGGAAATTTACTCTATCTGTACTTCACCTTATTTCTTATGACCTGTTTGAATGTAATGACCTAACACCCCCCCTCCCCCTACCCCCTTCTCTCTCCCTCTCCGCAGGAACTTGAACGTCAGGAAAATGTGATGGTGATTTGCCATCAGGCAGTGTTGCGTTGTCTGCTGGCCTACTTCCAGGACAAGAGTGCCCGTGAGTGAACCAGACTTACTCTGTTCGGTGACGGCCTCAGAGATTACCCACTTATTTGTCACTTTACTGGCTGGGTGTTTGTTATTTGCAGTTTGTTAACGTGCTCAGATACTCTGTCTGTCCTCCACATGATTTGCTACCCTCAGTTTTTGCCCCTGCCTTTCAAACCCAACCATTCCTGCCGCCCTCCCCTCGAGTTGTCAATTCCTACAACTGCTCACCCCACCCACACTTTGCTCGCCACTGTTTTGTCCTCACTGCCTCACTCCTACTCACCCTACCCTTGCCCTAGCTTTGTCTAATCTCTCTCCCTCCCTGCAATGGAATTACTTGTTTTTGTTCTCACTTTCCGTTTGACTTTGTGCAAGTCTTGAAATATGTGAATTTGCACCTCTTGATCGGTAACGACAGGTGTGAATGTAAGGTGTTCCACAATGAAAACCATGCCTTTGTAGAAATTGCTCCGACCAAGATGAAATGTCTCCCTTCCACAAAAACAGTTTTTTTTTGAGGATTTACATGTTATGTTGGCAGTAAAGGTCTAGTTGAGGTCTCCCTTCTTAAAATAAGTAAAAATCATCTCATACACTTGACGCCATGGCTGCCTCCAATGTTGGCCCGACAAAGAGTGGGAACCCTCGGATGTACATAGTTGGTCTGGTAAGTTGTGAATGGAGACCTCAACTAGACTTTTTCCATGTTGGCTTACTTTCACTCGAAGTTATAACTGGTAGGCCCTACTTCTTTACTTTCCCTCTGTTGTTTCTGTCTGTCTGTCTTACTTTTTCCCAGTACTAAATGACCATTATTAAATTGTTGTGCTTCTCTTTACTCAGACAAACAAACTAACAAACAAATGAACAAACTAATCACCCAGAGTTAACTTACATTCACTGAAAGCCTATTTCTACATCAGATGGTAAGATTAAGATTCTCTGTGAAAATTAATTTTTTTGGTTGGCTTTATTCATTTATTATTGTAATGGATTTTAAAAAAAACTTTTATTGATAGTTTTAACACTGACTATCACTCAAAGCTTATGACTAAAATTGAGCATAGTGAGCTATATGTCTCTTTTTGAGGCGTCTCCAGAAAAAGCTTATGTATTTATTTTCTATGCTTGAAAGCAATCATCATAACACTGCTAATAGAATTCTTGATATGTAAGTGGATTCTATACGTACCGTGTATGTGGCACGATTCTTGGAAATCTATTTACAGTCAAGTATATATGATCACTGTATGATGAGCTATTCTTAACTTTTAATGTTATATATTCATATATGATGCCATTTACTAAACTGGAATCAAACACAGAAATACACCTGTGCTCTTTCCGCCTTCGTTACTCTGCTTCTGAAGGACATTTTTTCGCTGATAATGTTCCGCCTTCTTAATTTTTAATTTTCCTCTTTTCACTCTTGTTATTTTCCTTCTTTTAGATATTATTTGCAGCGCAAAATTTTAATAGTTCAAAGAGGATTTTCAATTTGTGTTGCTTTAGAGAGCATGTATGTGTTAGTCAGGTCACAGGGTAGTAGTGAATTATCTGAAATGTGTCATTGGGGGGAGGGGCTGCAACACCTGCGTTTAATTTTAACATGGGTCATAGTAGTCAGTAATCCATCTTCTACACAGCAGTGTCCTGCCGACACTGAATAAACATCAAGACTTCTTGGAACCGATTTGGTTTCCCTACAGTGAAAACATCAGACTGTTTTCTGTTTGTAGATTAGTTCTTTAGGCTTTGTCTGCCCTAGTTATGGAAGGTGTTGTCGTGTGAGATCAGCTCTATTTTGTGCTGTATTTAAGAGTATGCTCATTCAGCCATATGGAGCCTGTTGCCAGTATGAACACATTTTGACCGTTGAATCTTTGTCAGATAAGCTGTTTCAATTCAGGTTCACAACCTGCTGGTGATAAGACCATGCAAATTTGGGAAAAGAGTGTGTGGTTAATCATAATGTAACTGTTGATTGTGTAATGTTCTCATCTCTGAAGTAAGATAGTGATGTATGAATAGGGCCCAGAAAAGTGTAGCGAGTTCTGAGTTCTAACACAGGAAAAAGATGGATTTTGGATGAAGGGCCTTTTTGTCAATGTCAAAGGCATCAAAAGAAAGAAAAATGAAATGCATTTGCTTAACAGTCAGGATCTATGTACATTGTGGAAAAAGAATTTATAGACTCTAAACTCGTTGGCTATGCATAAACAGTCTAAGCCGTGTTTAAATTCCATGGAAATAGAATTGATAAAAGGCTTACTTTGTCTGGACAAGTCCTCCGTGTTTCAGTGTATGTGGGACTAAACAACTAAACAGCACAAAGTACCTGTCTTTTTCATCACTTGATGTCACTGCTGTACCCGTCTCCCTCTCTCTCTGTCCGTCTCTCTGGCCGGTAGCCTGTTTGTAACTCACACTTGCTCTCACACACACTCACATTTCAACAATATGTTTCTGAACCTTTTCCCGTAATTCTACTTCTAGATTTCTTTCTTTTTCCTTTTCTCTCTATCCCTGTTCATGAATGTCTGGTGATCTTTTGTGTATTTGTGTGTGTGGTCTTCTTGTATATCTGCGCGTGTTGTTTCTGTTTATGTACATATTGCTTGAGTCCGCATTTCTATTTGTCTTTCTTTGTGGTCTTTCTCAGACTTCCTCCCTTTGTACATTTGTCTAACCCTTCTCCTCCCCTCCCTCACCACCGCTCCACCCTTACACATTTACACACTTTTCTGTCCTGGGTAATGATTCTAAGTGTTTCCTGCCTGTCCCTGTCTGACTATATCCATAACCTTTTCTTTCTTGTGTAACTTTGAGCATATCAGTGGCTCGGCGCAAGTGTTTCCCATGTGGGTTAATGACTCAGTGACCTCTCACTAGTGTGTTGTTCTCGCCACTAATTCCCGCTTGTGGATGTGATGATATCTGATGTGTGTGCTCATGTTTGGTAGGCATGGTTCTAACTTTGACTACTCTGTGTCATATATTAATTATTAATACCTCAGCACAACTTTTCTCCTTCGAATTTTGTCAGTCTGAACATTGCTAGTCTGGAGTGCTGTTAAATATTTGTAAAGAGGGGTCAAATAAGTTGGATGTCTTTGCAAGGAATGAATAAGTATCCACCATATGTCAGCTTCCCTCCATTTCTTAGCTCCTGAAACCGAAAACAGTCTCTCTTAAAGTGGATTTTCATGCCTTTATCATTTGTCTCGCTCCATATTATCACCAAGTCTATCCATTGCTGCATTCTCTCTTTATGGTGAAATGTATTCTGAACAACTACATTCATCGAAATACTAGTAGCACTGAGTGTGAGGAAAGGATCAATGATTTGCATTCTTTTCATCTCCTAATGTCTTCTCAGGTGTAGAGTCATTACTAGTACATCTTTCTCCTTCACCTGGAGAACAGTGTTGACCAGGGAGAGGATGGCCCTTGGTTTGAATCCTCAATAGAGTGTTCTGAGTTTTAGTTCTTTTGAGGAGTTTTTAAGGCCATCCAATCATTTGGCTTGGTCCAATCTGAGATGGGCATTAAATTTGGAGGTCCCACCTCTTAACTAACTTTACAGTGTTAAAAGTCTGTTTACCGTATGCAGCAACCAGTGAGTTTTGACTTCAGTCTTCATTGGCACTGTTGTCTGTGATAGAATGGTTGGTCTCATCACCTTGCATGAGAAAGGCATAAGTTGGATTCTCATGTGCCGATTGTATGTATACTGTACGAGTATCTCTGTGTTTTTGCTGAGATGTATCCCATGCAGCCCTTGCTTGATCTTACAGGTAAGGCTAAAGAAAATTGCCTCCTGATTGACCGTCTAAATCTTGTTGACTTTTGGTCGTGGTTATTTGCTACTTGTTCCAATTTTCTAATATTGATGTCTAAAGAATTCCTGTATCTCAAGGGTCTGTCAGTATCTCTATCTTTGCCCTCATTTTATCTCCATCATTCATCATCACCCCTCTATTGCTCAGATGCACACTTGGTGCAAAATGTTTGGCTCATGATGTCAACCAACTTCATTACTGTACTGTGGTGCTGATGACTGGGATTTTAATCCGTGGTGTTTGACTAAGTACACAATCCTATTGAATATAACATTCTGTTGGTGGTTTTGTTTTTTTGTGTGTTGAAAAGAAAATTGTAAAAACTTCATTTTTTTTTTTTTTGGAACTCTAACCTTAACTTCAAAGCCTCTGAAGAAAAATTAAAATCTGTAGAAATTTTTTTTTTAGAACCCGTCTAGATCTATTGGGAAGAGACAGGTTTCTCTACTACTTGAAATAATTCAAAGCATGGTCTTTGTTAAATTATTTCCTACACTCTCTAGAGATTGCTGCATTTTAGGTGTGAATGCTTTGCATCTTTCTGTCTTGTTCCTCTTTTTTCCTTCCTAAATTGTATTTTCTTTCTCATTTTCCCTTCTTTTTGTTTCGTTCTTTCTGTCCTTCCACCTTTCATATTTTCTTTGTATATTTGGAGGGCACCACTTCTAGGTGGGTGGTTGGTGGGTGATCAGGTGTGGTTTGCTTTTTCTTTTCTGTCAAACATCTGTATCGATCTCTCCTCTTTTCTTTGTATGTTACTCCCTAGTAATACATCAAATCTTCGTCACTTATGTGACGTATTTTTGTTGTGATTGCTTTAAAATTCTTACTGAAACCCCCGGGGGCTGTGCTTCTGACTGAAGTGTGTTTAGGCCATTCCCAAAGGGGGAAACATCAACATCTATAGTTCTTATGCACAGTAGAATTGTAATTGTAAATGGGCTGATTCATTAATGTCATGCTCATAACTGTGCCTGAACTGCAACAGGGAACTGCTGCTTTTTCTTTCCCAATTCCTTACTATTGTCATTTTTCTTCTACTTCTTTTGTATCTTTGTCACACTCTTGTGACCCGCTCTTGCCGGGGTGCCTTGACAGTCGAAGCAGACTTTGTGCTGTTGAAGCTAGAGAGGTGAGCAGAGTAAGTCTGATTCCCTATAAGGATTTCTCTGTTGACATCCACCCCTTGGCGCTCATATGACTTTATGCAGTTGTAAGCGCCGAAAAACCTCTACTAAAACTAAAACTAAAACTCTTTCTGAAACTAAACTATAAAAAAAGCCACTAGCTGGTCGTAATTCTCTCCATCTGTTGTTTCTGTTTGTTTATCTTCTTTTTTTTCCCCTCAATTACTGATCATTATTTTGCGGATATTCTTCTCTTTAGTCAGAGCCGTAATGTTTATTTATCCATCAGTGGCTCGTATGTTGTGACCTTCTTCTTGTCTCACTGCCACTCTATCTAGTTCTACTCTATACCCATCTCCTTCTCTCCCTCATTTAAAAAAATAAATTCTAAGTGTAAACTTATCTGACTTTGAGCACTCATAATTTTATACCATTCTCTGCTGTTTCTTACCACACAAAATATTATTAGTTTCACACTGTATTTTTGCATGATGAAGTCATTTGTTTGCCTTGTATAGGTGCAGGCCTTTAATTCCTTTTTTTGTGGTTTTTGTATTATCAGTTTGAATTTTGTCTTTCTTTCTTTGTTTTTTTCATTTATTTTTTATATTTTATATTTTTTTGCTTTTTTCTTCTCGATGTGTGCATTCAGTCTTTCCTGAGCAGTGTCTGTAACCTCATTACATTCAGGAAGCGTAGTCAGTATTGTAGCAAAGTGCCCTCCTAATCCTTCCATTTGTTTGTGCATTTCCTGTCTTCAAAGGAACTAGAGGTAGAAGAATTGTGGAAAGACGTGGTCGCATTCATTTGCTAACTCTTGATTTGATGGAGTGACAGTCTGAGCTTATTTTTTTTCTTCCCTTCTTTTTGAGTTTTTTGTTGTTTTTTTCTAGGTAAGATTATCTGGTAGGATTTTTATGTTTCTTGGCACCAAATAATTATTGAGATTGTTTTTTTAAATCAGATATTACAGATGTGAGGTCAGTGCTTTTTTTAGAATTGGAAGTATGTAGGCTTTGCTCTAAAACTAATGTCCTCAGCTCTTTGAAAGTGAGTCATTACTAGATGTGCATTACTTTCTCTCAGTTAAAATTCAAGGTAAATTTTGTTGCATGATTCATCGTTTTTTTTTTACCTCAGTCCCAGGTTTTTCCTAAATTTAAGACTGTACAGTCTCAGCACATGATTTCTTCTTTGTACACAATGCCAGTGTATTATTGGCTTTCTTTTCTTAGTTGGTCATATCTTGAAGCCTGTGATATAACATAATATAATCATCTTAATTATTTTTCCGAAGCAAGTTGAAATGAGGAAGTTTTTTTCCCCATTGTTTGTGTTATCCTTTTTTAGAGGAAACCCCACATGTGGATATCCCTAGCGCGACGCTGGTACGCCTTCGAATCTCAGGTAGTGGGTGCGTGCGGGAACAAATTCCACTGCTCAGGTGGGACATTGTCTTCTACTACGTCCTCTTTTTAGTCACAACCCCTCCCCCTCCTCTTGCCACATACTGTTCTTGTCTCTCTTAATTACACTTGTCCTCAAAAATGACAGCAATACCCTCTTTCGTCTGTTGCAGATGTTCAATTTGGAACCATGTTCAATGTCTGCCTTCATCAAGCTGTGTTTTATGTGCATTGTTATTACTCCCATTTAACGTTTTTCCAGTTGATTTTTTTTTTTTTTACCCATCTGGTTTTTTAAAATCCCAGCAGGGTATCGATGTTTACAGATATGTATATATTTATATATCTGACAAGATAAAGATTTTTATGGAGTTCATTCAAAAGAAGGCTTGCTTCTTGTAGATTCTGCTAACATTAGCCATTACTTTGTGAGTCTGTAGTCTTTCCCTCGACAATGAGGCCAAGCCAGACATTGAGAGAAATGATCATGGTTCCAGTGATAAATGACTGCCACTACCAATTAAACTTTTCCAAAGCTGATTAGTAGTGAATTTCTATAATCTTTCTTGTTTCAATATGTAAACAGGACCTTGTATTTGTCATTTCCGTATCACTTTTTGATACGCTTCAAGAATTTTTAGGCTGACAAAAAAACAAAAAAAAAACCCTCACAGTGTTGCCTTTATATACCATGTTGACTTAAAAAGTTGTATGCAGTTTTACTATAACTTTCAAAGCTGAAGATTACTTCTGTCTCACCATGTCTTTTGGTGCTATGTCTAAAGCTTATGAAGTTTTACCTCATGGTTCTTCGGTGTTGCTTTGCTTTGTTATCCCACTGCACAGCACTATGCTTTAAAAAATGTGTATATTTTATTGTACTCGGAAATATATTGGAGAAGATGAGACATCTGGGCTGGCCATATATTGTTAATAGCTTTTACAAAATGTAGTATAGATTTATATCTTTTTGAAATTTTTGGTGTGGTAATAAAAGTAAAGTCTCGCTCGTTACATCAGAAATTACTTCTTTCTCTCTCTTCCCACCTACATTTCAGTTCATATCATTTCATTTCATACATTACAAAATCTATGTCTTTGTTGAGAAGAAAGCGTGAGGATTTTGGGCGGGAACAGGCAATTTAGCACTGAGTCAGTTTTGTCTTCAAGTGAAACCTATTTGATAAGGAGGTGCTAATCTTTTTAAAAACGATCGATTCACGTCTGAATGGCAGTTAATCCTACCATTGTCTTTTTTTTTAAAGACAATGTCAAATTGCCATCTTGCTCAATTGAAGGGTGACAGTGACCAGATTTATTTCCTTCCCATTCTTGTTTGTTTTCTGTCCTTCACTTTTTCTCCCAAAGACACTGCTGTCTATATGAGATTTTTTAAAAATCTTTTGTGACACAAAAACAACGTTTTTCAGTTGCCATATATGCGTAGGATCATTCTAATTATATTTGAGCAGTATGTTCACTGAATAAACTACAAAGGGGAAAATGTTGTGAACATGTTATGGTCAATAGCTTCAGAACAGGGCAAAATTGTCCACACGTTTTGTTGAAAAATAGGTGTTTAGTTCTTCAATGCTACTTGAGTCTGTGCATTAAGTATACTTCTGTGTACAAGCCATCGTTTAGAAAATTGAGTTAGATTACCTCTTGTCAGACACTCGTAAGGACATAAAGTGCTCTGCATGTAACAACAACATAAACAAGCGTGTCAGTTTGTCCTCTCTTTAGAAACATTTTACTTACAATGTTTATCGAGTCTCTATTACAAACCCTGAATATCGTTGACAACTTGGTTACTTTCTCGCTCAGCTTAGGTTTGTCTAAAAATATCTTTGTCTATAATAAGTCATGCGTCTTATATTGACTGGCCGGTTCCGTAACCTTGCTTGTATCTGCAGTGTTTCTTCCCCACTTGATCTTCTACTACATCATAACAGTTATATAAATCTCTGACTTGTTGTGTGCCTCAGTGTGTTCTAAATTACATCCTGGTAAAAGGTTTATCTTGAACTCCTAATATGATGTCTGTAGTGTAAAATTACTCTCTATTTGTAAGTTACTCTTCTGTTTGTTTCTCTCACACTGTTCTGTGAAGTTTTCAAAAGTGCAAGAGTCTCTTTTTAGTCACTTACTGATTCTCTGGAAGAGTGGAGAGTTGAGTTAAAACAATGGCCACAGCCTACGGGCAGCTATTCTTGTTATCTCTTTTGCTTTACAGGGCTGGCTTAAGAAAACTGTTTATCCAAATTAATTTGTCTGATGACAGGAAAAAAGTCAGAAAGTGCATAAGTCGTCATGGTCATCATAAATTAAGTTGTAACTGTAGACAAGTAGAGAGGAAGCTTAACAAGCTTTACTTAAATGTTGGTGGGCTGTTGTTAATCATAATGAATTTTTTTTTTTTTTTTTTTTTTAATTTGAAAGTGTTGCCAGTCACCACAGTCTTTATATCATTTAAAACTTTTCATCTCTTGTTCGTTTTCCTGTTTGGTATGTCATTTCAATTCTGGTGTGCGCAGTGAATCCGGTGACTTACATTCCTTTGCTATTCCGGAAGGTAAATGAAGTTTCGTCAATTGACAAGTATATTATTTTGTTTGGGTTTGTTGTTTTTGTCCATCTGTCTGACAAATTCTCCACTTGACCTAACCTTTCTTGATAGTCTAGTCAACAAATGATTGGAAACATCCAGGAAGAGGATTCATAGTTCTCTGGGTTTGGTGTGCCGATATCAAAGCAGCATAATTCGTCTTATCCACTTGTCTTATGAAGCAATCACAAACTTTGGCTGTTTCAATCTTCTTGGGGGTGGGGTTGGGGGTGGGGTTGGGGGGGGGCTGTTGACCGTGTCCGCTAGACTTTCTCATTCTCTCTGCCTTTCTCCAACTCTTTTTCTCTCTCCCTGTCTGTCTTTTACTCTCTTCCTATCTTCCCTTCCTCCTTTTTCCCACTTCTCCTGTCTTTCATAAATCAGAAGTTTACATGACTTTTGTTGCACCTGTAGTGCAAATAGTGGTGCATTTTTTCCTGTTTTGTATTTACTGGGAAATGTTTCGTATGGGCTGAAGAGATTTTGACATTTTTAATAGCGGCTTCAAAATGGCCCCGTGTCTCGTCTTTGTGGATGTAATTGATTTCCTTTTCCTTTTTGAATTTTCCATCATGATGTCCGTTTTCTTGTTTTGTTGGCTCAGTCTCCGTGGATGTAATTGATTTCCTTTCCCCTCTTCAATTTTCCATCTTGATGTCTTTTTTTCTTGATTTGTTGGCTTCGTGAGTTCAAGTGAATCAAGCAGTGTTATGCCTGCTGTCTCTGTTATGTATGATCGGAGCTCATGTCTCCCTTTCAAGTCGGGTCATTTTGCTGAGACCTCTAAGTCAGACTTTTTAGGGATGGAAGCTGATTCAGATGTTAAATATTTCCAGCATGCCTAAAGGAATGTTCTACTCAAAACACAACAGAACATGTATGTCTTTTGTAGTGACTGATACTATTTACTTCACCGTGTTCTGAAACTATATGCATCACTATTGCCCAAACATCAAAAGAGAATAGTAGGGTGTAGTTCCTAAATGTTATTATGTATATTATGTCAAATCATACAGGTAAAACATGTTTCTGATTAGTGAGTTTCAGTTTAGGAAAATCAGGTGCTGGTGCAAAAATGCTTTGCAATTTAGCTACTATTTAGCTTAGACCGAGGCCATGATGAGATTTGTAAAAAAAAAACAAAAAACGTTTTGATCTACATAGTTTGATCATGTATTGGGTCTACGCAGTACTGTGCTGTTGTTTCTAAAGCTGTCTGTATAAATTCACGGAGAACAAGTAACTAAGGCTTTTTTTTTACTAGTTTGATTTAATTATTTTTCTGAGAAAGTCAAAAAAATGTTTACTCTTTCATTTCTTTATGCGCCATTGTTCCCTAAACTATCATGGCAACAACACCTGTGACAATGAATGTTCAGGCCTTTCTGTTCCAGGCCAGAAATATGATTTCATTGGCTCTTTGTTTATTCCAATTTCTTTTGGGGGGGGTTTTAAAACATACAATGAGCCCATACCGTGATTTCATGGGCATTATTTTGGCCTGCGCTTTGAGCTTGGGTTGTGACCATAGGTTGGGGAAACCAGTGTTGTATATGTTGTCAATTCCATATGCTTTGATCGTTACATTTTGCCGTGCCTATCTTCCTGCGTTCTGTACATCTGCCAAGAGGATATTGCTGGCCTGTTTTACAGATGTTGCTTTTTTAAAAATGACTGGATCATCCAAGATTTTCCTCATTTGATTTTGTCATTTTTTAAAGTTTCAAGTTGAGATTATTTTTCTACTGTTTCAGTCTTTCTGACATTTTTATCTAGTAGAGCATGTGGTATCCTTATTTCTTTTGTATGTTCTGTCAGCATTTCTTTTCTTTGTTCTTACAACCTAGTAAGTCCTCAAAATTTTGCTCTATCTCAGTGGCACTGCATGGTTTGGTTGACGAAAGTTACGCCAGCCTCAGTTTTGTTCCTCTTTCTTTCTTTCTCGCGGCTTTTTTTGCCAGGCCTCGTACACTGCCCAGCGTCATGGTTGCCAAGTGCCAAAAAACAGTTTGTGGCCAAATTGTTCATGACTTATAGCTATAGCAAGCGATGACATTGTGGGCTGCTGGTGCTGAAATTTATTGTTGACCTTTAAGCCTGATAATAACGTCATGTGACATTCAAAGCGTGTTTTATAAAAAATTGGATTTGTCAGAAAAACCCAGTTTAAAGATCCTGTCTTCAGGAGCCTGAACATATTGGAGATCTATGTTGCTAATGCTCATTAGTTAGTAACTTAAAATGTCTAAACAAAAGCCCTTCTAGAGTTTCCAAACAAGTTGTGTGTCATTACTTTACAGACTAAGGTATTAAAAAAAAATTACTCAGTCTTCAAAGACATGACAGAATAGCTGATTCAATATGTTGTTTTTCTTGATGTACTTTAAAGTGTAACTTTTTGATTATTGTCAAAGTAAAATATATGGATGGACGGTTGAGCTGTGGGG
>NW_004797308.1:460605-507668 GCF_000002075.1 Aplysia californica
CACACACACACACACATACACACACACACACACCACACCAGACTAACCACACCACACAACACGACTCTAAACTACTCTAAACTAACAATAGCACCTTGTTTTTTCCAGAACGTCACACGCAACAGATCGTCGTGTGAGGCCCTGGTGACCGTGCCAGAGCATGTATAGCCTACGACTGGCTTACCACAGGGCGGCGGCAGCACACACAGCCTGTGATTGGCTACTGCAGCAGTGAGCGGCCATTCTGGACCTGTCTTCCCTGACATAACCGAGTGACCCCTGTACACCGACCGCCGCTACTTCCGGAGCTGTCTCATGTTCCAGCCCATGTTACCGTCTGTTGCTCTTTGTCCTTTTGGGCCCTGAGAATGGCATTGTTTTTAATCACAACCTTTGAAGAAATTGAGTCTCTGGATTAGAACTGCATACTCCTCCTTACACCTGCTCTTTGGTCTCTCACTGTGTTAACAAATTCCATACATGCAGTTTTACTTTGAAATCAACTTAGGCAATGTCTCTTCCGTGAAACTGGGGAACTGAGTCTCACTCTGAAAACTACTGTTTTAGGACCCCTTAATAAGTTTGCACATTCTCAGACCAATTTAGTTTCTAATCTAAATGGAAATGCAGTTTTAAAAGGAGGGGATTTTAGTCATCTACTCTCATTGTGAATTATTAAAAGAGCTAAAACCTTGCCATTCTAAGAGCAGCATTGTCATAATAAAGGCTCAAATCAGGGGTGTGATGGCAAAGGAATAATTGCCCCTCACCTCCCCAACCCACACGAAAGAGAAGCAAAGCATTTTTGTTTCCAAAAGCATTAACAAATTTTTGTAATTACTTTTTGATTTGCAATGTATCAGGTATAAATCTCTTCTGGTATTATCCAATTTCTTATCATGTTATTTTGAATGTAAAAAGGGATTTTATGAGTATTAAAAAGACAAAGTGTCTTCTTTAAAAAAAAAGTGAGATTTACTCCATTATAAGATAATTACGTTTGCCACCACACACACCTATCACATCTCCTTTACAGATGAGACCGTCTTACTTACGAATACTGAGGTCTTTGCAAACCTGTGATGTAAATAGCTTCTTCGTGAGAGTCAAGTATTAGTCTTGACTAGGAACATGTATAAATACTATACAGAGATTATCTATTTATAAAAGAAAGTCTGTGAGCTCGATGCCAAATGTTGTGTGAAGAGGCCCCCATCAGTGGGCTGGAGATCATGTATACTTCCAGTGGTGTTGGTTTTCATGGGAAATGAGAGAAAGAGAGAGAGACAGAGGAAGAGAGAGAGAGAGAAGGGGGAGGGAGGCAGCAAAAGAGAAAGCTAGATTTTATTTATTACTGTAATCTGGAGTGTGCTGATCTCTAACTCAAGTGTGAATAGAAATGTGAAAGTTGAAGATCATTTGATAGTGGTGGACAGTCATAAATTATGATTGGCAGCAGAAGGATAAGTCCTCCACAACTGAATAGATGTAGTTCAGGGAGATCAGAGTTTTACGATTCAGAATGTGTAGCCTCAGTGATTTTAACAGTCTCAGTTTTTGTCTCCTACCAAGTTTTGAATATGTGAAATCAACTGTCTTCCGTTTTTTACATAATATGTGTTGTGCTTTTCTCGACTTCATGGAGTGTGCAGTTCAGTTTGTATGCCGAGAAAGATAGTATCGTCACTGCACAAGCAAAATGGCTTTACTCAAGTGTAAGGCCTAAATGCAACTAGCCTTTTCTTATGTTTGGTGGTACTATATCTACCTTTTGGGAAAACCAAAACAAAATGTGCTCACAGTCAGAAAAGAAACATGCATGGCAAGTTTTACCATTATTTTGATAATAAATACTCGTATTGGAGTTAAAAACAATTTTTGCCTTTCATCTCAGAAGTTGCAAAAGTGAGGTGTGCCATTTTGCTAGTGCAGTAATGATGTGTGTGTATGTGTTCGGCATAAAGATTATTCTTCTGTCAAATTTATTTTCCCAAGCATGTCAAGGATAATACTTGTATTGATTCTGAATTGCTAACAATTTGGAAGTGCTTGACTTTTGTGTTCCAATAGTCCAAACTGATGTATTTAACTCATTTTCTTTCCCAAAGGGTGTCAATTCATGGTCATTGTCTCTTCTTCCATCTTGAATTGTGTTCTTTTATATAGCATTATGAGGTTTATCAGTAAGAATTTTAATTATATTGTTTCCATCTTTAAATTTAGAAGCATTTCTAGCAGTGCCTGATTGATCTGCCAGTCCAATTTTTCCTTTCATGGCAGTTTTCTCCCTCATGACTAAATATTATTTTTCTGTTTTGTGGTCTCCCTTCCCATCGTGGGTAGGGTGTTTGTGTTTGGCTCGCTTCTTCTTTCGTATCGAACATCTATCATCCTCGTCTCTCCTCCTTCTCTTGTATGTATATTATTCTCTAGTCACACCTTTAATCCTCAGCATTTATATGACCTTTTTGTGTTGCAAGTGCTGTAAGACTCATACTAAACTAAAACATAAACTTTGCTCTCACCACAATTCCTCAAATTATTTATGAGACAGTGTACAGCATGTCATCAGACATTCAGACAAGCTGGTGATGTACCTCTGATCAACTTCTTATCAGCTTTTCTCAGTTTTTCTCAAAGTATGCACAAGACGACACAAAGGTTTACTCCCCCTTATTTATGAAGGTGGTTTGAGAGTGCTATTGATGGTTGGGCTGTTCTGCTCCTTTCCTCATGTCTTGTCTGTTGCCTGCTTTTCCCAGCTGTTCCCTCCCCTATGTGGTCAGTATTTTGTCCCAGTGCTTTTCAATTCCCCCAGTGGGTGAATGGAGGATTTTACTGATTTGCCTTGCATCTTTCCTGTCTTTCTCTCTGTTGTTTGTGTATATCAGTCTTGTTCTTTGCAAAAACTAAATGATTGTGATTGTGTCGAAGTGCTTCTCTTTTCTCTCACTAACGAGGTGTCTCCCTTTCCTCTTCAAGCCATTTTCAATTGAGATGAACTTGCAGTTTATATCGGGGTGCTCTGTTAGCCGGTGCCATGCTGGACTACGGAGTGGGTGGCCCTGGTTCAAATCCCGAACTGGACGTTCTTGAAATTATGTCGTTTTGTGGAGTTTTCAAGGTTCTCAGTGGGTGGTTGGCGGGTGCTCTGGTGTGGTTTGCTCCTTCTTTCCTCTTGAACATCTATCGTCCTTATCTCTCCTTTTTTACGTTTGTTGTTACTCTCCTGTAACACGTGATCTTCGGCACTTATATGACCTTATTGTGTTGCAAGTGCCGTAAAACTCTTTACTAAACTAAGACAAGGTTCTCAATCCACTTGGCTCAGTCGTGTGGGAAATGGACGTTAAATTAGGAGGTCCCGTCTCTCAAATAACCTTACAGTGTTGATTAGGACGTAGGCCCATACACTTACGTACACTTACAGTTTATATCTAGCATTTTGTTTGTCCACCCTCCCCCAGCCGGGGGTTGAGAGTTTGCTCAATGTTTGCCATAATCAAACACTCAAGATTTTGTCTTGTTGACCCATTCCACGGAGGATTTACAAAGATGTGGGGTTCTGACTGCAAGTACAGAAACATGATCCTCACTTGTCTTGCTTTATTCGAGGTTGTATATCTTTGAGGAGGTGAATGTGTATTTTGCTGAAATAGTCATCTTTTTATGAGCGTGTGTTTCACCTATTAGTGCAAACTGCCTTGGTGATGGCTTCTGACCTACTTTTCTGTTTGATTTTTAAATCATTCTTGTAATGTGGAGGTTTGAAGTTTTACATTGCACTTGAATACCTTATTTTAGAAGAGACTTGTTTTGTGAATGTGAATTCCTGCATAACCGGATTTTTTTCTTTCTGGGGATTTTCATATTAATGGATGCTGATGTCAGCTCTGGTGTATGGTAATCTAAGGTCATTATGGTATGTTGTATTTTACGATAGCTCTGGCATTTTTGTTAATGTATCACGTTTTCGGCGGTGTCTAGAATTCTGGAGATATGGAATCATCCTGACTTTTTCATTTCCTGTTTGACTGAGTATGTCTTCCTTACTTAATTTGTGTTTTTTCAACTTTTTTTTCAACTCTGACAATCTTATAGGTGCCATGAATCGTGCAAACTGTAACTTAACTCTAATGTGGCATCTGTGATATAGTGGTTAGGCTCACGGGCTTGTTATGAAAGATTGTGGGTTCAAACCCCATCAGGCCCCTTACGTTGTGTCATTGGGAAATGTCCTTTACACGAATTTTACCCCCTTAACACAGGTGGGAATAGGTACCCAGTTATGGACATTGGAAGATCTTGTTAGCTTGTTAGTGTTTGTTAGACACAGAGTGCTTACACTGTGTATTTACCGTAAAGCTAAGAATATCCGTGAGTATTCTACTGGGGTAATAATACAGATTGTAAAGCGCATAGAGCTTGCTGTTGGGCAGGGATATGTGTCGTACAAATGCTATTTATTATTGTTATTATTAATATCCCCTATCTCTCAGGCTGTTTTTGTGAGGTTTTTCTCAGTGGCTGGTTGGAGGTCACTGGTGATTTGTCCTACTTCTTTGTCCCATATTCCCTCTGTTCTTTCTGTGTGTCCTGTGGGGTTTTTTCAGCTATGATTGGGCCTGATTGTATTTAAACGTTCAAAGTTCCGTGCTAAATTTATTGAATGTTTTTATTCTATTTATTTCTTGGATAAGGGAAGTCTTGTTTGCAGTAATTCATTTTTGTTCCATGTTGCTAAATAATTATTGTGAAAGAATTTTTAGACAGATGTATTGGTACACTTAAGGATTGCTCACCCTTGCATGTGAATGAAAGAATATACGGCAATATAAATGGTTGTATGTATGTATGTGTGCATATAAATGTGTATGTACATATGTGTGTGTGTGTATGTGTGAACGCACTTGTGTAGTCATTGAGTTATGCCATCTGTTTCTGTACATGAGTTGAAAGTTAATTTTGCCTGATTCAATTTCTGCACCACGGGTATTCTGTTGGCTTTAAGTTTAAGCGGGGAACTGCTTTACTAATTGACCGTAACCATTCCAGTTTGGTATCCTTTTGTTTTCAAGTTGTCAGTGATTTTACCTCTCACTTTAAGTGCACAAGTTCAGACATATCTAGACATTTTTCAGATCTCTTTGGCAGTAATAGATTTGTGTGTCTTTCTGTGTCTGCATTTTGAGAGGTCTTCCACCCTGATTATTTCACTTCTGTACTGGAGGCAGCATACTCTAGCAGTGAATCAGTTTCCCTTTTTTTAAAAAGTAAATAATGCAATTTGTTTCGTGTCCTAAGCATGTATATGTTTTTTGAAGCTGTGTATATGGTCGTCTTTCTATTTAATGTTTAATTCAGTCTCCATTACAATTAATTTCATTCTCGCTGGTCTACAAATGTGCTCTTTTATCAAGAGTTATACAATTACAATGTTTGTCTTCGAAGTTTTACAGATTTTTTTGCTTCTTCTGGAAGTACCTAAGATCTGAGCATTTGGAATGTGATTTCCCCTCTTTTTAAAATTTATATAAGAAAGAGATTTTGCAGCTTTCCCACGTCTCATTAAAATTGATGTGCCAGAAATCAGACATTTGTCAGACATACTTTCTTGATGCATTGTAAGATGTCCTCTACTTTTTCACTCTAAACCTCATTTTGAAATTGATTGTGCCATAAGTGATGTGTTGTTTCCTCGTTCACTTTGCCAGTTTGTTGTGGGGGGGGGGGGGATTTTTATTTCTGAGACTTAGCCAGATTCGTTGCAGGTTGAGCTTTGAGACAAAGTGATGTCGTAGTTCCTGTCATCCCTCTAGGAATATTTTCTTCGTAGACTGGTGTCCTTGTACTGAGAATTATTATAGCATGGACCTCTTTGCTGCCAACAGTATTGTTACTAAGTAATCAGTTTCTTTTCCAGATTGAATTTTTGTAGACTTGACCAGAAAAAGACATGGACAGTAATCAAAACCGCCATTGATTTATTGCTTTAACAGATTTCCTGATACAGGTCTTTCTCAGACAAGGCATTTAATTAAAATAAGGGATAGACCCTTATCTGGAAAGGTGAGATTTTGGTGCTTTTTAAAATTATTTTACGTTCTTCATATAGCGTGGTAATTTTTAACATAAATTCTAGTTCTCACCATGCCCATGCCAGACTTCATAACAGACCCATCTCTAAAGTGGATGGTTTAGACATGTAACTTTTAACTTCACTGAAGTGTGTTCCCAGTTGTCTGGCAGCAACACATGAATAGATGGTAAGACTAAGAGACAAATTCTGTTTTCTTTCTTTTCTCTCATTCTTCTATTTCTGCCTGCTGTTTGTAATATTTGTCTAGTACTGAAAGACGCCCACTTAATACACGTACATAATGATTTTGATTTTAGTTGATGTGACTTTGTTGTGTGTGTATAATAATGATTATGGGTAAGAATGAAAAAAGCTTTTCTGCTGCCTGATGATGTACTTATGAATGAATTGTGCCAATCATGTGCTTTCATAAATTGTCACTCAAGCATGTTTTTTGGTGACTCTCTGATCTTGTCATGTTGTCATTATTTTCTACGGATCTAAGAAAAGTAATACTATAAATAAAAGAATCCATATCAAAGAATTATTTTTTTTTCTTTCATTATTTCTGTCAAGTCAGTTTCCTTAGCTTCTCCATGGTGCACAAAAGACCTGAGTTTGATTACCGTGTGGGGAGAATTGTTATTGAATATTTCAGTCTTTCTGCTGAGACGTGCCCTTCTCAACCCAAGTTGACCCTGGGTTAAGCCTGCCTCCTAAATTAAATCTAAATTGTGTCGATGGGGGTGTAAAACTCGTAGGAAAAAAATATTTTAAAATATATATGCGAGGCAGCGTGGTGGAATCAGGCTCTCGTCAAAATAGTAAAAGTGATGAAATTTGCATTTTTCCGCAGGTTTGTGAATTTTTATCAAATTTTTGTGTTTTGGCTCATCACCTTTTATGCCCATTAAAGAATTAATTTCTGTGTGGACTTTTCTGAAAAACGTTGATTAAAAGCACACAAAATGTAAATTTTCAGTTACCACGGACTATTGAGATAAGGAAATAACTAATCTTTGGAGGCCATTTTCTCACTAATTTTACCTCTGAAAACAGGTGACCCCCCACCTCCTTCAATCGCAAATATCTCGACCTGTATTCAAGATAAATGGATATTTTTTTTTCATCCAAATACAGACAAGTGAACAAGCTTTAAGATGATACCAATAACTCTACATGCCCAAAAAATTGACGAGAGCCTGATTCCACCACGCTGCTTCACATATATATATATATACAAAATGGCCAAATACTGTACATTTTCTCAACATATGTGTTACAAGTATGTAAATGTTTTAAAGTGTATTACACTTAATTACTGGCACCATTGGAACAAATCCTGTGTATGAGCTTTGAACAGAATCAATGTGAATGCTGGTTCGTTCCTATAGTAGGGTAACAACATTAAGGAACCTTAAGCAATTGCTTTTTAAGTTATTTATTACATGTACAGTCGAACCTGCCATGACAGCCACTTGTACAAACGGCCACCTCCCACCCCCCGCATTGCATTTTTTCTACATAATTTAACTGTGTAAAATGGTCACCTGTCGAATGCGGCTGCGACCACCTATTTGATCAACCCAAGGTCAAATTTACGTGCCTCACACGGCTAGGCGTGGTCACTCATTGCCCAACACTTTGTCTTTTGTCATAAATTATGAATTGGCACCTGACACTATGGACGGGCCGTCATATTCACCTGTTGTTATTGCTTGTCCCTCCTATGAATGATTACCCAAGTTGACAAATGGGTAACAATAAATTTTCAACTGCTGGTGAGGGAAACATGTGATCCGTCATAAGCTAATAAGCCGAGCACGCAACTCATGCACAAACATATGTGAAGTGACTGGTCACTGATTTGTTTACCTAATCTGTAACCTAGCATCTGCATTTGTCGCGGCCTCGACCCGCGAATCACGGCCGCTATTTTTACATTTTTCAACAAAAAAAAAAAAGAAGAAAAACACCGCTCGGAGAAAAAAAATCGAAAACAAACCGCGGGGAATAAAAATTGAGAAACTTAAAAAGAAAACTTACAAAACCCCGAAAAATACAGAAACCGAACCTTATTAACTTTTCTTTTACTTTTAGAAAGAAAAACTAGAAAGTTTACTTTCACTTCCTCTTCACTTCGTCTCTTTCTCACTTGTTGACACCACGTTGATTTGTTATTTTTAATGAACTTTCAAGTGAAGAATAAGTACATGACATACTGTTTATGTATTGCTGTTTCCCTTTAATTTGTCCCTCTTTATTGTGTTTTAAGTTTCCTTGTTATTGTTCTGATGTGTTCTTTTTTTCGGTTTTCGATGTTTTGTTGGGTTTTTGGGGGGGTTTTTGGTAAGTGTTTTACTGCGCTCGCAACTGCATAAGGTCATATGAACGCGCAGGACACATTGAACTTTTTCAGTTGGTAGGAAATTTTGAAATTTACCCGGGTGGTGGCCGATACCTACTCTTTTCGATTTTAGACCACCAAGGGATCTTTAATGTGTGCATCTTGCACACGGGACCTCCTAAATTTTTCACCCTTTTCCGAGAAGGCTAGATGTAGATGTTTCCTACCAGAAGATCAGCGGTGTGGCTGAAAGACTGCAATAAGAAGGAGCCAAGGAGTAGCAGTAGAAAGGCTGCAGAAAGAGCCAGGAGCAGGGAGGAGGGGGCAAAGGCGGTGAGGGGGTGGGGACAGGAAGAGGAGACGAAAGCAGACGACAGAACAATGCTAGAGAGCAGGAAAGGAGCTGAAATGAGACAATTCTAGAGAAGAACATTTTTTCAGTCGCTAACCGGATTCGAACCCGGGACCTTTAAAAGAGAGACCTTAACCTCTAGGCTACGAGAGCCCCCCCGTTTTTTAATGCTTATATAGCGTATGTTATTTAATTTGATGTTGTTCCCACCTTTTAAAAAAATACAAAAACGTGTCATGCTAGAGCGTGTCTCTACCAAAACTGAATACTGACACTGGCAGGCCCCTTGTGTGTAATTCCATAATTTACATGTAAGTAATATCCTGTACTTTTTCTTGAATTACACACGTTTAAGGTTAAAACGGCCAATCTTCGGATAGGTTAACGCTCGTTTTTATTTGGTAATTTTCGTAGTTGTTGATGTGCTGTTCTAATTTTGATTTCATTCTATTATGAAACCTTTATTTTTCACGTTTTACATCCTGTGTGGCTACAAATGATATTCTGGTTGTATAAAGCAGAACACAAGAAATTCTGGTGCTTTAGATGAAGTTACCTCTATCAACATGCTATCATATACTTCGTCAAAGAGAGTTGAAAACTTGAAAATTAATGGCAACTTTTGCCATTTTTGTGGCAACTTTTGGACAAAAAATGGCAACTAACGCAGATGCTAGTGTAACTAAGTAACAATGGATGCTGACGTGAACTTGCGACAGAAGTGTCACCCGTTCTCCAAGTGGTGGCGACCTGTGTGTTTGTTCAACCATGGCACTCGGTCTCCATTGTCTTACATAATATTTCGTTTATTTTACCCTTGCACAAAAGCAGCAACAAAAAAATAAAGCTAACCAAAAAACAAATCAATAAAAAAAAAACTTTCTTACACCACCCACCCCCTTTTGCAAAAGAAAACAAACACCCTTTTGAGTTTGCCTTACGGCAGTCCAAAGCCTGTGATCAGCCCCGGTTTGGACCTCAGAAGAGAATGGTTTGCTTTCTTCATTTTGATCAGTCCTGCATGAGACGACCACCTGTGTCATACACAGCCACTTTTCTCCTTGACAATGGGTTGCTGTTTCACACAGGTTAGACTGTATTATGTATTGACAATGTGTCAAGAAAGTGATCTTCAGCACATCAAATACTTGAATAGACCAAAGCCACACAGGATATGAGGAATTCGCAATAAAAGCAAAGTGAAGTGTTTATCCTACTTTATCCTTCACTTTATGTAACTCAATGTATTATGGCATTCAAATATCGCTACTGCCTCTAAAGGCCTCAAGTGGCGTCGCGGTTAGGCTACCGGACTCGTAATCATGAGATTGCTGGTTTGGGGGTTTGAGCCTCAGCTCGGTCAGACGTTGTGTCCTTGGGAAAGGCACTTTACACGAATTTCCCACTTGCCTCGGTCCTTTTGAAGATGGACGTGAAACTCAGAGGTCCCGCCTCTTAAATAACCTGTCGGTAGGGGTGTTAAACCTATACAATTTCACCATTTTCTAAGGGCCTCTTATCCATATTTATGGGATATTTATATCAGCCTAGGGTGCTCCGTTAACTCAGTTGGTATCAGGCTGGACAACAGAGCAGATGGCCCTGGTTTAAATCCCAGACTGGGCACTCTTGAACTTGGGTCATTTTGTGGAGTCTTCAAGGCTTTCAGCCCATTTGGCTCAGTCCTTTCTGAGATTGACATTAAATTTGAAGGTCCTCCTTCTTAAATAACCTAAAAGTGTTGATAAGAATGTTATACCCATACACTTTCTTTACTTACAGCCAGACCTCATTTTCGATTTTTAAATTGCCACGGTAACTAAAACCAGAGCGTACATGTAATACAAATGAATCCTGTCTAAAAAGTTAGAATGTATTGCTTTCATAAAGTTTACACATTCCAAGGAGTAAAGCCAACAAATTCTCAAAATAATTTAAACCTTTATTTTTAACTAGGCCTACATACAAAGTAATAATAATATCAAGAAAATTATAAAGTGTAATACAAAAGCAGTGAGAATGGTCTGGTCTTCCAAAAGGTCAAAAAGGGATCTCTCATGACTCATACCAATGATCTTAGACAAGACAGCGTCCATTACCTATCATTTTCTACAAAAAAGGATGAAAAAAACAAGAAAATAGAACTTGTGTACACAATGTGCTCAAAAGAAAAGATGGCAATAAAAAATCCACACAAAAATCTTTACCAAGAATACAGAAAAAGAAAATGGAGGAGAAAAAAATTGTTTCATTAAAGGAAAAGATGGCCAAAAATCTGAGTTTTTCAAAAATAAGTCACCAACCATGATCGATAACACTAAGTTTGCATACACTACTGCTAATGGCAAGTGTAAACAGCTACTACAAAACAATATTCTTTCGTCTTTGTGAAATCTCCTCTATCAATAAAATAAGTAGATTTAATATTCTGAACAATTATCAAATATAGAGCAATTTAAAATCTGCTCACTATTCTTCCAAACATCTAATAAAACCATTTAGCCCAAATGGAATGAAATGTTCATGGCTGATATGTCTATGGTATCTTTGTTTTAGCTATGGTGAAGTTGAACAACTATAAACTTCCAGGATTTTTGTGGGGGAGAAAGAAATAAAAACTTATGTTTTGTCCAACATGATAACAAAAATTAATGAAGGGATCTTCCAGTTTCATATGTTTATAACTTCTTTTGGATGAACAAAGCAATAGCACCCCTTTTCACTTCACAGAACAATAGTACATTCAACAAAAATTTATAAAAAGAAAAGTCAGTAAACCAGAACATATATTATTATATAACCATACATAACTAAAGTTGCTGACAAGAAATACTTGACTTTCAAAAGATATTATTGAGTGAATTACGACACCAAAATAAGTGCAAAACTACTGCAACTTTGTAGCTCACACTCAAATTTTTTTTAACCTGAAATTGATCAGACCACAATAAAAGTAAATTAAATTCTGTATACATCAAAAAACTTCTGAGATCTAGATTTAATAAGTAAGAGTTTTATAGCACTTGCAACACAAAGAGGTCAAACAAGTGTTGAAGATTTGGGGTTTTACAAGAGAGTAACAGTAACATTCAAAGAAAAGAAGGAGAAGAGATGAGAATGATAGATGTTTAGTAGGAAAGAAGGAGTAAACCACACCAGAGCACCTGCTAACCACCCAAACTTCTGAGATCAAAAGTACAAACTTAAAAAAATCTTGAAAAAATTTTCCAGATCATAAATATTCATAATAATAATAATATGTAAAACATTTATACCTCACTCATCCCTGAATAAAAAGCACAGGTTCTGAGTGCTTCACATTCAAACAAAAAAAAGCAGCAACAGATAAACAGAACATTGTGTTCTTACTTAAAATCTAGATAATTCTGTTATCTAAAAACAGAAATGACATGAATTAACTTAAACTTGATTGCATTTATAAAAGATTCGATCTCTCTCAAACTACTATGCAGCGCGTTTAAAATATTGAGGCCATATATAAAGACAAACAGAGAAATAAAAATTTGTACTAATGCTCATATACTATACATACTTATTTTGAGGTATTTCTTTTGGTCCAAGGGAACACTACACCAAATTGTCATTTCAAAGATAGACATGAGACAGTTTTAAAAAAAAAAAAAATTCCAAAGGGCAATTTGACCCCTAAAAATCTCCTTGAGTTTCTCAATTTCACAGCCAACAGCACCACAGCCAGGTTATTCTCTAAAGCAAAGTCAGGAATGTCTAAAATAGCATTCACCGGATACATCTCATTGCTCACAGTGTATTCATCATAATACATTCTGTGGAATCCATAATCAAAAAACTCTCCAGTCTCCAGGGAAGAGACTTTTGAGTTTAATTAACTCATTCATGACAGCTCTCATACACTGTATGCCCAACGTCATGAGCTAAGAAGTTTTAACCAAATGTTACTTATAAAGTGCTTATGATATACAAATTTGTAACAATTATGAAAGTCATAACCAAAATTTTGCTCATGTCTGGAAACAAAATGTACAATGTTCTACTTCTGAAAGACTTGTTAAGAATTTGATTAGTTACGATACAAGATGCGAGTTCTACATTAATTTGACACATAAACACGTATCATTTTGTAAAAACATTGTTCTAAAGAGGTATTAACGACGAATGTCTCAATATCAACATCACTTCAAGAAGTGCGCCAAACAAAAGTGTGTTCATATACTCTGTCAACGGAGGCTGTCATCAAAAGGGACTGAATGACAAAATAATTTGACATACAGAACCATGCTTCTTTTAAACGAGTAACTACAAGTGCACTGAATTCCATACAATGTTTTCTAACAAAGTAAGGTATCAAAGAGCAGGTTGCCCCGTTTTATACTACAAAGTTTATATGTGAGGCATCGTGGTGGAATCAGGCGGTCGTCAAAATAATGAAATCAAAGAAACCGGCACTTTTCTGACCGATATGAGGAATTTTTATTTTTTTTATTTTTTTAAATTAATTTTTGTATGGATTTTACTGAAAAACTTTGATTAAAGGTACAAAAAATGTAAACAAACTATGGAAGTCACCAAAGTTTGGCTGCCATTTTCTCGTTAATTTCACCTATGACACCAGGCGATCCACGCCTCCTTCGATTGCAAATATCTCCACTTCTGTTCATGATAGATGGATTTTTTTTTTCAAAAGCAAGGCAAATGAACAGGTTTTAAGAGTATACCAGTAACTCCACATGCCCAAAAATTGACTAGCACCAGATTCCACCGTGTTGTGACACATATAAATGCTCAAGCCAGTCTGCTTAAGTGGGCATTTCTGTGTGACATAGACACAGCAAAAACCAGTAAAAGAGGGAAAATACTCTAATTTACTCTAAATGAGGAAACAAAAATCAGCAAACAAATAAAAAAGACGTCACACTGCCCATAAAAACACCCTTCAAACTCCCCCCTCCCCCCCAATTAAAAGTTAATAAACAAAACAGAAAGACAAAACAAAGCAAATCTTAACTCAATCTCGAATCCCTTCATTTGAAAATAACAACAACAACAATTCTGCTACATCAGTAAAAGAGTTCAGAAGTTTTTCCTTTGAACACGCATCACCAGGCTGTAGTATGAAATGCTTCATCATACAGTAGTCTCCCCCCTAAACGCACGCCATACAAAAGCACGCTCCGCTCAAACACGCACTTTCGTCATATGACGAGTTTTTTACTACACAATTTACATGTACAAACGCACGGTCACTTCTTCTAAACTCATGCTTCAATCCTCCAAACATGCCCCCAAGTAAAGCTCAACAAAAGGAATTTTTTGCTATAACCTGCACAGCTTGCACAAGGCAAGCCTAGACAAACTTTGAGACTGGCCCTCGTGCACAACATCGAGAGTAATGGACAGAGTTTTCACAACTAACTTTCCACGGACACATCGGTCTTGGACTGGTCGAGTGATATGTTGGGAGGTTGGAGGACTGACATGTTTTTTGACTGGTCACTCGAAATGTGTCTTTGAGAGGTCTCTGACTGGAGCATGGTTAGCTGCACGTATTGTTTAGTTAGACTTAGGTCTATGATGCGCATCATGTGTGAATGCGGTAGAACACTAGATAGGCCACAATAGGATTAACACTTTCCACCCACGCAGCACCCAGAACGTGCAACACTAATCCCCACAGACCAGGATACAGGTGCAGTACACGCTATATCACATAGGCGTCAATCGGCATCCTGTGGGGAAAAGGGACAGCTTTTTACCGTCGCCGACCGGCGTCCCGAGGGGGCAAAGTGTTAAAGATTAGTCAAGTAAGTATAATCAGCTGAGTTCGAAGAACTTATAATGTACTTGTTCAACGAATCACAAGAGAAAAGTCTCTAGGAATGTAGATCTATGATTCTGATGTCATCCATGAATTTACCGTCCGGGGTGGTCGCTTGGAAAGCCATGTGGTTGAGCGGTCGTCCCTATACTATGACTATCACCAAGTTTCCTTGTATCTAGTCTGTTCCCAACATTTTATGATGCATATAATTACATTGAGTCTGTCCTTCTGCCCCCCCCCCATTCAACGCCATTGTTTTTATAACCAAAGTCAAGAAATCCTTTATAAAACAGTCACGTGTCGTCATATTATCGGACAAAGTGACCCCCACTTCATAAGGGAGGCCACTAGAATATCAAGGCAATAAGATGATTGCGTCCTTTCCTCCCTATGCACAGGTTCATGTAAAAGCATGCTTCATATAAACACACACTAAGGAGTCCTCCCGAGCACTGTGCGTTTAGGCGGAGACTACTGTATTAGATTGCACCATAATCAAAAACAATGAAATGGTCTCACAACAGTATATCATATATATATATATATATATATATATATATATATATATATATATACGCTGTCACACACAAAACCAAAAAAAGCATTAACTATTCTAGGGGGCCAACCACTTTCTCATTTCTACAAGGCTTCTCCAGTCATTTATATAAATTTCAAATTCACAGAATTCAGGAAATTTCTAGAAAAGTATCACGCCTACAGTCAAATTTCTACTTCACTCGCATTTTTCTTCATACCTACTCTCTTGACCTTCGCACCAGCAAGATCATCATGTCCATAACGTTAGTGCCGGTTTTGTTCGTTCTCACCAAATTCCGGCCCTCGTTGATCTTGCTAAAGAAGGAAAATGTGTCATTGTTAGCCAGGTACTCCTGCATGTCATATTCATCTTCCTTCACATGATCAAGGAAATCTAGGTCCACTACTGCCCCGGCAACTTGGGTCAGGCCGTCGTAACCATTTGAGTCACAACACAGCACGCACATGTTTGTTTCCGTGACGCTTAGTTTGTCCCGTCGAAAATCCTCGTGCATTTGTACTGCCGCAGCCAAAGCTGTCTCCAGATTTTTTCCACCCACACCAGAACCTTTGACATCTACAGTTGTGTCTCCACCCACGATAATGCAGATGTCTTTGCTGAAATTGCTGCCTCTATCAACCTGTGACACGATATCATTTACTGACTTTTTATCAATGCCACCAGCAACTAGTTTCAACTCCAACATTGCTAACTCTGAATTTGGTTCTAAGGAAGCCTTTCTATCAAAACAGATCATAATGAACTTCACCAGAGTGGCACAGAGCGCACCAACCTCTTGGGCTTCACCTGTGAGAATTTTACTCAAAATCAAAGGAAGATAACCCATCTCAGATGCCTTTCGAGCAGCCTCCTCACAGGCAAGAGAGTTATTGCCCACTATGATATTTTGGACATTGCTGCACAAGGCCTCCTCTTCCGCACTCCTAAATCTTGGGCCATGAATTTCCTGGGCTTGGTCAATTTGCTGCTGTTTGGCTTCCCTCTCCAGATACTTTTTGACACTCTCGGGGACTTGAGGTATCAGCCCAAGCCGCTGTATAATCTGCAGGCTGTGGATGGGGGTGGGCTCAGCCAGGCAGGTGGGGCCACTGGCAATCAGATCGATGGGATCACCGACCATAGACGAAAGGATCAAGGTTACAACCTGAAAAAGTACAATGCAGTTCGCTTTCAGAATAAAATACATACATATCATGTATCTTCTTGAAGGCATGGTTCTTCAAACTTTTAAAAGATCAAGACCAACTTTAACTCTCTCAAATAATAACACACAAAAACACACACACTCTGCCAATTAACTTTAAAATTCAAATTTATCAGCCCAGTCCAGATAATTAGGATTTGTCTTAATTAACCTGTGTTAAATATAAAGAGACAAAAAATACACTAGCCCACTTGAAACAAAATGCAAGGCTTTCCTATCCATATGAAAAGTACAATTACCAGTAAAATACAGTTGAAATGGTCCAAGACGCCATGCAAGGGGGGGTGGGGGGCCTGTAGGATGTGGTTGTTTGTACAGGTGATTGTCTTGAATAGATGGCCGTTAGAGCAGGTTCAACTGCATTTTGATAAAATATGAGGACAAAAAAAGCCTGCATTCTGTCAATAGCCTTAAGATGTACAATCTTTTTTTTTCTTTTACCTTAGCTGGCTGAGCCGCCATTGCCAGGCCTCCACCTTTGAGAATCTCTAAGTTCTTGAGGACTGTATTCAGCTCCTGCATACTGGCACCCTCTTGGTTGAGCAGTCGACTTACAGTATGCAAATCCTGCAAAGTCATCGGTGGCTTAGGGAGAGGGCACAATGCTGAACCACCTCCTAGGAAGCAGAAAGAGAAAAAAAAATTGAAACCATGTATCTTCCTCATCTTTGTGTTCCACTGCTAGACCTCAGGGGTAGTCGACTGCTGGTTTTGTAACCTGCAGAGCAACTGATTTTTACATATTTTTCATTTTCCTTTCTTTGAAGGGCACCTTGCCCCCAGGCAGTCACATTCCGATTAAAAGTGTCTCCAAATTGTTTTGGGTGGCAGCATCAAACATCTGATTTCTATTGTCTTGGAACCAAAACAACAGTATGACTACAAGGGGTATTGGTGAATATGTAGAATAGCTGAAGAAATTATTAAGAGTGACAGATAAAAATCCTAGTAACGGTAAGTCTTACATTTTGACCTTGGAAGCAACACATAACCCTTTGATTCAATCTATGGAAATCTGAACATACTCCAATTCTATGGGTCTCATAGGCTCTGGAAGAATTGAATATTAACTTTAAGAGAAGCAACAACATTTCAGCATAATTCTTCTACCTCCATCATAAAGTAATTCAGTTTATTTTCCTAGAAAGTTTTAGAGCTCAACTTATATGAGTACACAGCTGTTTTGCACAAATGTATGAGTATACATTCAGCCCAGTTGGTATTACTCTGGACTAGTGGAGGCAATCAATCATGTTTCGATACCCCAAATGGGGCATTCTTACACATTAAATTTGGGTAGCCTATTTCGAGAAATAAAGTTCATGATTCTCCATCCACTAGGCAGAAGCACATGTTCAGTCTGGGGCTATTACTCTTGAGTAATCTTACTATAACAACGTGCAATGAACCAATCAAAGACTATTTTTAATATTTGTCAATCCTTAACAGACTTAAAAGTACTGTAACAAAATTGAAACTATGATAACAGATAATTTTCATTTACATAGACTTACCAGAACAGAGGACAATGAGTAGGTCTTTCTCCGAGAGACGAGTTACAAGACTGAGTATGGCTTTGCTGGCATTCAGAGCTGCCTCATCCACTTCATTATTCTCTGCTCCCTCAAAGACAGTTATTTTCGAATTTGCTCTCAGCATCATTTCACTGTAAAACAAATCAGACATTTGATTTTAATCATATTATACATACTTTTGGTCAATTCTATGTTGTGATGGAATACACAGATTTAGTCTGTGGTACACTGCTTTAAGAAAAAACACAACAGACTATGAATGGAATTCAGTTGAATGAATAGAGGAAGGAATGTATCACTGACCTAATGCAAAGACCGTAAACACAATATTGAGAGGGAGAGGAAATAGGACTGAAAAGTGGTCGTAAGGGTGTAAAAGCCGTTTCTGTATATTTCATAGCTGTGACTAAAAAGAAATTTTACATCATGTGTCAAAAAAGAACACAGTGTGCACTTTACAACATCAAGGATCCAAAATCTGTTTCATATAAAATTCTAAAAGTTTAATTCACCACTTTGAATGATCTTCTCAGCATCTTCATTTTAAAAAAATTAATTAGAACTACTCAGCACAGATTTACTTTACTTACTTTTGGGCATAGGGATGAGTTTTGTGCAATTTTCAGGACAATTCAGAGTACTGGAACTGGAAGAGTTTAAACCTCTAGATACATGTTCAACTTTTGTCAAAACAGACAGTCATTTAATTAAACTTTCTAAACAAGATGAGAACAAGAATCAATTCAAAGCTGCTTTACCCACATCACATTACTGAGTCTTAGCAACTTGATTTTGTCACTTAAATAAAAAGACAAGACCTTTAAATTGAGAGTTTCTTATGAAATAATGACCACTGACTGGTCATGAAGGTGGGTATTTCATTGACAGCAAATTTTGATATATATTACATTCAGATGACAAAAAACTTGACTAAAGAAATAAATATGGGTGAAGGTCTACAAATATTGCCTATCCAGCAAGTGGTAAAGAGTTTGGACAAGGGAATAGAGATCAGATAGGGGAATGAAATACTGATAAGGCCTTGAGGCAGAAATTAGGATTTTGGGTGGAGGAGGAAAAAGAAACCAAAGCTGGCTCTATCCACACTGAGGAGAATCAAGAAGCAGCTTATCAATCAGAAGCAGCTGACCTGTCACCAGTTTTCCGCATCTCTTCCTGCAATCCGCTGGGGACGCTGACAACTCCAGAGACAATGTGCTCTCCTAGCATATTCTCCACTGCCCGTGCCATGCCCAGAACTGAACTGCCCATGCCCACTACAAACACATTACGCTTCAGTCTGAATGTCTGATCTTTAACATGAAGAACTGAAGAACCAGGTTGATATTTCAACACATTCCAAATCATTTGTTTGGGATGAACAGCCTTAATTCCACTCTTAAAGATTTCTGTTGCATCACTTTTTAAATTGATACTGCCACTGTCTTCTTCTAATTTTACAGCTTCATAATTTCTGACAGTACTAAAAGACAACTGTCTGTAGCCCCTCAATGACACAGCCTTATCAATAAAGTTGACGATACTTCTTTTGTTCCTAAAACTAGAATACATTCTAAACATTACACAGGGATGTCGCCTAAGAGCAGTAAATTCTCTGCAGAGGCAGGGCGTCAAGTTTTTGAAGCTCATCATCATTCCAATGTTGACTCAAATCTGAAATTCATGTTTAAAAAAATATATATTAAAAAATTATTTCATCATCTTCCTTCCAACTTTTCACTTTTAATGTGAAATATTACAGTAGTCTCCACATGATATAAGATCCCAATGCATACAAGCAAGGAAAATGTAGGATCTTCGGCCAGTAGATCTTACCCGAATTATCAGAGGGATGAATCTACAGTGACTCATGTTCAGGCTCACAATCAGTACAATGACATCCCCTGACTTTTTAAATGAACTGAAGTGACCACTGGCCCTGGGTTGGCTTATTACTTATGGAGAGCCATCAATTTTCACAATCTTCTTTAGTTAATGAGGTATATTTGAGAACGAGGAAGAAGAAGAAATGAGGTATGCATTTTTCACATTCGATTGAGAGTCTCAGAATCCAGGTCGATCCTATTCCTATTGCTCCTCCCCTTAACCTGTCCAAAATATAGCTTTCTATATGATCTCTGACACAGTTCCCCACTCATGTTGTAATATATATCAATGTTTGTGTTATGACTGCACCTATCAAAATTCAAAGAACAAAAGCCAGGCTCACAGCCGCCAAAATGTGATGGCCACATAAGGCAAAGACGATTGGACATTCACCGAGTATGAACACCCGTCTGTCTATTAAAAACAGGCGTAGAGCTGAAACACATGTGCCATGGTCAAAGGGAAAAAAAGCAGCAATGAGTTCACAGTCTTGAAGATGTAATCCTGTCTGATGTGACCTTGTACACCCTACCCACCTAGCATGAGATATGTAAGTTCATATATTCATATATATATATTATGACCCTTTGCCAATAGGTGGGGTTTTCTTCATATATACCTTACAAAACCCTTTCCTATTCCAATAAAAATGGTGCTACAGCTTTGAAAATTGTATATGTTGTGCTTAATATGATGTTTCAGCTATGGGAGCATAGAAATAGCAGTCGGGCCTTCAGAGGAAATCTTACAATTATTTTTAGTTCTGAAATCTACGTATTTTTAAAAATGCAAAACGTGACGCGTCGAGTTCGTACTTTTTCTGTCGTCAAGTTCAACAATGAAATAATTGCTGAGAAACTCGTCCTTCTACACTTTTACTACTATAACTACATTATTTGTGGTGCTATATCAGGAATAATGATATATCTATAGCAGTTTTTTCTTTGTGAGCCTACTAGATTTTCATTTTCGAGCATAACTCTTGTAGTCATTTCATAAGGCAACTTCGATTCCCAATGACTTTATTTCTATTGGCCATTTTGGGGCCATGGAACGAGCATAATATCGTTCAATGTTTACTCTCTACCCTGACTGATTCCGAGGCTGTGACCGTACGTAATTTTGCAGAAAATGAAAATCCTGCGACGCCTCATGCTCTGTCGTCATTTGTTATGTTCGAAAGAACCAATCAGAAAACGAGAAGTAATAGGGGTGGAGGAACGTGCATTGTTCCTGTCGATCCATTCAAAGCCTATTATTGTGCGAGGTAAGACGGCGAGAAGAATAACGATGAACGAGACGAATTCATTTAAGTTTTCTTATGTCCTCATCAAATCTAAACATGTTATGTTAGGAAATTTAAACCAAGTAATAGTTAACATCACACTGCGTTCCAATGGTCAAGTAGTGGTAGATCTACATGCAACCACGCATGCTTGGCTAGATGTCAATGAGACGTGAAAATTTGATGTAAATTGATGATATGTCCCAAAATAGCCACAAACTTGTAAGATTTAAAAAACGATCGTCACTTTCAACAGACCCTTCAGAAATATATATGGTTTGTGACAGTCAAAATCGTTCTCAACACACAAAAAAATGGTAAAATAGTGCTGAAAAATAGTCTAAAATGGGTTTGGACCTTTTCTATAAATTTATCGGAGGCCTTTTCTTCCAGGCAACTCAGCCAGCTTTTTTACTCTCAACTTCCATTTTTGTTTCCAATTTTGTGTATAAATATCTATGGAGTTAAGCCGGGACCACTTCTCCCGAAGAGTGCCGGCAAATAGAATATCATGTGATAGATTGGTTTGACCATGTCCTATAATCTTAAAACTTCTTCTTCATGTTACAAGTAACGGATTCAAAACGCGAGTTGCCGCCATGCGAGAGGCGCGTGATCGCTAGGCGGCATGTGTCAAACTAAATAGGCCACCGATGACTTCACTGCGGGTTTTCCCTATACCAGTTTGTTGCTTTACTGTGTTTTAGAAGGGGTGATCGGTCGCAGTAAAAACGATGTCACGCAAATATTAGTCTTTAAGATTCAAAGTAATAAAGACATCTAAAAAGTTATGGCAGCATTAGATTCTGCACTAAAAATTACATGAAGATACCAAGTTTCATTTATTTACTCAAATTCATTACTGACTTACAAACAGTTTTCCCTCAAAATACCTCAAGACATGTCCCACCTTTTGGCGATATTTTCCTCTATGAAAGTCCCTCAAAATTTTGTATACAAAAATCCCAATAACTTTTTTATTGATCAATGGATTTTTAAAATTAAAAACCACAGTTCTTATAATTTACTCTATTTTCATTTAAGCCTGTTTTTAAGCAATTTGGATAAAAATTTAATTTTTCATTGTCATTGCTGGTCAAAGGGAAGGAGGGATGGGAATTTCAAGCATCACAAGCAGACATTGTTGGAAAGTCATTAATCCACTATTTCTCCGTACAGTAGTCCCCACCTAAACGCACGCCATACAAAAACACACTCCGCTCAAACGCACACTTTCATCATCTGACGGGTTTTTTACTATAGAATTTAGACGTACAAACGCACGGTCACTCCCTCTAAACGCACGCTCCGATCCGCGAAACACGGCGACAATTTAAGTTTGGCAAGGGGAAATTTCCACTACAACCTGCACAGCCTGCATAAGACAAGCCTAGAATTTTTTAGAAAACCGGATATTTGGTGAGAGTACCCCTCACGCCGTACAAAGAGAGTGATGGACAGCGTTTACACACCATACTTTCCACTGACACACAGGTCTCGGTCTTGGGCTGGTCGGTTAAATGTGTGTGTGTGTGTTTGGGGGGGGGGGGGAGGACTGAAAGGTTTTTTGATTGGTCACTGGAAATGTATATCTGATAGAAGGTTTTTGACTGGTGTTTGAGTTTGAGTGACTGCGTGCAATGAAGCAATGTTTAGTTACATCAAGGCCTGATGCGCGACATGCGTAAATGCCGTAAAACATTAGACAGGCCTCTATTGGATTAAAGATTAGCCAAATAAGCCTAATAAGCTGCGCTCGAAGAACTTATAATGTGCTTGTTCAATGAATCACAAGAGAAAATGTTTCTCGAGGATGATTCTGCATGAATTTACGGTCGGAGGTGGTCGCTTGGAAAGCCACGAGGCTGGTCCGTCGTCGCTATGACTATCACCAACAGTTTCCTCTTAGGCTTTCTGTTCCCGACGTTTATAGAGCGTATTCATAGGTACCAGAAACTAAATTTTCAAAGTAGCTGTATGCCAAATTTATCTGTTCCATTTGAAAGGCCTATATCCACTGAGCATTTTGGTACCATTCTTTAACCTCTCAGTCAATTTTTAAGAAAATGGCAGTTGTTTAAAATTTGATCAAATTTGTTTTAAAAGTCAGTCACTGGCTGCAACCCCATGTTTGACAGACAATAAAAGAGTACCAAGTGCACTAAACATCTCCACATTAACAGAGTACAATCACTATAACAAATATATGGAGCCTAATTTTTTTCAAGACTGTGGGATCATTACAAATCAGTATTTTATCACTTCAAACACAATGATCTGTCATTATTTCGACAAAAACACAGAGCGTTGACCCGGCCAGTGCCGCATCGGCCCCCGCGGCGAGCGAGTCAGCTTATACTATAGTATAGTGTACCCCGCGTGTGGGGTCACATGATGCTTTCCGAGTCTCGCGGAAGGATTGATGTTAAATAATTCCAAGTTGATTACTTTATTCAGTATTTTTTTACTTTCCCTCCCGTCTCACACTCAGCTACCAATTGTCTATTTTGTACTAAATATTGATGCGCTGAACACGAATATCAACTTCATTTCCGTTGCAAATTAATAGTTTGTGAAATATTTGATTTTTTTTAACCGAGATAGACATGACATGCTTTGGACCAATCGGGGGGTTCCAGGAGGGCCTGCCCCACTGGGGTAAAAGAAAATCTGGGGGGTTACAGGGAGGCATGCCCCCCTGTTTTTACCCATAGTTTGATATTTTACAGTTAGATTTGAAATTGTCTTGAAAATAATTGCTTTGCGACAGTTTTAGTGGCTTTATGTGTGATCTGCAGCAAACAGTACAGCAGTTTGACCCCTGAAACAGTGCATCTGTGTGCGGGAGGGAAAGTAAAAATTTACCCTTTATTCTAATAGAAAACAAACTAATCTTTTCATTAATTTAATACCTTTTTTAAACCGGTATTTAACATATTTTGTGTAAAAAAGTGATCTTTAAACATTTTGACAGCATTTTTAAAATCTTTCTATTTAAACGCCAAAGCCCAAATATATACCACGGGAAAGCCCGTTTAGAGCTCTACAGTTCTCCGCCAATGAAAAGACGGTATTTAATCATCGCTAATCATCGCTCGTTCCGCGAAGGATTTGAATGCACGTGTGTCAATTTTTGAACCGGCCGACCACGCATTCCGGCCGCGAGGGGCTTTGCTTTCCTCGGCGATTCTCCAGCTCCTAATAATTGGACCTCACTGTAACTTCATGCATGTGTTTTTTGTTTCCGATTGTGTACATAGACTAGATCTAGATATCTAATCTAGATCTAGTCTAGATATCTAGATCTAAATCTAAATTACTAAATCTTCTAATAAAATAGATTCTAGATAGACCTCTAATTATTATGTATAAATTTCTAAGGAATTAGGCCGGGACAACTTCTCGAGAAGAATGCCCATTTGCCTTGCACAATTCAATAAAAGAAAGAAAACAGATTCTAGGCCTACTTGTGTAAAAATTGTCCCAAGATTTTGTGACAGTAACAGCTTTTCTCACCTCAGTCAGAGAAAGGTAGGAAGGCTGGCTAATTTTGGCAATTTCGGGGGTGTATGAAAAAAATGAATACCAGTCGACCACTCCAAACTCAATGACACTTTCACCGGTTTCCTGTTGGAGCAATGAAGTGACCATTATTTCCAGAGACACTTGTTTGAGTCTACAAAGCACAAAGTCACAAAGGAAGTAAAATTCAGCGCAGGAAAGAAAGCGTCGTAATGTTATGTTGTTGAGGGCAAAATAATCCGAACACGTTCATTGCTGCATTGCACTATAGTTCCAGCAGTAAACACTTTTTACAGCATTTGATAAAATGCATTATCAATAATAATCATTCATTTCTTCACTAAATTATATTTTAACTATTTGGAGTAGTCAGAAAAAGTTGCTTCATCGTATATATTTCTGTCTGCCATATAAGTATTTTATTTTGTCGAAACACCAATGTAATAAATTAAAGAACCAATTATGAACCTCGTCGAGAAGTAACATTTCGAAAAAATATTTTCATGACACGAAACGCACCAATTTGGCAGCGACCTAGATGCTATGCAAAGGGAGGCGAATCGTAGCACTTTAGAAAAACACAGGAAATGTAGGCAGGCAAACAGACAGTTCTTTGGTGTAGATTGACTACGAAACAGATTTTAAAGCACTTTCCCAGAAAACTTCACCAAAAATAAAGCAAATCTGAAAGAGGCTTGGGTTTTCTTTTTTTTTAATACTAAATTTGATCAAGCTATAAACTGATCTAAACTTTATAAAAGGATGAGAATTTTAACGCCTATTAGATTATTATGAAAAATTTGATAATGTTTTGGTGACATGATGACGATGGTGAAAATGATGAATTTATTTTTTAAAATTATTATTATTATTATTATTATTATTATTATTATTATTATTATTATTATTATTATTATTATTATTATTATTATTAGGCTCTTACAATATTATCATTTCTCTTGTAATTATCATCAGCCTATCATATATAATATGATTCATTATTACTGAAGTCCTAACCATATACGATGCAGAAACCAGGACAAGGTACCAAAGCCATGCCAAGAAAAAGCTTTGATTATTATTATGTGAAAGGCCTCACTGGAGCCTAGGATTCTTAATGGCATCAAAGAGCAGGATGAAATACCAGACATGCAGGACCTTTATAAGCTCTTAAAAGGGCAAATGTCGAGAGTGCTGTTTTTAAGCTCAAATAAAGGACTCAGCTTTGCTGGGCTTGCCATGTCCCGTAAGAATGCTTGATTTCAGAATCGCAAAGGCAGTATAGGCCTACGTAATTCTTCTATGAGCTGCCCTCACGAAAGCATAGAAACTAGCTTACCAAAAAGTGCTACAACTAAGACACCATTGGAAAGATATGACTGAAGGACTTCATTATGGAGAGCAGCAAACACAGTCTAGGCATGAGGCATCACTAATACGGGCTTTAAAAGAAATAGTTTGTCGGGCTTCACGAATAAGAAATGCTGAAACCAATGCGAGCTAGATTAATGTATTATATAGAAGCATGTCTCTGACAGCCAAGGGATGATTCTAGATTCTGTGTAGATAAAATGGCCATTATTAAGTACATAACCTAACGTGCTACACCAAGAGAGGATTTTTTTAAAGATCTAGGTTAAATCATCTGAGCCCTAACACCATAGAGGGGTATACAGAAGAAAAATATTGCAGATCATTAAAACAGACTATATATATGGAGTTGTGTATTATTGTGCATACCCGTTCAAGTATACCTTAGTGCCTGGCTTTGAACATAAAAAAATTGTAAGGCTTTAAAGAAAGTTGTCGTCTTTTCTTTCATAGTATCATTGCTGGTACGACTATTTAAAAAAACAAACATTTATTAAAAATTAAATATTGGGGGGGGGGGGGAGGCTTTTGTTAGTTTGGAAATAGCCTAGGTCTGTCGTTATAAGACCTATATATGCCTACACTGCGGTAGAAATAAATGAAAACATCTGTAGTTAAAAAATGAAACAGGGACATATATGCTGTTATAGTTATAATGTCCACTGCAGTATAAGGCCGTATTATAAATTGAAACCAAAGAACAAAAAGCAAAAGCTGAAATCGATCTAACTGTTATATCAACAGTGAATTTCAAAGACATTTTTAAAAAATCATCTGTGACCATTCAACTTAGTATGTAACAATGATACATGACCTCCCTGACTACTTTAACCCGCAAGTCTTCCCGATTCTCTTACTTTGCTCCATTTTGAGATTTCCCAGTCCACTAATATTGGAAATCTTTTGTAATTTATATATCGATGGATACTGGTTGCAAGTTCGCCTTGACCCCAAGTTGACCCAAACGAACGGTACAACTGAGAGCGAACAAAACACGAGCTGCTGGACTGCTGGCAAGTCGCAGAAAGCACACCATAGGCCTAGATTCTAATTGCGTATGTAAACATTTTATTTTTTAATTACTAAATTAGCATAGGGCTACTGTTCGAACTACTGCAGTCAACAAGATCTTAATCTCTAGATCTAGACTCTAATCTAGATCTAGATCTAGATTCTATATCTAGATCTAGATCTAGATGTAGATCTAGATTCTAGATCTAGATCTAGCAGCCATCGTTTCTACATGATGATATTGTTTCTGCCTGAATTGTGGAAGCTTTCTCAGTTTTTTTATAAACCTCCAAGGATTTGACTCCTTTTTTTATGACGTCTTATTCCGATCAACATTGGGTAGATCTATAGATCTAAATCTAGATGATCTAGATCTAGATCTAGAAAAATCGGTGCTTTTTCGGTAGTTCCCACCCCCCTTATTTGAGCCTGACCTACATCTAGATCTAGATCTATACATGTTTGATTCGCGGTGAGCTAAGTTATCAAACCTAACAACTGCAAAACATTAAATTATGGTAAAATTCAGGGGGGCATGCCCCCCCTGAAACCCCCCTTCCTATTTTTATTAGGTCAGGGGGGCAACCCCCCCTGAAATCCCCCTACTCTTGTGGCCCAAACCCGTGAATAAAATTGCGGGGTGGGAACTACCGAAAAAGCGCCGAAAAATCTAGGCCTAGATCTAGATTAGATTTTAGATCTAACAATTGTTTCTGACATTGTTTGCACAAAAGTAGACACGTCTTATTCATCTCTCATAATCATAATCATCTGAGTTAGAATTTGAGCAAGTTTAAGTTTAAGTCGAAAGACGCTTGGGCTTGGATAACAATAACAAGACGGTGCAGCTCGAACTTTAAGCTAGGCCTAGAGAACGTATACAAGCTGTCTACTGTCTACATTCTCTAAGTCTAATGTTCAGTGCTTCCAAGCGTGGCATCGAATCCCGGTCCCGAAAGTGTTTTTTTTTCCTTCTCCTGAGCTTAAAATTTAAAAAAAAAAAAATTTGACTCACAGACCAAGGAAAGCCACTACTGAACTTTAACCAGGCCTAAATTGGTAAAAGGAAAAGTAGGCTATACTAAGGCCTACTTTGTACAGAGCTCCTCTTGGGGACAAAACCAGAATGTGCATGCTTCATCACTACGTAAAAAAAACAACTACAAAGCAACAAGATATAATTAGATCTATGGGAACAATTTGTTGGTCAGTGGAGAAGAGGACAACAACAACAAAAAAACAAAGAAAAAAAACACGTCCGGGACCGGGATCGAACCCACGCTAAAAAAATAATGGTTTGACTTCAAGCGCAGATGCACTGTCACTTCGGCCATCAGAACTTCCGATAACGATGTGCAGATTAAGCTTGATATTTTACACAAGGCGACACGGTGTTTTATTTAGCACTGGTGCTAATCGCAACGCAGCGTTTTATTTAGCACTGGTGCTAATGGCAATGCGATGTTGCAAATAGACACTTCCTAAGTTTATAAGCCTCCTTGATATCTAGTCGGCCTATGTTTGTATTGTCAGTATTGAGCGACAGCAGAACTTCTGGAAGAGCTAGCAGCGTAGGTCGCAGTCAAACAAAACAAACATAATTATGGTGTGTCCCTGTTAGATTGACTGTAGTTTCCCGGGGTAGGCCTAGCAAATAAATAAGTCACAAAATATGTATTCTAATGATTTTGCTGGTGAATTTTTAAATACAAAATGATAGATCTGGATTCAAGTTAGTAAAGCTAGCAGTGTTGAATTACAGAAAACGATAGAATCTAGATAATCTAGATCTAGTTATCAGGAAAATCAGATTATTGAATCATACTGTATTTCGCGAATTCAACAAATCTGCTGCGTTACTTTCACGTTTTCATCATTGCAGAATTGTGTCAGCTGTTTCAGGGATGCTGTATGAGACAGCACTTAATTTCGTTTTAAAGGATCATGAATGTACATATGACATTACACCCCTTTCATCGTTTGCCCTCATCCTTAGTGAGCTTTCTAATAGTTCCAAGGCCTCTGTTGCTTTTTTTTATTTAGTATGATAATATATAGGCCTATACAGTACAGCTTATTTAGCATATATCGCATGCCCACTATCTTAAGTCTGAACATAGCTTGGCATGTCCGGACGAACTGTCTCAAAATCTTGTCTGTTGGCTTCCAAGTAATTTTCCTCACAAAATGCGAACATTATATCATTTCTGCAAGAAAACTAATGAATGCTACATACTGTGGTGAATGTTGCTGAGGGTTGATTGAACCAGGGAGACAATATAAGTGTGCCAGACGTTTTTGCATAAAATGATACAATTGGCTTATAAATAAATAGTGGTAAAAGAGTCCTTCTTGCTGTTTTACATATTGAGTCATTAATTGTGATTGCAGTACCTTGGTTTGTGTATAGGAGCAGTTTCGCAATGAAACACAACATTCAATTCTTGGTTTTTTTTGGAAAATGAAGATTTCTGTTCTTCACATATTTATTGAATTAACTTTTAGAGTGATCAGTAAACATGATATAGGCCTCAGGATTAGTTGATATTTGCTGAATTATGAAATCTATGTTGGACTGTCTCTCTCTCTCTCTCCTTTTCTTTCTCTCTCCTTTTTTCTCTCTCTCCTTTTCTCTCTCTCACACTCTCGTGGGGGTAGCAGCGCAATTATTGTAACTCTGATTTTTCAAATTTTACGTCAGGAATTTCAATTTAAAAGGTGTTTTATCAAAATAATCACGCAACTTTGAAGTTTTTACAAGGCATGCGGTCCTTCTTAGTGCCATGGAATATTTTTTAAAAAATTATTTTCACCAAAACCCCGAATTGCAATACTTAAACTTCTACTGTACGATATGAGGAGTGGATGGTAAAAACGAGCAGGGTCTCGAATTGGAAATTGTTATGACAAATATTTAAAGAGTAGACTCGAATAACTTCGTTAAAGTTTGACTGTTGTTGTACTATTTTTGTTAGCTGAATGGGAAATAAAACAGAAAAACAAACCAACCGTCGAGTCTACCATAGAATTAATTTCTCATGTTTTCCATTTTATGACCAAGCCGGTTTTAGACTTCTCATCTTTTATAATTTAGCATTATATTAATGTGCTCTGCTTATGGTTTAAGTACTTTTGAAAATGTGCCAATGTTTTTTTTTTCCTCCTTGAATTTCTGTTTTGGGCAGGATTAACTGGATATTTTGTTAAGAAGTATATTGATTGCGTTTGAGTTTCCACACTGATAAAAGGGCAGTTGTCTAAGAAACCAACCCAGGGCTGCTGTGTGTGAAAAGGTAATTGAATAAGTTTGTAGCTTGTAAGTATGTGGATATTATTATGGAAGCCCTTCATGTAACTGAAAAAAAAAATTCACATTAATGTGATTGTGTCTTTGATATCTACCATATCATGCTTTTTAAAATCTTGAATTTAAATGCATAGTTTATTTTTACACATAATTTTTAATAGTCTCCTGTCATATTTACTTTGCTCTTTGTTTTGTGTTACAGTTTCAATTTTAGGGTAAGAAATAGTAAAGAAAATAGTTTTGTTTCAAATGTCAAATATGAGTGATTTACTAGGGGTTTTTTTGTTTTTACTGAGTGTGAACCAAGTCAGAGTGAGTTCTGTTTGTTTTCGAAAAAAAAGTCTAAGTACTTTTTACTAAATTCTTTAGTGAAAACTCGTGAAATGAAGAATCTCCTCAAAAATTTTTATTTTCATTTACTTTAATAATATGATACTATTTTCTGTTCCTCAGTTACAATTCTTGAGATAAAAGGAGCGGGGAAAAGGCAACAGGAGATCCTCATTACAAGATAAACTAGAGGTACATCAGCCTGATAGTGACAGCCATGTCGATTGTACAGCACCTGAGAATGTTGAGCCCCTTCAGTGTCTCGGGAGCTCGGTTTATTTCAACCCACGCCGTGCACCTGATGCAACAAATAGCGAGACGCAAAAACGTGTTGCCTTATTGTGCGGTGGGCATTTTCAAGAGAAATGTGTCTTATTCTCGCTCTCTATGGTATGAGACATCTGTTGTAGAGGATACTGAGCGACAGGCACATGCTAATTTGAAATCAGATGCCGAGAAAATGTTCAAATACAGCATCAAGTCGGTGCACCCACAGCAGATGATAGAGGGTGTGCTTCACTTCAACCGCGCTACCTCCGTTTTGCGTGTGCAGCAGGAGACGTACCACCTGCATCGAAATGTGTTTGTGGTGGGCATGGGGAAAGCTGTGCTGGGAATGGCCAAAGCTGTGGAGGATGTGCTTGGGGACCACATAGTCACTGGCATCATCAGTATCCCAAGGGGCTTGCAGGAGGAGATGATCCACACCAACAACAGGTATGGAACCTAGGTGTCTATCAAGAAATATCATACTATTTTCTCTCTAGTGGTGATTATAAAGGGGTCCTCTTGATAGAATAGATCAATTATAATTGCAAAAGAAATCTGTTGTGTGAATTTGAGTGGATGCAGATAGAAAGCCTTAATTCTTTGGATCTTTTCCCAATCAAAGAGTTGACTGTTTGCTGTATGTTTTAGGGGATTTTTTTTACAGATGTGTGTAGTCGTTAAACTCTTATCTTTTGTGTTGTCCTCTCTTTTAGGTCATGTTTGCAGAACCTGTCTTGTCAGTGAGCCCTTTATTAGATAACTTTTTTAGGAGATTATTTTTAGAAAATAATTTTTAAAAATTTTCGATAAAGTGAAAAGCAGTAGAATATATTTTTAAGAACCTTGTTTTGATACGGTAATACCATCTCTAATATTTCTAAATCTTTTGTCCACATGTCATGACAAAGTTGTATAGTGTTTTGAGGCTGTGTCTTTGTCAATTCTAGTTGTGTGTCCAAAATGTGTGAAAGTAGTTCAATTAACATTTTCTTTACTAAAGAAGTCTTGAGGCTTACAGTGCATTTTGTTTCTTCAACAGGGAGATGATGCTGTCTCCGAATACTAAGATTTTGGTGTATGAGGGTGCTGACAACAATGAAGTGGATGAAGCCTCTCACAATGCCAGCAAAGCCATTCTCAGCTTAGTGAACAAGCTCACGGAGAAGGACTTGCTTGTCGTTTTGTGCTCAGGTTATATTTCTTTTTGACTTATTTTAACGTCTTTTAGATCAAAATGTAAGAGGTTGCTCCATGGTTTTAACTAGCTCCATCCTCTTGTCTCCAAATTTTGTTCAGTTGAAAATGATTATATTTTCTGCTTTTCTGCCTTTATCAAAAACTAGTATTCTTGCATGAACCACTTCAGTTATTTCCTTTGAGGGTTTTTTTGGTTTTTGTCATACATAGTTTACTAAAACAATCCATTAATAATTGAAAGTCAGTTTTGAACAGGAGGTCCAAAGAATCGGACAAGAAACATGCCACAGGATTATTCAAAATTTTCAGTGGTGTACTGGAGCTTTGTAAAGAGAGAAATGGTGAACACCTGAAGCGTACAATTTTAATAGCTACCTTCTTCCCTGGGTGTATTTGGCAATATCAATTTTGCATAAATTTGTTGTTCAATGTTAAGATAGCCTCTATTTGAAATAGAACAAGATGGTTGATTTTTAAGAAGTTGCAGAGTTTTGCTGTATTTGATCTTTCATTCTAAAAACTGGTCTCACCATAAAGAGTATGACCAACTGATAATTTATTTTTTATTTAAAAGGCAATAGCTTGAGGAAAGTGAAGTGTAATTGTAATGTCTGCCTTTTCCGGAAAGGAAACAGAGATACTCAGTTAAAAACTTTATCACTTTGAAAGTGAACTCATGTCTCTTGTATGCAACAGAGAAGAGCTTTACCAATGTTGCACCATAGACACTGATGTGAATATGTAAAAAAAAACAACAACAAAGAACTCATAAAATGTTTTATGGTGTACATTGAGAAAATTAAAGAGTCTTGGATAGGATAAAAGGTTTTCAGTTAATTTTGTGTATCTGACACATATCCCTCCCTGAATCCCACATAATTGCTTTCCATTGGGTAAACTGGCCTTACAGTAGGCCTGTTCTCATTAACGGGAGGAGCTACCCTTGAGGACATTTTCTATGTTTGTTGCCCGAGATCAAATCTAAGTACACATATAAGTTAGACATAGTGAAATCTTTTGATACACAATTTTATTTTGGCATAGCTACAGCGGTTGCTATGGAAATGGCCACCATCTTGAAAATAAACAATGAATTTTAAATCCCTACGGCTTTCTTATTTACAGACCAAATTTGACCAAATTTGGTGATGGTATACCGAAACCAGACCCCATCAGAGTAACGGCTTGTTTTTTTTCAATAAGTGCAAAAGAAAAAAAATATGAGAATTTTCCCAAAGTATAAAAAACTTTTTCGAAATGTAGGTTGCATAATCACTTACTAATGGAAAAGTGTGATTTTATTTTGCAAATATCTTTCTGTTACATTGATTGCAGCCTTGTTATCTATGTTTCTTGAAAGTTTCATGTCAAAAAGATGAAAACTAAGGAAGGAGTAGGGAAAGAACTGCACCAAAAAAATTCATTTTTGCTAAAAACGACAATAATTGTGAAAATTCACTGTATTAATCCATCCTCATGTTTTCAAAGGCAATTTACTAGGAGAATAAAGACTTTCTCAATTGTATCCATGCTATTTTTGGACAAAAAACCGGGTTGATCTTAAAAAAATCAGCCTACATAAAATGTGCATAGCCTGACCCAAAATCTGCAAACTCAAGGGTCGCCCCTCCCCTTAAAAGAATTAGTTCCTGTGATTGTATAGATGCCATGTTTTAGTGTCTTTGTGGTAGTGCACATCTGCAATAAATGTACCTTACTGTTATTGTGAATGGCCCCATAGCTGTACAAAACCAAACTTGTAGGTAATTTTACTGAAGAACAAGTGCTGTGTTCTTGAAATAATTTACATTTCATTATGTGTAACCCCTTGACTGCTATGCACCTCACATGCTAAGGAAAATTTCAACTGGCGCGAGACACCACTTGTCACAATCTTTAATCAATGATTGTTCGCTTGTTATAAGAGACAGATCGTAAAACTATGTGAATAGAAAGAGAAACAAAGAGCCAAATTCATCCATTGACAAGACCTGCATAGAACAATCCATAAACCACAGATTTTAGCCGCCAAACAAAATATGTTTACACAGCACTGGGCGGTGGATTATCGAGTTGTATGAGATACATTTACAGGGTAGTCAAGGGGTTAAGGAGAGCTTTAATTTCATCAACATCGGTTTTCTCAGGAAGGAAGGGGATGATTCCAAAGTTTTATATTTTATAAGAACATCAGGGTAATTGTTCCTTTTTGTTAGTGTATACTGTAGCTCAAATGGTAAGGGACTGAATGTTATATGGCACGAGTCAAAATCCATTTCTGTGTCCAGTTTAATTGATTCTTTTGCCCTCATTTAGTCATCAATGGATGTTGATCAAAATGTGTTGTCTTTACAATTTCCAAAATTGTGTTGAAAAGGGCACAAATCACAAACTTAAATGTTCTCTACAGGTGGTGGGTCTACCCTGTGTCCATCCCCTCCCCCCGCCATCTCACTCCAGGAGCTACTCACTGTCACCCGACTTCTGGCTTGGAACGGGGCCACTGTTCAAGATATGAACACCATAAGGAAAAATCTGGAAATCCTTAAGGGAGGCGGACTTGCCCTGCAAGCTCGACCTGCTAAGGTAGGCTGGTTCGTTCTTTTGGTATGTAGGGGAACAATAACAAATGTCCTGGAAATGAAAGTCCATATTCTGTTTGTTGTTTGAGGTAGACGAATATAAAAATCCAAAGAGTAAACTTTATCAATGGGGAAAGAGCCAGTATATTCAGTTGAGGGATATCTGCTATCTGTCTCTTTGCAATACTTTGGAGTTAAGTTTGCCTGTTTTTCACAAAGATATTGAAACATATTTCCTTCTATCCCATAAACTATAAGTGCACTCTGTTTTAAGCTATGCATTGATTGTCACAAAAGCAAAATCAACACCTGTGAAATGAAATGCCGTAGAAAAACTTTAAACATCACAAGAGGAGACTGAATGAGAAATGAAACCATCAGAGAACACGTTGTCTCCACTCCCCACTCACAATACATAGACAAACACTGAAATAACTGGTTTGGGCAGCTAACAAGACTACCATCAGACAATACAACTGCGAGAGCATACAGGGAAAAATTTGGACGGAAACAGAGGAAGGGGCAGGCCCAGGAAAAGATGGCTATAAGGAGTCAGAGAAACATTAGTGAAAAACAATATAACCATGCAACAGGCGATACAACAAACAAGAGAAAGACGTTTGCATCTCCCCTTGATACCGCAAGGTTATACTGGCTAGTAAAAGTAAAGTAAGTTAAATGTCAAGATTTATTCATGATCTGTTGCCCTTTGTCATGCCTATGGACCCAAGCTCACGCCTGATCATGACTTCCATATTATTACTTTTCTGTTCTCTGAACGCATGTCTCAGCGTATTTACGGGTAGATGTAGTCAGTAGACAAATAACAGAAGTTTGGATGCTTTGTTTTTTGTTTTATTAGGGTGTCATACATAAGAAAGGGGATGAACAGTACAGTGTTTTTTTCTATGTGTATTTCCAATATTAAATTAATTTGCCTTATGAATGTGAGGTTGGTTGGTGTGTTTTTTTCATGGAATTTATAAAAAATAAGTGAAATTGTCCCTCTAAAATTATTTTGATAGTGTGAATCTATTGTTTCTCAGTGTTGAAGGCTGGGTATATGATCCAGTTAAAAAGTAAATATACAGTGTAGCACAGATAAGTCGAACACAGAAGACTCGAAATCACGTATCCATTGAACTGTGCGTGCGGTCCCGAGTTTTTTCTTCTTTGTCTTTATAAGATAACCTCAGAGGCTGGTCCCGATGAATTCAAGCTATTCGTGTTATTCTGTATGTGGGTTTTTCTGAGAGTAACTTAGAAGTCCCCATATTAAGCTGGCAGTTGCAGGGATATCATATTGAGCTTGACAGGCATGCTGATGTTTAAGTTTTCAGCCTGAATACAGACAACATACAACTTGTCCTTTTTTTCTAAATGTCCTCTATGCCCTGAATCATTTTGAGGAATTAAGACCTCTGTATTCACAATTACTAATTTTGTGTCTGGTTGGGTATTTCATCGCAACTAGAACAAAATTGCATCTCTGTAATTTAGATTCTTTGGTGTTGAATCTGAAAATAACCTTCTATTGTGGGTGGTTGGCATCTGCTCTAGTGTGGTTTGCTCCTTCTTTCCTATCAAACATCTATTGTTCTTATCTCTCCTCCTTGTGTTTTTTATGCATGTTAACATTCTTGTAACACCAGTAATCTTTGGCACTTAAATGACTTAATTGTATTGCAAGTGCGGTAAAACGCTTATTAAAACTAACAACTATCTTCTGTTGCAGGTTGTTTCCCTTATCTTGTCTTCTATCATTGGTGACCCTATTGACCTGATCGCCAGCGGACCCACCTACCCGACACAACCAACTCCGAGTCACTGCCTGGAGATACTGCAGCGTCTTAACCTTTTGAGCCGCACACCGGAAAGCGTTCGCAGATACCTGGAGAGAGAAGCAAAACAGCAGAACAGAACTACCCAAGACAAGCAAGTCACAATGTCAAACAATGGAACACCACAAGTTAGAGAAATATGGAAGGGCTTGCAGAATATTGTTGTAGGCAACAATTCTATTGCCTGTGAGGCGGCCGCAGAGAAAGCGGCACAGATGGGATATCGTCCGGTCATTCTGACAAAGTTTTTGGTTGGGGAGGCCAGAGAGGTGGGTAAGCTGTATGCCCGACTTGGTGAGTACATCATGATGTGCTTTGACCGGAAAGCTTCACAGCAACCAAATACAGAACTAACTCAGTTGGAGCTGGAGTTGGTGGCAGGTGGACTGAGGAAGCAATCAATAAACCACATTGCTGATGAAGTTGACACTGCACATAATCTGAACAAAGACATCTGTGTCATTGCTAGCGGGGAAACGGTAGTCCATGTGGAGGGCACCGGAACCGGCGGCAAGAACCAGGAGACGGCACTTGCAGCTGCCATACAGATGAAAGAAGCGTTTCGAGGTGAGGAGTGTTTCCAGTCAGAGACGGACATGTGTGTGCTGAGTTGTGACTCGGATGGCTATGATGGACAGAGTCCTGTGGCTGGTGCTGTGGTGGACCAGGACTTAGTGGACCGGACACTGGAAAGTGGACTCAGCATGGAGGCGTATTTGGCTAACAACGACAGCAATACGTTCTTCAGCACAGTGAACGAGGGCCAGAATTTGGTGTGGACAAACATAACTGGGACCAACGTAATGGACATGGTCATTTTGCTGGTGAGAAAACCATCGGACAGAAAGTTCAAGTGGAATTGAAATATATGCAAAAAGAAAAGAAAAAATACACATGTATGTGTACTCAAACTCTAATAATACAGAGGCCAATATAAACCAATGATGGGGAACTAGACAGAGAACCTCAAAAAAGTATGGTTGATTGTGCATTAATGCATTTCGATGGCTGGATTCAAAACTCCAACAAACAACAAATTGCATAATAATAGCATTTGTCGGAGTCTTGGATCAGCCATTGGTTCGAATTAAAGAAAATTCTGTGAACCAGTGGGGAAGAAGAAGACAAACAGATGGATAAAAAACAGCATAATGTTGTAGGTAACACTGTTGGTCGGAAAATACAAAGTAAATTGCAATAAAAACTTTGGAGTATATTTTTTGTACAAGGTATAGTATAGTATGTATATAAATCTGGAAGCAAATATTTTAATAATCTGCACTCACTTTGTGATTTTAAACTAATTCCTACCTCTGCTTGCTAATTATACTCAGAGATTTTAATGCAATTGTATTTGAAATTTTGTTTATCTCCTTTGATTATGTTCTTCTGATCTGTTGAAAGGAGTTTCTATTGATGTTTATCCTATTCATTCCTTCGCTTTATGGAGAAATTGAAGATGAAATTTGCATAAGCTTTCAGAAGCTTCTAACAATATTGTATTTATGCTTAGTTTAATGCATCCCTTTTTTGAGGAAGATTCTCGAAATTAAAGCTCAAATGATATATATGCTGATTTAATGTGTGAATGTTTCCTTTTTGGAACATACTCTTATGTCAATTTATATTTGAATTCATAAAATGTTGCTGTATTTTTGTGTCCTTTGTCTTTCAAAGCAATAGTGAAGTGCACAATCTGAGAAACTATTCTCGTAATCCCACATCGATAAGTAAATTCTATGCAGAGCTATGCTTGATATGTATAAATGCTTATTCTCACCCAGATTCGTTCTTTTACTGAAGCCGGGAAAGAGATTGTGGTCTGTGCTTCTTTTTGCTTGAGAATGTTGCCAACAATAAGAATAGATCCATATTTTCTGATGCTGTTTGGAAGGGAGAACCACACTCAGTGGTGGTGTCATTTTATGATTCAGAAAGTTAATATCCTTTACGATTATACTTTTCATACGTCACCACTCACTCTCTATCACAGACGTGGTCTCAGACCTCTGTGCTGCTCTACTCCTGGTATTTTTACACTTGTACAGATAGATAATGAATACAAAGGCTCATTAACATGGACTGTGACAACACACAAACTGTCAATGTTGCAGAAGAGAACACATTTGCACACCCTGTTACTTTCCAACATAGGCACACGTTTGTGCACTCTTCGATCCTTGATTGCCCTGTTACAATTTCTTTATCTCTCAATATCATCTGCAACACCATTAATTGTTGGCAGAAGACAGGAATTGTAACAGCACCTAGTGTATAAAAGCTGTAATGGAGTCGTATGATATATTATCACATGGCAAGTTTGCAGGGGAGTCTGGAAATGACTTGGTCTGTCATTAGCCCCTAAGCAGTGATTAAGTAATGTGCATGCCTAGCAGGGAAGCTCTGTCTAAGAATGAATAATTCAGTTCAAAGGCAGAGCGATGATACAGCATATTTCACGATTCTGAGAAAAATACGAAAAACTTTTGATGCTTGTTATAAAGATTAATCACTTAAGTGGTTTTACCACTTTGAAAGCTTCTATTTTGGAATCGGATGTATCATCCTACCTTTAACACAAGAAGGACATAAGCTAGACAAGACTAGTGTAACAGTCCAATAAAACTAAAGATTTTGTCAGATACGCCACTCTGCCTTGGGAGGGGAACATTTCATGGCTGTGTCATAACAAGGCTAAAGCCCCGGTTACACGTAACGATAAATTGTACAAAAACTGGACGATCTTGCGATCATATGATAAATCGTTAGGTGTAACCACAAAATTGTACAAATTTGGATGATTGAGCGATGGTTTGGAGACTTGGTTGAGAAATCAAGCGCTGCTTGATATTTTCAGTGCGATCAGTCAGATTCGAAGGAGACGCGCTGTGACGTAGGTTCACTTTGAAATTTGCTGCCGTTCAGAAATAAACTCAGGGCTCAAATGTTTAAAAAATATTTATTGGAGGTAGAAATGGATTTTATATTCGGAATCAGCTTCTCATAATGAAGCAAAGTTGTTCGCGAAGAACCTGATTTGGTGCGTTATTATGTATATTTTAGCAATTTCATTATTTAGTTTATTGTCAATGTTGAAGCTGTGCGTTGCACATCTGCAGTCAAATCAAAGCTTCTACTTCTACACACATCACTGTACAGTATGGCCACCTTTTTCTAAAGACACTGTTCTGCTATATCAAAATGCGCAGGGGAGGGGGGGGGGGCTCTCGTGATCTAGTGGTACAGTGTTCGACTTTCATTCATTAGGTCCAGAGCTCAAATTCACATAGAGTGCAGGCAAATCACGGTCATTGCAAAGAGACATGGTGGCTTATGACGAGGAATCTCATCGATTGAAAGAAACCTAGACAATAGATTGGAACGTGTAAACAAACAACATAGTTCAATAAAACGGACAGTTTTCTCATACGACGAATCTGATACAATTTATCATTGCGTGTAACCGGGGCTTTACTGTAACCAACAGGATATTTCTTTACTTCATACTTTGTGCATTTCACTATTTATTTGTTATCAGAAGATGAGCTCATTAAAACTTGATATTTGGGAAAGTATTTTTCATAGTTATTTAGTTTGGTTCATTCAGTGTTTAGTGTATACTCCAAAATGACCTTGCTATGAAAAACTTTGGTTTAGCAATATTGTTTTTTTTAGAATAAATCATCTTTGTTTTTGTATTACTGTAAATTTCGGGCTGTTGAGCACACCTGTATAAAAGCCACACCCACAAAATTGTTTTTTAATCTAAACTTTTTTTTCCTAAATAAAGCTGCACTGGTTTATAAGCCGCAGCAGAATATGCAACTCAAGTATGTCCATCACATTTATTTAGTGTCATCATTATCGTGTCGGCTGATTCAGCTGAAATCTTCTTCCTCAGTCTTGGAGTTGAACAGATCGAGTAGTGTCTGTTGGACTGCGTTTCTTAGGCGTATGCTAAAGTGTGGTGTTAAGGAAAATATGTCAACTTTTTTATGTTTTAGATGTATGGTACGAATAGACAAGGGAGGGACGCTCCTGCAATCAGGAAAATCCGCAAGTAAGCTGCATCATTGTTTAAGCCGCAGCAGGGTTTAAAGCTCAGGAAAAAAAGTCGCTGCTTATAGCAAGAGCTGTACAGTAACTTTTTCGTGCTTATTATATTATTTAACGTCAGTATTTAACATATGCTCAGGTCCAGTTGTGTTCAGAGTAAAGGTATTGATCAAAACCTTAAAGCAAAGAAGAGTTAACATTTATAGGGACTTTTGGTTTGTTTTGGGTTTTTAAATTTTTTTTTGTTGCCCATAGCTTTTTGTCTGCTTTTTCTCTTCTTGTTGTCATGCCCTTTTACATCCTTTTTTGTCACTCACTTCCTGTAGATTAGTTTAGAACTTTTGATGTGGCCTCCAACCTGGAAGGGACCAGCCATGTCCTCATATGTGTTCCTATGTTAGTTCGCAGGGGTAGTCAACTGCTGGTTCTTCAAACTGCAGTGCAACTGATTTTTACATATGTGACAGTTTTTTCTACTTCATAGGGCCCTTTGCTTTCAGGCAGCCACATTCCAATTTTGAAGGTACTCTATATTTTTTTATACTGACAAGAGTATTTTCAGTTTTCGTAGGAATTAATTTCGAATTTTGCTCGGATGGCTGCAGAGCCTACTCTAATGGATTTTAGGACCACCAAGGGATCTTTGACATGTGCAGCTTGCACACCAGACCTCTTGAGATTTTTTGCCCTAATCCAAGAAGGCTAGGTTTTTTTTTTATCTTACCCACCGTAAAATCAGGGGTATAGCTGAAAGACAGCTGTAAAAAGGAGCCTGGAGTAGCAGTAGAAGAGGCGGGAGTAAGAGCTGAGAGAAGCACAGAGGAGGCCAGGCGTGGGGGGAGATGGTGGAGATGAAGGGAAATAACAGAACTGGACAAGAAAGGAGGTAAAAGGAGAAAATTTAAGAGAAGAAAATTTTTGTTGATGCTGTCGGGTTTTGATCCTGGAAATGAGAGGCAAACATGGTACCTTTAAACCACGAGGGGCCCCAAACATGTCTTTCTTTGAAAGGCAAGTGCGATACACTCAGGGTAATAGTTCCCTTTGAAATCTTTCAGATCATCCTCATTTTTGTTTGCAAAAATAATTTGTAGCTATTGCTCTAGTATTTTATTGACTGCTAGTTATCACAGTTCATTATTTTATTTAATGTGATGTATCACAAGATATAGGGATGGGTGCAGAATTCACCTTTCTTGATTTTACGAATCTCTTCTATCTTCATTTTGTCTTGTTTCAGTTTAGTTGGTGTAGGGTGACATTTGAATTCACTGTCTTTCACAAATCTTGGCTACTGGCTTGTTTACCGACTGTTTTTCCCTGTTTCTTTTAGTGAAGAGCATAATGTCATCTTTTGTTTGCTGCATAACCTATTATAGAATTTGTAACGTTATAAGATTTTTAACATCTGTACAGCAGTGTGAGAAGTGGACTTCGCTCCCATGGATATATATTGACTGTGGTCGTGAGAAAGAGCCCATGACAAAGATGAACTCACTTTTTATACAACAAAAGACAGGTCACATGGTACAAAGGTAGATTTCTCCTAAAATGCTCTTGCAATTTTATATCCAGACTAAACCTTGTTCACTCCCATTTTTACATAAGTTCCTTACCAGTACACTATTTACGGTAGCCAGGAATCTTTGCTTTTGTTTTGGTTGCTGTGGTCAAGTGTAATTTTCTATTTTTTTATGGAGAGAGTTTTATTTCTGCTGTTGTTATGGCATGATTATGCCAGGGATGTCTACAGATGAATGACGTAATGTTAATGCCCAGGAGCAAAAAACGTTTCACCTTATTATTCTATGTTTTTGTTTATGTATTGATCATGATCATGTATAAAATGTAAAACCCTACTGGGTTTTTTGTTTCGTTAGTGCCTTGAGCTTGATATACAATGGGAAGATGCTACATTCATTAATATTATTATTATTATTATTGTTATTATTATCATCGTCATCATCATTTTCATGGTGCCCATTATCATCAGTATTATTACATTATCATTAGTAGTAGTAGTAGTATTAATATTGTTGTTATTATTAATAATATTATTATTAATGTTGTTTTTGTTGTTGCTGTTCTTGTCATAACTACTGTTATTACTTTTATCAGCATTATTAACAATATTTTCTTGAAAAACTCTTTTTCCAATATTGCTTTCAGGATTATTTGATATTTTCATCGTGTTTTCTATCTTTTGTTTTCATCTTAATTAAGTGCAGACTATTCGTGACCTGTATAAGTATTGTACTCATTTTTACAATTGATATTTCTATGCACATGATAATTTTTTCACCTTAGAATGTCTCGACCCTTGTTATTATGCTTACTGCTACCTAATTGTTATGTTTTCTTTTGATATTTAGAGTGTTAAAATTATGTTGTTAGAGAAAGACCCTCGATTGCTTCGCTGTGGACTTAAAAAGAAAAAAAGAAAAGGGACACTTTTCAGTCACTTTTTGCATGGATTGATATCGTTGTCTCAATCTCTGCTCATATAAAAGTTTGGTTTTTTTTCTTTGCTATTAGCCATTAAACTATGTGATGATAAATTTTACACTAACATCATTTTTACTCTCAGTTTTAATGGTGTGCTTTATTTGGTTGGCATTTGTAACAAGAGTAAGTAAAATCACTTTGTGATATTCATTAAAATTTGTTCTTGTACATGTTTGGGTATTTAATGGGGAAATGTGAATGTAAAAATGACTATTTATTTGTTAATTGTTATAAATCAATGAAAAATCGTGCTTATCCTAATTTATCTGAAACAAGCATTGCCCATTTGATTCTTAAGTACAGGTGATATCTTTAGTCGATGCTACTCTGCAATGGAAACAATGTAGCTCTTTCGATACATTTTGTAAAGGCTGCAGGCTGTGAATGACTCTTTTTTTTTCTTCTAAAATAATGTTGTACATGATACATTTTCTTTTGTTTGTCTACACTACTGGTCTCCTTAAATTGATGGCATTCCTGTCATTCCCAGACATCTTTTGCTCAATGGTTCTCTTTTTTTAAAATTTGCAAGTATCTTTTTACCATTCCCACCTCCAATATGAAATTGCACAGTTGAAACTCAACTTCGTACAAGTTTTTTTTTAAGTTGCAAAGTTTTTGGGTTTTTTTACAATTCCCACCTCCAAAATGAAACTGCATTTTTGAAACTCAAATTTATACTAAGTAAGCTTTGCAAGCTTTTTCGAATGCAATTCTTTGAATATCTTCATAACGACTCCGAATAATTTTACGATTTTAATAGAGCAGATCGAACATTTGGTTTCTCACCGCATGTTTTTAGTAACTCAAAACGGCCAAAAATGTCAAGATAAAACTTTTAAATTCTGAGGTAGCGATGTGTTGCCACGGAACACACATCATAACTTTTACCACACAGATAGTAAGATGTCCATTATGTTTTACAAGCACCCTGAAGGTCTGACCAAAATAATTTAATGAGAGGGGAATTTGGAAAGAGGTGAGGAACTAAATATTGTATCACCAAATACAGGTACACTAGTCTGCTTATGACCATCTCTATTAAGCGAAGAGAAATCACAGTAAGATCTGATCTAATGGTTGCTCCTGAAAATGGCCCCAAGCAGTTTAACGTGTGTTCAGTCGCTATTTACATTTCTTTTTCTCCAAAATCGTTAAACATTTAAATTTTGCTAGCAAGTAACTAAACAGCATTTGCATATCGCTAAGCCTTCAGAACGCTAAAGTTCTTCAATTCCTTGGAGTAGGGAAGAGCATCTGCATTGTAGTAGTAGTATTGTTAGTATCAGTGACCACAGGGTGTGTTTGTGCGTATATTATCTAGAGGGTGTGTATTGGGGAGCAGGAAAGTGTTTGCATACATGCTTTTAACTTTGTCATGTGAGATAGACCTTTCTGTACGTGATGCAATTTTAGAATGCAGGAAAGGATGACATTGTTTTATATAAAATGCAGCTGGCAGTGAACTGTTGTTAGTTTTGTTCTTTGGGGGTTTTTTCTTTTAAAATGTTGCCTCTTTTGTTTCCCTGTACTGAATTTTGTGATCTCATATTTACATTTAACTTAGTTTATCGTGAAGAGTTTTTTTTTACTGTATCTTGTTGCACCCAGACTTTTGCCTTTTATATTTTATAATAAGATTCAGTGGTCACACTTGTATCTTTTTTTGTGGAAAAAAAAGAGAAGGAGCTAATAAACTGTTAAAATTGTGACTTTAGTTTTCTGTCATATTTATCTTGTTCACTATGACATGATGTTTGCTCACAAACTCGGTGAGGAACTGTGCAATAAGGCATCGTAATTCTACCTTTACAAATTGTTGTTTAACATTTCTGTTTGTGTCCTCCTTTTGTCCTCTATGTAATATAAATTATGTGTCAACCAACCTATTTGCTTATACTCATCTATCTCTCTGTCTATCTATCTGCCAATCATTCTATCCACCTGTCCATTGTAAAACTGTTAACTTGCATGAACTTATCACTCCATAACATATATATTTTAAGTTTTAGATAGTTTTACGGCACTTGCAACACAATACAGTCATATAGTCAAGTGCAGAAGATTAGAGGTGTAACAAGAGAGTAACAAACTCACAAAAAAGGGGGAGAGATAAGGACAATAGATGTTTGATAGGAAAGAATGAGCAAACCACACCAGAACACCCCCCCCCCCAACCACCCATGATATGATTTTATTTTGGAATTCACCAACTGTATAGCCTGACTTGATCCGCTACCATATCGGCTACGTAAATATTTATTATGCAAGCAGTATCCTGCTTATTCTGTTCTGTGTGGGCGGTTGGAGGGTGCTACCGGTATGTTCTACTTCTTTTCTTCCCTCCTGTTGTTTCTGTCTGTCTAGCTTTTTTCCCCCGGCACCAAACGACCGTTGTTGTGTTGATGTGCTTCTATTTACTTTTTTTCTAAACCAAAAAGTCTTATACAATAAAACTATTGGTCGTTAATAAGCATGCGACATATCACGCGTCATGTACCAGGCTGTTGCCTCATAAAAATATTATTGTAAGTGGGTGACTGGCGGGTGCTTTGCTATGGTGCTGTGGTTTGCTCCTTCTTTCCTCTTACGTCCAGTTCACATATTATAACTTAACGTCCCTATCTCTCTAATTTCTTTCTTTTTTTTTTTTTTTGGTTCTTTGTTACTCTCTTGCAACACCTCTAATCTTCGGCACTTATATTATGACCTAATTGTGTTGCAAGTGCGGTGGAACTTTTTAAAAAAAAAAACAACACCCCCGGGGCGGTGCTACTGGCTGAAGTGTCTTTTAGCCATTCCGAAAAGAGGGACCTTTACCTTTTTCTTATGTAAAACACAGTAGAATTGTAAACGCCCCCCCTGATTAATGTCACGCTCATAAATTTGCCTGATCTACAACAGGGAACGGCTGCTTTTTCTTTCCTAATCCTTACTATTGTCATTTTTACTCTACTTCTTTTGTATGTTTGTCACTCTCTTGTGACCTGCTATTTTTGGGGTGCCTTGATAGTCGAAGCAGACCTTGTGCTGTTGAAGCTAGAGAGGTGAGCAGAATAAGTCTGATTCCCTGTAAAGACTTCTCTGTTGACTCCCACCCCTTGGCGCTCATACGACCTTATGCAGTTGCGAGCGCCGTAAAACCCTCTACTATTTAAAAAATGAAGTGTCTTTAGGCCATTCCCAAAGGGGGGACATTAACATGTTCTTATACACAGAAGAATTGTAAATGGGGTGGTTCATCAATGTCATGCTCATAACTGTGCTTGAACTGCAACAGGGAACTGCTGCTTTTTCTTTCCTAATCCTTACTATCGTCGTTTTCCTCTACTTTTTTTGTATGTTTGTCTCCACTCATGTGACCCGCTATTTCCGGGGTGCCTTGATAGTCGAAGCCCGAAGCTGACTTTGTGCTGTTGAAGCTAGAGAGGTGAGCAGAGTAGGTCTGATTCCCTGTATAAAGGACCTCTCTATTGACATCCACCCTTTGGCGTTCATATGACCTTATGCAGTTGCGAGCGCCGTAAAACCTCTACTAAAACTAAAACTAAAAAACAACAACAAACAAACAAAAAAATAACCTGATATTGTAACTTCCCTCTCCTACAAGACTGAGCCACGTGGGAGATCAACTATGAAAACTTGCGACAGAACCCATTTTTAATTAAAGAAGACCCCGTTTGAGGGCTCAAACGAGGTTCGCGGCTGGTACGCGGGTGCTCTGGTGTGGTTTGCTCCTTTCCTTTCAAACACCTATCGTCCTGATCTCTTCTCTTTTTTAATGTCTTTGTGTGGCGTCGGTGGCCTAGTGGTTAGGCTCTCGGACTCGCAACCGTAAGGTCGTGGGTTCGAATCCCGTCAAGGGTCCGACGTTGTGTCCTTGGGAAAGGCACTTTACACGAATTTTCCTCACCTCACCCAGGTGGGAATGGGTACCCGGCTACAGACAGCGAAAGATCTTGTCAGTTTGTTAGTGTTTGAGCGCTTAATCGGCTGCTCGCACTG
>NW_004797308.1:508317-515062 GCF_000002075.1 Aplysia californica
TTCACCAGGGTAGCACGACTACAGATATATACGGTATTAATAAAGCTCTCTGTCATATTTTCACAGCATAATCAATATACATGTAGAGTGTTGTGACTGGTAGTTTTTACTTCTTATTAGTCGTACTAATCTGTTCCTGTAGTAACGTAGCTGTTAACAGACATCAGCAACCCCCTCTCCCTTCCCCAAACGACAAACGAAACCTCAGTCCCAACAATGATATTTTTGTTTTATTTTGTTTTGTTTGTTTCCGTTGTTATCGCATGACTGGTGTACACATATTACAAACTGCTCCGGGCAACTAAAGGTCTCTGTCTAAAGTTCTAAACATATGATACCATCGAGATTGTCCAAGACGGCCACCCATTGTCGAGAAAAAAATGGCCTTCTTAGATAGGTGGTCGTCTTACAAAATTTCTTTATAATGTAAAAAAAAAAAAAAAAAAAAAAAGGCAAAAGGTGGGGGGAGGGGTGGCCATTAGTACATGTAATTGTAATTGTCTTATGCAGGTTGCCGAAAGGGCAGGTTCGACTGTGTCTGTTCCGATATTCGTCTCTAATGGCGTTAACATTAATGGTCATGAAGTCGACCCAACTTTTTCTGCTGTTCCTTGTCCGTCAAGGTGAATGCGACAAGTGCAACCCTGTAACATTGTAGGCCTACTTGCTGCCTTTTACTTTTTTGGGATCCAGAGAAGACTCGGTCGTCTTATCATGCTAACTAGTGACCTTCTCGTCTGAGTGCTGAAGACATACAGTGACGGAAAAGTTGTACCGTACAAATGTGTGCAAAGGACAGAGGCGGCTGCATGTACAGAGCACGCGTGATAGCTTTTCATTTGCATTTCTACACAGTGTATTCTTTGGTGTGCGCGAGGAATTTTTAAAGAATTCATTTCTCTGTTGTGTTTGTTGGTGGTTTCGACATGGTGCGTAATTGCCGCCTGTATTTTGTACATGTACTATGTGTGTTTATTTTGAGGATGTCATGATAACTGTGGAGCTTCGTCGAAGCGTTGCGAGACATAGAAAGTAGAAACACGCTAACTGGACCTTCCCAGGGTACTACTGCTCCCACCATCAAAATGATAATGGATGAGTAAAGACAGAACGCAATGAGACCGAAATGTATGCTCTTGGTTAAAAAAGAGGAGAGGAGGGGGGAGAAGGGAGGCTTATTCAAGATAATGCATGTTCAGAAGGTTTGGGTTCCTGCAAGTAACAGTAAGTCTTCTCGTTGTCAACACATGTGTATGAAGCGAGAGCAGCACGACTAAAGTGTACTTTCAGGATAGAAAACTCGTGTGTAGGACAGGAAGGTTGATGTGAAGAACAGAACTAGGCCTACTTTCACTTCGCCGTGTTAAATGGCCATTGTATATTTTTGTCTTGTTTTTGCTTTTTAAAACCATACAAACAGTATAATATTCTCTTTTTTTTTTGTATGGATATATCTAAAAAGGTCGTTTTTCTGTTCCGTCTTGCGTTAATTTTTTATACTATTAGGAGTCACTCGAACCGCCGATTTGGAAAGCACAACAACAAAACAAACAAAAAAAGCGTTTTGCACCCCCTACAAGCCAAGGTAGGTATGAAACAAGGCCAATGGCCTGGGTCTGTACGTGTCCATCACCAATTGGACAGGGTGAAGAGCGTACCAGACGTCATTTCTGAGCAGTGTGACACCGAACCCTTCCCTTTGAATGAAAGTGATCCGGGATGAAATGTATTTTACATTAAAATCTTTGGTTACGTATCATGAAGAGTTTTTATTAAAGCTCCTTACATTATCATAAGGCAATTGATTGGAGACGTTCTATAATTCCGATAGCTGTCCTGCCTCTTAAACGCGACTTGAGACTACATGTACCATAATAACAGTAACAGAACTGTGAGGATGATTGGAAGGTGCTCTGGTGCGGTTTGCTCCTTCTTTCATATCAAACATTTATTCGCCCTTATCTCTCACCTTTTTCCATGCTTGTTACTCTCTTGTAACCCTCTAATCTTCGGCACTTACATAACTTTATTGTGTTGCAAGTGCCGTAAATCTCTTACTAAAACTAAACGAAAACGACAACTAAAAGAACTGTAAAACCCAAACACCACACTAAAGCATCTTGTTTATTTATCAACAGGCACTACGCTCCAGAGCTAGATGGGCTTTCTCCAACAGCTGATGTCCGGACCTGGGCCCTTGAACTGTCAGCGCTCCGTCCTCTGTGTGTTGAAGAACCACGCTGTAAAACTTGACGCACACTTACGTAGGAGTTATTGCTGTCTTCTCAAATCTGATCGAAGATTTTCATCTATCTCATCCGCGCACAAAATTACCCTCAGACATCAGAATACTTCTATAATCTGCCCAATCACTCGCCGCTCTCTTTGCTGGTCTAAGGGCTGCCCAACAAACAGTGTTCTGACATTGCCTTCGAGCAACGTATCGACAACGTCACTGCGTAATCGTCCACTCTATTCCCCCAACCACACAGTGACTGCTGGTTTACGGATTTTAAGTAACCCTCAAGTTGGCGTAGTCTTGACCTCAAAATCATTCGCCCATATAAAAAGAGAAGCGGTATTGGAAGAGAAATCATTGTCACATCAGAAATCTCACAACATTCTCTTTCCTACACGAACCATGAGTGTACATGGCAAGAACCCCGACCAGATGTCTTCAGCCAGCTCGTCTGTCTCGAAAGGAGAGGCGCCGGCGTCCGACCCGACACGCCTCAAAGACGTTTCGAGAGAAGCACAAACAACTCGAGAAGCAAGGGAGATATTTAACCAGGCGGTCAACGCTGTACTGCCCAGTCAAATGATCCGAAATGTGAGAGAGCTACTGAGTCTTATTCTTTGCGTTTGTCAGTATGCCCCCCCCCCCCTTTTGCCATGCCCGTTTGGCCGACTTGAATGGCCTACTAAATGTGGCCTACCCTGGACGCTCAGATAGTAAGAACGTATAGGGCCTACCACTTATCTCCTTGTCTGTTATTTTATGTCCCGGCCTCCTTCCCTCCCTCCTTCTCTCTCTCTCTCTCTCTCTCTCTCTCTCTCTCTCTCTCTCTCTCTCTCTCTCTCTCTCTCTCTCTCTCTCTCTCTCTCCCTAACTCTTTCCCGCCCTCCTTCTCTGTCTGTCTGTCTGTCTGTCTGTCTGTCTGTCTGTCTGTCTGTCTGTCTGTCTGTCTGTCTGTCTGTCTGTCTGTCTGTCTGTCTGTCTGTCTGTCTGTCTGTGTTCGTCCCCGTAGTTTGACCGCTATGTCTTCAGTCTACTCATTCCGATGCTTTTTCTTCCCGACTACTCTTTCCGTCCCCGCATGCTATAATTTTCCCGTCTGTCTACATGTCTTTGTACCCAACTTAAGATATTATTGTTGGAGGATACTATGGTGTGGTTTGCTCCTTCTTTCCTATCGAACATCTATCGTCCTTTTTTCTCTCCTCCCTTTTTTTAGTTTGTTGCTTTCTTGTAATACTCCTAATCTTCGACATTTATATGACCTAATTGTATTGCAAGTGCCATATAACTCTTACTAAAACAAAACAAAAAAACTCGACTCTAGATCTGTCTGTACGATTTCCTGTATACAGTCGAACCTCGAACCAGTCCAAGACAACTACCCATTGTTGAGGAGAAAAGCAGTTGTTTTAGACAGGTGGTCTTCTTGGTCAGGTCAGATGAAAATGAAGAAAACGATTATTCCATTCTGAATGAGATCCCAACTAAAGATGCTTGCAAGTTCAGGATTGCCGAATGGTCCATTTACACTTTTTTTTCTCTTTTTTTTTGGGGGGGGGGGGTATTTCTTTTGGAATGAGGGGGAAAAAGAGATATTGGGTTATAACGACTCGTCTACAGCGTTTGTGGCCGTTAATTTATTATTGCAACACCTTGGACGATGAGAGATTTGCGTGCTCATTTTGGACAGTTTTTGGGACTTAAAATATAGCGGTCGACTTGAACACTGTCATCATATAAGAGAAAAACGCTAGGGGAGAAGTGGAAAGTACCGGTAGTTGTTTGTACAGGTGGTCGTCTTGGTCAAGTGGTCGCAAGAGTAGGTTCATCTGTATCTTCAAATACGCATTTCTAGACCCCCCCCCCCCCTCTCTCTCTCTTAGCCAACTAATTTGTCTCTATGGCTGCCCTCTTGCCATCTTCTCTAGCTCTGCTTGGTCTTTTTTTACTGCTTCTCTGTCTGCCTTTTACTGACCAACCGATCTTTTTGTTCGTTTCTATGATTTGATCTTTTCTTCTTTTTAAAAAAAACTTTTTTGTCCACAGTCCCTTCAGTTTGACCCTGCCAGTGCGACCTTACGAGTGTCAGGCCAAGAGTACAAGGTGGATCACAATGTGTATGTGGTGGGTCTTGGTAAGGCGGTGCTGGGGATGGCCAGAGCTGTAGAGGATTGTCTGGGGAGTCACCTGGTGCGAGGTGTGATCAGCGTGCCCTCTGGTGTCGTCACTGCGCTTGTGGAAGCCGGCAAAGAGTGAGTACATGGACTCGTGTGTGTGTGGGGGTGGGGGGGTATATGTGTGTGTGTGTGTAGGTGTGTATGTGTGGTACGTGTTTTTTGGGGGGAGGGTACATGTGTGTGTGTGGGGGGGGGGGGGTACATGTGTGTGTTTAGGTGTGTGTGTAGGTGTGTGTGTTTGTGTATGTGTGTGTGTGTGTGTGTGTGTGTGTGTGTGTGTGTGTGTGTGTGGGTGTGCACGTGCGTATGGATGTGCCAATGTGCTTGTTTCTGTACGTACGTGTCTGTGTGTATGTTCTGTTTCATGTCTGCGATACAAGACAATACAATGTGTGCCCCCATACATGGGAGAGGGATCCGTGTGCGTGCCTGTGAGTGAGTGTGAGTGAGTGTGAGTGTGCACGTGGGCAGGAGAGAGAGAGAGAGAGAGAGAGAGAGAGAGAGAGAGAGAGAGAGAGAGAGAAAGAGAGAGAGAGAGGGGGGGAGACAGACAGACAGACAGACAGACAGACAGACAGACAGACAGACAGACAGACAGACAGACAGACAGACTGACAGACAGACAGACAGAGATAATGGGCATAGAGCTCATTCTACGATGTTGTCCGTTGCTCTCAGAGACATGTTGCTGAGCTCGCAGTCCAGGATTCGTGTGATGGAAGGAGCAAAGGACAACCTTCCCGACCAGGCTGCACAGGCAGCAGCCCAAGAGATCCACACCCTGGCTAATGGGCTGCAAGATGGAGACCTGCTGGTTGTGCTAATTTCTGGTGGGTTTTCTTTGCTATTATTGATGCAATAAATACAGTTTGAGAGGAGTCTGAAGCATATTCGCATCTTTGCGTATAGGGTCATCATCATCTTCATCATCATCATCATTGTTTGGAAAGCAGGGTAGTATGGAGAGTCTTGTTTGATTTTCAGACAAAATAACATAAAAATATATAATGTTTTAAATTTTTTTAAAATAGACGCAGCTCAATGTTTCGCCTCTTGTACTTCCTCATCATCATCATCATCATCATCATCATCATCATCATCATCATCATCATCATCATCATCATCATCATCATCATCATCATCATCATCATCATTGCCTTAGTCATTATCTCAGCTGTACATTGTACTGATACATTATTATACCACTTCTCCCCAGTGGCGTCGGTTGCCTAGTGGTTAGGCTGCCGGACTCTTAATAGTGAGATTGCGTGTTCTGGGGTTCGAGCCTCAGCTCGGTCCGACGCTGTGTCCTTGGGAAAGGCACTTTACACGAATTTCCCACTTGGCTTGGTCCTTTCGGAGTTGGACGTTAAACTCGGAGGTCCCGCCTCTTAAATAACCTAATAGTGTTGATAGGGGCGTTAAACCTATACCATTTCACCATTTTTTTCCCTTCTCGTCAGGCGGTGGCTCAGCGTTGCTGCCTGCTCCCATCGCCCCCGTGACCCTGGACGAGGTCATGGATGTGACCCGCAGAATGGCCCGGGCCGGGGCCAGCATTGTCCAGCTGAACGCCGTGAGGAAACAACTGGAGGCACTCAAGGGCGGGGGCTTGGCAGAGGCGGCTCAACCAGCACGGGTAAGGTTAAAGGTCACGCTGACAGTAGTTGTGAGTTTTATTTTGATTTTGTTGGTTGATGATGATGGTTGTGGTGGTGGTGGTGAGGGTGATGGTGGTGGTGGTGATAGTGGTGATGATGGTTGAGGTGGTGATTGTGGTGGTGATGATACTGATAGTGGTGGTGACGGTGATGTTAGTGTTGGTGGTGGTGGTGATGGTGATGATGATGATGATGGTGATGGTGATGATGATGATGATGATGATAATGATGGCAGTGTTGGAGTTTTTGGTGTTGGTGGTATTGATGATGATGATGATGATGATGATGATGATGATGATGATGATGATGATGATGATGATGATGATGATGAAGAGGAGGAAGGTGTAGGAATCTATATACATATATACAACTTTCCCACTTTTTTCTTTTGTTTTCTTTTAGTATGAGTCGAGCATGGAGAAGTCTTCAAAGAATAACGTTGCGATTTTTTAGCTTTCATATTTAACCAAAATTGCTGTTGATTTCTGTAGATACCTAAGATGTAAAGTGTTTAACCCCTTGCCCTCCCCAAACTCTTATAGGTTTTATATAGATCTACTTATAACCTTGATGATGACGATCATGGCGATACTGATGATAAGGATAACCATAATATCTATCTATCTATCTATCTATCTATCTATCTATCTATCTATCTATCTATCTAT
>NW_004797308.1:517476-520168 GCF_000002075.1 Aplysia californica
TCTCTCTCTCTCTCTCTCTCTCTCTCTCTCTCTCTCTTGTTCGCTCTCTCTGTCTCTCTCTCTCTATCTCTCTCTCTCTCTCTCTCTCTCTCTCTCTCTCTCTCTCTCTATCTATCTATCTATCTATCTCTCTCTCTCCATTGTATAAATTTCTTTCAACACTGTGTGGCTATCTAACATGCGGGACATTCGAATTATCTCTGATAGGGCAGAACCAAGATAGTGGGGAGCCTCCCAAATACAACCCAAATTCATAACACCACGTTGGATATTCGAACCATTGCTATCCGCCCTGTAGTCCAGCAGGATACCAACTAAGAAATGGTTTGCCCTTGATCTGTGTGAACTATATATAGTACTATTAGTACATTCTTTTCTGGGAAAAGAACGGGAATAACGGCTGTCATCCCGTTACCCATCCCGTGCTCTTCTATATTTCATGAGATCTTACATTTATACAGATGTTATGAATACAGGAACACGTCTGTTGTAACGATAGTTTCTTACCGAAAGCAAAACAACAACAATAACAACAACAGCAACAAAAACAAACATACAAACAAGCAAAGGCGAAAACAAAAACAGAAAAGAAGCAACAAAAAAATGCTGAATTGTTAAGTGCTTTTGTCCTCTTCCATTTCCAAATGATATCTCTAGAAGATCTAATCCTCTCTCGCCTACATCTAATTCCAAGTGATATCTCTAATCCTCTCTCGCCCTCATCTATTTCCAGGTGATATCTCTAATCCTCTCTCGTCCACATCTATTTCCAGGTGATATCTCTAATCCTCTCTCGCCCATATCTATTTCCAAGTGATATCTCTAATCCTCTCTCGCCCACATCTATTTTTAGGTGATATCTCTAATCCTCTCTGACGTGATCGGAGATCCCCTCGACTTCATAGCTAGCGGACCGACAGTTCCAGACCGAACAACCCCGGAAGAGTGTCTCGATCTGTTTGCCCAACTCAGCATTCAGGACTCCATTCCAGAATCAGTCAAAACATTGCTCACCTCGACGAAATCTGAAACCCAAGACCAGGCTAGGTCAGTGGACTGGTCTCGAGTGCATAATGTCCTTGTGGGTACCAATAAGATTGCTTGTGAGAAAGCAAAAGAGACAAGCGACGAGCTTGGGTACCAGAGCATCATTCTTAGCACAGAGCAGGAAGGTGAAGCTCGAGAAGTCAGTCAGATGTTTGCCACCCTAGCGAGCTATATTTCCCATTTATTAGTCGATGGGTTGTCATCTGGTAATAATAGAGAGGAAGAAATCCAAAAGCTTGAGAGATCTCTATTGGTGTATCCTAGCCTGAGCGTTGATAAGTTGAAAGAAATTCGCCAGCTCGCTGTGAGAGCGAAGGAGATGCAGCGCGGAGTGTGCATAATATCTGGGGGAGAAACAACCGTGATGGTCAAAGGAAATGGGAGAGGAGGACGCAATCAAGAAATGGCTGTATCGGCCGCGTTGGAGCTACAAAGGTTCCTACCAGCCTCGGCACAAACTGATTTAACCGTACAGAAACAAGACAGCTCTACTTCCAAAACGTGCGACGAAATCAGTCCGCCCAGTATTGTTTTTCTTGCCGCCGGAACTGATGGTCAAGATGGGCCGACTCCTGTAGCAGGAGCGGTGGTAAGTCCCAGATTTTGTGAGCAAGCTCAGAGTTCTGGAGTGAACGTCATCGAGTTTCTTGACAGGAATGACAGCTACAATCTGCTGACTCAGGTGGACGAAGGAGCGAACCTGGTGGTCCCCGGTCTCACGGGTACAAATGTCATGGACATTCAAGTCCTTCTAGTCAAACCTGGGGTATGATGGTGAATGCCCGTTACCACTGTTGTTGCTCTCTTGTGAATTGTTTAATGCAAAATATGTTCAGCGGGGTCAATTCTTACTACATCTAGATCTAAATGGATGAGAATATGCACTTGATAAAGATCGCAATCTGTTTTTGTTATGGTTGTCTTGTTCGTTTTCATCATGTTTCAGCATTTGAAATGAAAATGTGTATTTCTCACTTTTCTGTTAAGCAGATGTTTACTTTTTTTTTTGCTACTTGGATGAGAATAAATTTCACAGAGATTGCAATCTGTTGTTGTTATTGTTTTTGTTTATTTGTTTATTGTCAGTTTATTTCAGTATTTGTGTTATTAATAATCAGATGTAAAAATTATATTGTAGGCTTACGTCTGTGTCTAAATTGTATACCAGCTAAGCAGATATATAATATGTTTAATTGTACGTACTTCGAACATTTCTTATACTTTTTAATTGTTGTAGGGCGTCAAGATGTCTTGAGTATACCAGAAAATTTGTCCCTCATTGTGTTGATTAATGTGTTTGAAAGAGTGGGTTCTGTGCTTGTCAAGCACCAGAAATGTTTTGATCCCAGCTACATGTACAAATATTTCATTCTGAATTATTTTGAGTGTACCACATGAGGTGTAAAAGTGCCATGATAAAGCTATAATTATACACAGCCTTCAATCTTTGAAATAAAATGCTTATTAGGTTCTCTAATTTGCAAAACAGAAATGTTCTTATTGTTTTATTTTTTAGTAGACTACTCTGTGTTCTAATGATATATATATAAGGCTTTACTCTAGTGGACGTCTAAAGCATTCTTTTGTGTGAAATCTCTCTCTCTCTCTCTCTCTCTCTCTCTCTCTCTCTCTCTCTCTCTCTCTA
>NW_004797308.1:521268-529176 GCF_000002075.1 Aplysia californica
ATGTATATATTTTATTTACAGTGGCGTCCAAAAGAAACTTGCAATGTAATCACCCAATCGTGTTAAAACCTTGCACTACCCACTTATGCAGCATACCATTTATAGCTAAATACATGTAAATTCTGTATCATCTGACACATCAACATTTCAATTATGTAAAGAGACGGCCGAGGTATGGTCACTCAAAATTGACCTTAAAAAATCGGGCTCGGCAAAATTGTGCGAAATCAAAGACATGTACAGCTGAGTTTGCACGTGTGTTGAGGTGCATCGACATTGGTGGTCAACACTGATGGAATGGACATGGGTTTAATATCAAATGAAAAGAAAATATTATTGTCTCTACAATGAACAACATCTTCCGGTGATATTTTCAAACAGATTGGAAAACAGAGCAGTCACAAACACTACGCAAAACCTGGACTTGACATTTCATATGGTCATTAAACTTTTGCTTGGGAGCTGTTGGTTTCATAGTCACAAGGGGATGTCTTCCTCCACTGGAAAACTCATGGGTCGCTCTTCAACCCTGCTCGACTCCAGGCCAAGACCAAGATCAACAAAACAACAGTACGAGACCTTCTCTTCGGCGATGCAGCTACTCTTGTTGCTCACAGTGAACAACCCTACAAACAATAATGGACCGCCTATCAACAGCATGCAAGGTCTTCAGCTTGGTCATAAGTGTTCAGAAAACAGTCATGCTTTCTCAAGAAGGTGCAGAGCAGAGCCACACATGGCTAAACGACAAGGAACTTGAGACAGTGGACAAAGTTCTTTTACCTTGGGTCTACCATCAGCTCTACTACATCGCTTGCTTATGAGATCAACATCATTATAGGGAAAGCATCAACAACTTTTGGAAGGCTGACAAAACGAGCATGGGAAAACAAAAGATTAACCATTAAAACAAAAATCAAGATTACGAAGCATGTGTCCTCAGCACACTCCTTTATGAATCTGAGACATGGACCTTGTACAGCAGGCAAGAAAAGTGCCTTGACATTTTCCACCTCAGATGCTGCCGCAAGATCTTAGGCACTTCGTGGCATGACAAGGTTACAAATGTTGAAGTGTTGGAACGGGCGAACCTCCAGACTCCAGAGCATGACAACTATCCTGTGTTTTAAAAGATTGAGATGGCTGGGTCATGTCAAGAGAATGGATGACAACCGGATTCCGAAGCAACTTCTCTATTGAGAACTTGCCTAGGGAAAGAGACCAAGAGGAAGACCAAAATTGAGGTACACAGACACCTGCAAAAACAGCTTATCTAAGCTTGGAGTAGATTTTAGCATCTGGGAAGAAATAGCCGAGGACAGGAGAACATGGAGGGAAATGATAAAGGAAAGAACTTAATGTTAGAGAGCAGCCTTAGAAACAACCAGGCTGAGAAGCGCCAACGACGAAAGGAAAACAACGGATATAGGCGCCAACAGAGCTTCGATCCACGTCACTGATATGCAAGCTCTGCGACAGAATCTGCGCTTTAAACATAGGAAGAATTCGCCATGAAAGAAACTGCCTGAAGACAACCTTGAGACCATCTTGAGCTAAATTGACCGTCTGTATAGACGAAAAGAGCAATACATTGGTTTCATGTAATGTACGAAACTTTTTTTTGCACATAGACTGTGTTAGTTAGATTTTGGACATAATCATCTGTCAATGAGGAACAGAGGCCAGGAAACCGCTGTGGTTTTGAGTGGTCTGGTGTGGAATGAACAAAACTGCCGAACTTGAGAATCACAGGAAGGCTTGGTTTAGTGGACTGCATCGCGCAAGTGGTGGAACGTCATGTCTTACCGTATTTTCGTCATGATGTCATTCAAGCAAACATCTTCATAAATAGCAAAGAACTTTCTCACAGGGCCAGTGCCACTAGACAATAAGTGGTCACCAGTGAATAGTCCTAATATGAATCCTACAGGTGCGGTATGAGAAGTCCCATGAAACAGCAGCTGAGAGAAGCGACTTTGCTCACATTCAGACCCTTCGTTTGCAACTCTCTGTGGCATTTTGGAGGAAAAGACAGATAATTAGGCTCTATATATACAATTAATAGAGTAAATGCCATAAGTACAAAACCAATGGCTTCTAAACAAAATGACAATGAGCACATTTAATGATAAGTCCAAGTTTTGCGTGGCATTTGTGTTTTCGGTCTAGTTTGAAACTATCGTAATTAAAATCATATTGTTTATTGCAGAGACAAAAATTCTCCATTCATTGGATATGCAATGCATGTCCGTTATATCAATATTGATGCTCCTCATACACTCGGGAAGACAATTTTACGTTTCTTTGATTTTGCACAATATTATCAAGCCTGATTTTTAGGTCACTTTTCAATTTTGCACGGGTCGCTGCCGAAGCCTACTCTTATCGATTTTAGACTACCAAGGGATCTTTTACGTGCGCAACTACACGGGACCTTCGAGATTTTTAGTCCTTGTCCGAGAAGGCTAGGTCGTCGATTTTTTCTACCAGGAGATCAGGGATGTGGCTGAAAGACAGCGGTAAGAATAGGGGCCAAGGAGTAGCAATAGAAGCAGAAAGAGTCAGGAGCTCAGAGGAGGGGGCAAAGGAGGTGACGGGGTGGGGGTAGAAATTGGGACGAAAGCAGACTACAGAACATTGTTAGAGCAGGAAAGGCGGTGAAAGGAGACAATTTTAGATAATAATTTTTCCCGTCGCTACCCGGATTCGAACCCGGGACCTTTGAATGAGAGGCGCACACCTTAACCTATACGCCACGAGAGCCCCCCCCCCCCCCCCCTATATTTAATGTGTCCGGTGCGATCATATGGCCCACTTACAAAAAAAGAAGAGAGAGAGAGAGAGAGAGAGAGAGAGAGAGAGAGAGAGAGAGAGAGAGAGAGAGAGAGAGAGAGAGAGAGAGAGAGAGAGAGAAAGAGAGAGAGAGAGAGAGAGAGAGAGAGAGAGAGAGAGAGGGGTGGGGGGTGACTTGGCTGGAAGGATATTATGACGTCGATTGGGGGTAATGAAACATGTTGTTCTTGCAATTTTTGTGTTTGTTTTTTGCTTTGTTGTTGTTGTTGTTGTTGTTGTTGTTGTTGTTGTTGTTGTTGTTGTTAACTGTTGTTTATTTTGTTGTTGTTGTTTATTTTGTTGTTGTTGTTGTTTTGTTTAGTTGTTGTTGTTTTTTTTTGGGGGGGGGGTAAAACATTTTATTATGTATTATAATTTTATTCATTCATTATCGTGCAGGGATGCGCGGGTCTCAGGATAAAACGAGAGTATTATAGTTGTCGCTCAACAGAATGTAGCAAACACCATTTACTGCTTTACTTTGTTTTGTTTTGCTCTAGCTTTTATTTTGGTATTCTGGTGTCATGTTCAAAGCGTCAACGGCGAAGTGTTAGACCAGAGAAATAACTGTTAGACTAGCCTACTATAGGATAGGATAGGCCAATCCAACTCCTTTTCGCATTAAAACAGTGAAATGGGACTTTTTTTTACCTTAACTTAATAGTGAAGTCTTTCAAGTTGAGAATTGCAATATGTACATACACATTTGAAAGCCCGAAACCTGATACATAGAAGAAATAAAATAGAAAACGAAGGCAGTGCCACAAGAGAAGCCATAGATTTTCTTCGCTAGGCCTAGCCTAGGCTATAAAGCGAACGCGCCGAACCAAAAACCGAGGTAGGCCCATGTCACCTTTGACCCCGTAGTGTTGTAGCAACGGGCCTCGAAAATTATCACTACGCAGAAGAAACTACTAAAGTATAAAGACAGTTAGAAATCTGTCAATAAAAGTTAACAGTAGGTTTGAACACATATGTTGGTTTCTGAAAAGTACAAAGAATACTCATCAATAGTCTAGTATAGAAGGATACTTTAAAGTTCAGCGAGAACTATTTATTGAATTTTATCTGATCTGGTGTGTAGACACAGGAAGTTCATGGACGAGTGCTAACTTTACTTTTCTCAAAGAAACAACTGCTTGGAATGAAAGAAATGTAAGTATATTGACAAGAACTTTCCGGTCTTATCACGGTTGTAAACCCTGTGTTGTCTTTGGACTAATATTAGTCGTAGTTGTGGAACAGAAGTGTAAGTGTACTCCAGTTTACATGCCGAAAAAGGACAAGAAATCTACTGTGCGCTAGATCTCTGTTTCGCTGTTGATTGACTCGGGAGTTACGAAGGTTGGAAATCACTGAGCAGATGCTTCGAGCCTGTAAGTTTTCTTACTGGAATGGAATTGTGATTTCATCTTTAGTTCTAAATCTAGTAGCCTTGGAAATGCGTCTTTTAATGCTGTATGTTTTCGGTACTTTCAGCCTCTGTCGCGTAATATGATGGTCCGACAGGTTCATTTGCGTAAACTTATTAATAATTAACTGCGAAGTCAAAGATGCATGAGATTGAGAGGTGGGGAAAAGGCATTTAATTGTTCGGAGACTGGAGATAGATCTGTAATAAATTGGCCCTTTCATTTACTTTATGAATCTTAAGTACTTAAAAGTATTCCATCAAATTATGATAACCATGGGCCGATATATTTGGTGCAATGCATGGCCTATCAATATCAATGTTTGTACATTATGCTTCACTTTGAGCTGTCTAGGGCTATTTTTTTTCCTTTCTTTTCAACAATGCAATTGTTACAGCATTCACACTTTTCAGCTGTGTGTTTTTTTTAAAAATTGTATAGATCTAGAGACCTTAGGATCCCAATTAAGTTTATCCACAAATGTAAATAACGCTGTCTTTTAGAGTGCATCATGCTTTCTTCCGTTTTCAACGTTTTCTCTGTGATGAATATGAAATTTGCATGAGAAGTTTGTAGTTGCCACAACTGACTAAGCAAGTTGCACTTAAGGCAGGACCGGAAACGAGAAGATGTACAGCCATAACAATACAGCCTGGCAGTGGCTCCCCATCACTGGGAAGACTAATGAGGGGATTGCATGACAGGGGTGTGGAAAAGCTTCTTGAGCCGAGTGCTCATGTGAGCCCCGTTAACTGTGCCTCACGTTACAAATGTCCCATGTTATGTGAACGGAGAAAATGTCAGCTGGCATTTCGTAATTTTGACCGGGATTGCAGCACAGAATGGCAGGATGAGCTGTAATCAAGACGGTGACAAGAAGACCGTTGGTTGTGCACATTCGTGCTCATTGCTTTAGCTGTGGGTTTGATAACTGTTCTTATGTTTCATTGAGTGACAATGTTTTTTCTTCAAATAATATAAAATTGTTTCTTTTGCGATGGTGCTAGCAGTGTTCAATTACAAATCTGTGCTGCGGTGTTCTCGAAAATTCTGAATACTTTTTCACTTGAGGAATACTTGTGATGAAGTTTTGAAATTTTCTTTGATTTCAGTGATGTTAGCAGTTTTGGTGAATTATGGGACCACTAAGTTTAATTGTGTGATCCTGTCTTTTTACAGTCTCGCTAAATCAGCAATTCCATGGTCATGGTTGTCTCCCTTTAAATCGCATTGTGCTTTAATATTTTACAAAATAGTTGAGGAGTCTCTTATATCCGGCTTGCCTGAAATAAAATTAATCATTTATTGACCATTAACGACATAGACAGTGAAATGTGCTGCAATTTTGAGTATATCTTTATTCTTTATGAATGATTCACAGGTTGTGATGTACAATGCCGAGTTTTGGACTACAGCCTCACAGGTGTCGGTGCTAGAAAGGAGTTTATAAGAGACTAGAAAATGTCGGAGCAAGTCCAGGGAGTAGAGGGGGAGAACGGAGGAGATGTCACCACTGACAGGAGAACCCCGAGCATGGACAGGGTGCCCACCCCAGAGAGCATGAGCCGACCAAAGAGCACAGCCAGTGGAGATATTGTGTTTGAGGCAAAGAAGAAGAAAAGGAGGGGTGGGACTCCCTCCTCTGTTGCTACAGACGATGGACATGAGGTGACCTTCACGGTCACCATAGCAATTGCTGTGCCCACAGGTTAGCTGAGTTTTGTTGTTTTTTTCATGCGCTAGTTTTTAAAACTGAAAGATTTTGTTATGGTGATTGATGTGAAAAACACTCCTTTTTCCTCTGTCTCTAACTTTTACTTGTCTTAAGAATTTATTGGAAAATATGCTTTTTTTCATCTATCAGGTATTACTGACCTACATAAAAAAGCTGACTTGACTTATATTACATGATGACCATGATTGTATTTAGAGAGCCAGTTGTTATTTTTGCCAGTTTCAATCTTAGATATAGAATATAGATGCTAAAAATGTGTTTTTTTCTTTTTATCTTCTTCAATATTTGAACAAAAGACCGCAATATGTGCCTCATAAATGGTAACTAACTGCAAGATATTCTGTTCTTTTTGTTTTTGACATTATTGATCTGTTCAGTGGACTATGTCTTTTGAGAATCAAAATATCTTCCTGATTGGGAGGGATTTCAGCCTGTGCAGTTGGTAGATCCTATTTTTTTCCCATCAATTCTTAATTTTCGTATGTGGTATTTCTTTTTCCAGCATCCGTTACGTTTGTATCAAAGAAGAGAAAGATCTCTTTGAATAATGCATGTCATAAATATGTTATTGTATTCAGTTTATGCAGAACGTGAGGACACATCATCTCCAGGTACACATTTCAACTAGTGGTATCAGAGCTCTCTACCTTGCAGTCTTGCTTGTTGTTGTATGGGCATATTAGAGCTTATTAGAACAGTACCTTTTCTGAACTCTCTACATAGCTTTTGTGGCATATATTTTATAACCTCGCAGTTATTATGCCATATTAAAGATTGTGTTATTATTATTATACTATTATGTGTACTCATGTATCTGTCTTTGTTTGTGTCATCCCACATATTATGATAATGTATTCAATGACTCTGTATTTCCTCTGGAGGAGAACATGGGGCAAGGGTGTATCTGTCTATAATTTATATAATATATAACAGATTCAGTGTTGATCCTTGTGTTTGCTCAGTACTTTCTCCGTCTTGTACTTTCATTTAGTGCTCTTATGGTCTTGGTGTTCTTGCACTCTTGGTGTTCTTGATTCTTATAATAGTGCCTGTCAGTACGGAACATCTGTTCTTAGCAACGGTGTGCTGTTTGTGGAAAAGAGATTGTATTATAGACCTCTTGGCACTTTGATTCTTATAATTTCATTACAGATTTATTGTCTGTTTCTGGTTTTATTTAATTCATTTTAGGATTTTATTGTCTTATGTCTAGCAGGAATAGAAGCATTTTACTTTTATGCAGCTATTTTCACACTGTACAGTGCTGGGTTGTTATTTTTTTTGGTGCTTATTGCGTAATGACAGTTTTAGGTATCCTTATATTTGAGTTGAGAGTTAGAAATTTGTTGTTCCAGAGGGGATGAGGAAAGAGAGAAAAGATAGGTGAGACAGAATGATAGGTGTTTTGATGTCAGATTCAACTTACAGGGAACCGTAAAACTTTATTACAGGAACTGGAAAAGATGGAAAGGGGGGAGGGGGGGGGATTAATTTAATAACAAGGCAAAGAAGCAGATGTTACATTTTTCAAATTAATACCTGAGACTTCTTTGGTGGAGAAGTTAATGCCACCAAAGTAATGATTGAAACCACCATTCTTTTTTAGTAGAATAGTAATCACCTCTTTTCCTTTTTTCCCTTTCCATCTTTGTTTTATTTTTCTCCTTTTGTTTGTGCCGTATTTTCCCTGTGGACCCGTCCACCCACCCGACCCCCCTTTGTCCCGTGTGTCAAGCTGTTGACGCGCAGTCAAACTGTCATGAGCCGCCAGCCGCTGCACGCATTACTTATGCATGAGAGAAATTAGCAACGGCGCCTTCCGCCCACACGACATCTTTCGTCATCCCCATTCAATTCCACAGATCTTTCCTCATACAAATAATAGCCTCATGTTTACTCAGTTTGTATCATGGTAGAACTGCAATGTGG
>NW_004797308.1:529966-533049 GCF_000002075.1 Aplysia californica
CCTTTTGATGTCTACGATTTTTGGTTCAAGGTTGTGTTTTATAATTATTATAACAGCTCTCCAAGTCCCAAGTGGGCTGTGACAAACTAATTAATGGTTACCGACAGTCTCAACTTACCTGTGGGCCGGATTGAAGCTGTCTTGATTCTTTGCCCAAAAGGAACGGGTCGGATTTTTTTCTTTTTTTTTTTGTGGGTTTTTTTTTTGCTATTGATTTGCTGTTGTTTTTGTTTCTTTTTGTTTTATTTTAATCTAGGATTTGTTTTGTTGAAATTGGAGAGCACGAATTGTACTAGACGCGTGGGATGGCCAGACCTATTCTGTTATTGTTATGGTCCTGTCGTCGCTCTTTCCTTCTGGCCATGGTCCTTGCCAAGAGTCCCACCTTTGGCCGAGAGGGTAATATTGCAAGAGAAAATGTATTTGCAAGCTGAAACAGGTTTTAAAAAGACATCAATACTTTTTTTTGTTGGTTTGGCTTTTTATAATAATCTTTCTTGGTTCTCTGGCGTTGCTATGTTTGAGATTAAGCTATGGTTTCATGTGGGCAATAGGGCTGAGCAATCTTGGCTCACTATTGACGTCCACCTGCACTCTTAATTGATTTTCCAGCCAGCAGTCAATGGGTCTCATGACTGATATTGTGGATGTGGGATATTGGGGGCTTGAGAAGAGAACCGAGAGACTGGTGCTGAGGGTGGAGAGAAGGGTTGAAAGGAAAGAGAGACAAAGGGTTGATGGGGGCGGGTGAAAGAAACCCGGTGCATATTCGGTGCATGATCTTTTAGGTTATATTGATACGTTATATTTGGAAGGGGTTGACTTTTTGATTGTCCTTCCCCACGCACAGGTGAAGGAGAAGAGCGGTGGATTTTTATATATATATTTTTTTTTGGGGGGGGGGGGGTGTTTGGAAGACGATTTTCAGTTCAGTCAAATGTTCTCAATGATTGCGTTGATTCAAACGCAATACCTATATGTCCACTATATGTCCATGTGTATTTGTGAACCATATGTGAACCGTATCTGTATGTGTACATGTTTTATGTGTCCTTTTATGCTTTTGTTTTGCACTTTTGGTTTTTTTTGCCTGGACTGCCATATGAACGCATGTAATGTTATCCTTCTTCCACGTAAGTTATGTAGGGGATCGGACTCATCCAAGTCTTTTTCCTTACTTGGCAAAGTTTTGTCACTGCCTAGGCTTGTCCAGGTGCTTCAGACCACAATGCCATGCACATTTATCATGCTCCAGTAGCATCTCACCCTCCATTTGTTGTGTCTCCCTCACAGCGAGACCGCGCCTCCCTGCAGGTAACCGCGCAGTAGAGATATCAACCTGTTACCATAATGTAAAATAATAATAACTGTAGCAGTGGTCTCGTATACCATTCTGATATTGTAACCATATTGTAACTACCAACGTGCTCTTGATAAAACGAGTGGTGGAGGCAGACAGTACGGTCATTTGTATTTCACGAGGACTGGAACGAACGAGAAGAAATAGGCCTAATGAAAACGAAATCGCTACATCAGAACAACGCAATTTTTTCTGCTCAGTACCGAGTTTTGTGAAATTTGACGTAAAAGATTTTGAATTTCATTATCGTGTCAAGCTTTTTCGATTGCAATTCTTTGAATACCTCTATAACTACTCTGAATAATCTTACGACTTTGATAGAGCATACTATATAGAACATTTATTGGTTTCTGGCCATGTGGTCTTAGTGTCTCAAAACGGCCAAAAATATCAAATACAACTTTGTAATTCTGAGGTAACAAAATATGAAAGACTTTCTGTAGACGTTCAGAAAAAATGTTGCGTTTGCGCTTTCTCAAGGTGGTGTTAGGTCAGCTGCCATAGTGTGTTGGGGTGTGAAGCGATTGTGTCCTTTAAAAACATGTATGAAATGGGTCGTGCTTCGCAATTTGGCGTCGAAGTTCCATTAAACAATTTGTAGTATTCATAGAATGCCAGGGTCGGGTTTGAACGAGGTTTACATGGCATCATTTTTCTTTAGATGTAGAAACTCGCCATGTACTCAGAATGCAGTCTTTAAGTATTTTCATTTACCCGTGATGGTTGATTCTTATACTAGCTCTGGTTTTAAAAACAAAATATCACCGTCCCGAGTTCTGATGTGACGCATACTTTCCTCATTAAGCGTTTTATTACGTATTGTGCGAGTCTCCTGTCATACATTTTTACCTTGCTATAATACTACATGTATAGGCGGTGTGGGGCTCAAAGGTCAAGAAGCCCGTTTTAGACGCTGTCGTCACTCAGGCATAACTACCGAATCCCTTTGACTTATAAGAGATTATGGTTTCCAAAGACTATCTTTTTCCCTTGAAAATTGTTTACAGCCTAAATTTAGGAAGATTTTAACGGCACTAGCGACGCAACTAAGTCTTATAAGCGACAAAGATTAGAAGTGTTACAAGATTAAAAACATTCAAATAAAAGAAGGAGTAGAGATAAAGACGACAGATTTTTAATGGGAAAGAAGGAGCAAGCACCCGTGCGCAGTATGATATTTATCATGATATTCTAGAGACAAGAACACGAGGAGGAATTTGGGCTTTTTTCCCCCCTAACGAGACTTTTTTTTTTAGTACAGTCAACTTGATCAACGTTCGTTCCTTTCCAAAGTGGCTCATGGTCTGCCTTCCACCCACCCACCCCGAAGACTACTTCGTTTTGTCTGTTAGCGCTCACCACGAACCGTAAAAACACTCGTGACGATGACTGCACATTAGTTTCATTTAGCTGGCACCCTGTCTCACTACTGTATTTCTGAAGTTGCCGTGTAGTCTAGATCTCTAAATCATTTTTTCCCTTGGTTTCTTTGCTTGGTGTTGTTTTGGTCTTTTGTTTTTTACAGTGTTTTTTTGGGGGGTTATTTTTGGAGAGGGTAAATTTATTTTAGTTTGTTCTTTTTTGTGTTGTTGTTGTTGTTTAAGGGGTAGGGGTATCTGTAATGCGTTGTGCAAGCGGTCAAGATTCTCATTGGGCAGCTTGAAGCTTTAATTATATCTGATTCCTTCCTTTGTGTGTCATTCACCTCCTCTCTCTCTCTCTC
>NW_004797308.1:535094-538554 GCF_000002075.1 Aplysia californica
CTCTCTCTCTCTCTCTCTTCATTTTTATTTATTTATTTATGTATGTATAATATTTACTTGAATTCATTCATTCTTTCATTCGTTCATTCTTTTCTTTTTTTGTTGGAAGGTGGTCTTTTTGAAATGTAGGTGTCTTACACCCTCATCGACACGATTCAGGTCCTTAAGGAGGCGGGCTTCGACCCTACATATCAAGGCCTACCTTGGCTGAGAGGGATACATCATCCCCGCAGGAAGACCGATCCGAGACACTTGATGAAAATTCTCCTCATTCGGGAATCGAAGTCAGGTTTTCGAATCTGCTTGCGACCGCAAAACGCCTAACCGCTACACAAAAGATGATGCCGGTTGTCTTTTGGTGTCCGTCTTTTATCGGGATGGAATCATGGAAGGAGGCAAAACCCTCTGACCCAATTTGTGGGTGGAGTTCAACCCAGTTAAAGGTGTTGCTCCTTTACCTGTCTTTCTTGCTTGTCTATCTTTGCTTCAACTTGCTTTCTCTCCGGAGTGCGATCACAGTTTTGTCAACACGCTTTCTCTTTAAAATAAGATTAAAATAAATTTTCAAAAAATTCCCCATTTTGTTGCAAAAACTGGGGATTCAAAATTAACAATCGTAAACAATCTCCTCAACTGGCCCATCTGTATTTTCGTTTTAGATTCCCCCCCCCCCCAATGTACCATACTTAAATAACCTTATACACGAGTACAACGACAAACTTGTATGGTGCGATGTTGTGTCCTTGTGAAAGGCGCTTTACCCGAGTTTCCCAATTGGCTTGGTCCTCTCAGAAATGAACGCTAAACTCGGAGGTGCCGCCTCTTAAATATCCCAACAGTGTTGATAGGGGCGTTGAACCTATACTATTTCACCATTTCGAATACAAAAGAAATAACTGTTGGCAATTGGAGAATACCAGTGGACGGCTTTCTTTCGATTGTCTTATTCGTCTGAACAAGTGTTTCCATCTGCCGCCATGTTGGGTTTTTTTCCCTCCAGCTGTGGTCATATTGTGGCCATCCATATTGTTTTTTTCCCCATTGTGAAATAAGTTTCATTTACTCTACGTTGTGGCCAGTACGTAATTAAATAGATCTAGATCTACCAACAGGAGGGGGAAGGGGTGGTCTACAATAAAAAAATTTTTATTTCATCTTTTCGGTGCCAAATTAGAACCTTCAATGCACCTGTTATGTCCTTTTAAGATAATCAAGCGTCATAGATTGCAAAGTTTCACAACCCCGTCGACACTATTTAGATTGTTTTGGAGGCTGGCTGCTTCGAGCTCTTCTGCCCGTTCCACCCAGTCTGAAGGGGATGCAGCATCTTAGTAGGACAGACACATTGTGCTACCCTAGAATTACAAAACTCTATCTTATTGGTACCTAGTTTAGAGAAATTTGACGTGAAATTTTTTTTTTGAGTTTCACATACATGCTTTTTCGAATTGCAATTCTATGAATACCTTGATAACGACTCCGAATAATCTTACGATTTTAATAGAGCAAATAGAACATATTTTATTGGTTGTTTTTTTTTTTTTTACCTCAATGTAGCCAAAAATGTCAGATAGAACTTTGTAATTCTAAGGTAGAGATGGAGTCGAACTCACGTATTGTGCAGGCAGCGGCAATGAGGTCAATCAATACATTATAAACGTCAACCAGCCTCAAATATGATTGCAAAAGAAAAAGACAATTTGATATAATGTACATCAATGGGTTCCTTCTCAATGTTTAAAAAGAATGCGTGGGTGGCTGGCGAGTGCTATGGTGTAGTCGCTCTTTCTTTTCTACCAAACATCTATGTCCTTATCTCTCATCTCTCCTCCTTGTCCTTGTCCTTCTTTTTTTGTGTTTCATTTCTCTTGACTTGTAACACCTCTCTGTATAGCCTGATTGTGTTGCAAGTGCCGTAAAACTCGTGCTAAAATAAAAAGAAAAGAATTTAAGACATAAAACTCGTGCTAAAACAAAAAGAATTCAGTATGGTTACACATCATTGGGTTCCCTCACATTTTAGAAAAAAAAGAACAGCAAAATAATACAACAGTAAATGGCAAACAGCAGCGTATGTATATTATGTCACTCTCTTGCACCAGCGTGTCCCGACCCCCAGGGGCATTTATCTTGACGGAAATCGCCAGGCTTTGAGTATCGATCAGAAATCGGTCGAATGGCGTCACCGATCGGAGGGCAAGATGATTGCTGCAACTGGATTCTGTTTCTGTTTTCCCCAGATTTTCCCCCCCTTCTTCCTCTTGTTTTTTTTGTTGTTTTTTTCCTTATTTTTTCCCCCATTCATATTGTCATTTCCTTGTCACTGGGTAGTATTTCTGAATGCCTGGTTGGTTTTGCGTGGGGTTTTTGTTCTGCCTTCTTTGTGTTAAAGCTATAATTTCTATTGTATTAGTTTTTTAACGTTCTGTTGTTTTATAATTTTGTTCTGCGAATCCTACGTTTTAATAAAAAAGTGTGCTTCTTAAAAAAACGTTTTGACATTGTCTCTGTGGAATTGTTTTTTGTCCTTCAAAATAGAAAGAAAGATGTCTTCGAAAACGTTTTTCCCTTCTTTCACGCCTTCATCATTTTCTGGACTCATATGTGGGTGGTTGGCGGGTGATCTAGGGTGGTTTGCTCCTTCTTTCCTAAAAAAATGTAACCCTTATCTCTCCTCCTTTTATTTGTATGTTACTATCTAGTAGTAACACATCTAATTATCGGCACTTATATGACCGAATTGAGTTGCAAGTGCCGTAAAACTCCCCGTACTAAAAAACTAAAAAGCTTCACCATTTCACTTTCTGTTGTGCAGCATGACGTGAGCTTCATGGTTTGTGCCAATACGCCTTTTCCTCAACGTAATGATTCTTCTTCTCTCTTTCCGCTGTCGCCTCAACACCTATAGAGTGGCACGATCAACATGAAGTTAGTGAAAGATTAATACTGAAGCAGGTAACAGTGGTCGTCTTGTTAAAGACCGTCTTTTCTAATTTGAAAGCCATTTTTTTAGCATTCCTATGAAAAGAAATCGTTGTGGGGTTTTTTTGTTGTTTTTTTTTTATTCCAATGAAAAAGAATGGTTTTTTCTTTCTTCTTTTTTTTTATTCCTATGAAAAGAAATGGTTTTTTCTTTCATTCATCATGAACGAGCGCGTCGACAAAAGCTCCGGATCTCATTTCTGTTTTCTCTTTGTATTCATTTTTTCCCCCTTCGTTTTGCTTTTCTTTTGTTCTTGTCTTGTTCTGTTTCTCCGTCCCAAGCTTCGATAAGATCGTACTGTTTCGTTTGTCTCTCAGATCTTTGCCACGACAGTTCTCTCAATTCCTCCAAGCTCGGATTAACTTCGCTTAAACGCCCCGCGTCCATTTAGACGATCTTTAAAGTGTGATTAATGTACTCACACCGCCCCTTTGCGCGCGCGCGCGCGTTCGCACGCACGCACGCACGCACACACGC
>NW_004797308.1:538954-541118 GCF_000002075.1 Aplysia californica
CCTTTTTATTCCAGCCTCCAACTGCCAGCAACGACACTGCGACCTCCCAGCTCGGGTCTCTTAACGATGTGCCTTTTACCTGCGGCGCGTTAAGGGCTCTTCTCATTGCAGCCCTGTCCGTGTTTGAGGGACGCTGCGGAACTTATATAATACTAGCTGGGGCCCCTTTCGATGAATTGAATGATCGGTGCTTTAATATCAACTGAAAGTCATTGGTAAAATACGAAAATGTGAGGCTAGATCCTTTCGGGTCGCACACTTAAAGTAGGGTTCAGTATTGCGCGACAATGCGCAATAGTGTCGAACGGAAGTACGACTTGAAATAAACTAACCCGGCGGATTTTCTAAAATTACAGAGACAAAAGCGATCGGCGAAATACAGAAATTTAGCTTTTTGCAGCAAAACTGTCTCAAAACTGAAAAAAATGAAGGGCGTCATGATCTGGAGAATAAAATTATTTTAAAGAATCTTTTGGTGAAAACCGCATGTCGATCGATGCAGCCATTAAAAAGCCTTTTTGAATAGCAAAATTCGGCCACCACAAATATATAATAGATTATGCTGTAATATTGTGTTGCAAGTGCTGTAAAACTCTTACAGAAACTAAAAGCTAAAAACTAAAGCTGCTAGATTTGGGTACCGACATAAAGTTGCGGACGCGAAGTGACGCCAATTTCAAATGAAATTTCACCCGAAATGATACCTAACTCGAATCTAACTCGCAATCGCGAATAGTGTTTCTGTTGTGTCTCTATGTTTTTCACCAGGAAAAAAATAATACATATATACATAATTACTATCTAGAATAGCCCTCGACCCCGATTAAGTGCACAGGCTCTGATCGCTTTACAATACCACAGTAACACATAAACAGTACATTTTGTTCTGACTAAAAATCTCTCTGTAGGTTTTAATTTGGTCTTTCACTCTCAGCTCTCTTTTCCTTTCTTCTGTGCATCTTTCTCACAGTACTTTCTTCCTAATTCCCATGTATAGTCTGCAAAACCATAAGCATCTCTTTCTGTTCTCTCCCCCCGCCCCCCTCTCTCTCTCTCTCTCTCTCTCTCTCTCTCTCTCTCTCTCTCTCTCTCTCTCTCTCCATCCATCCATCCGTCTATCAATCTATACCTTATGTGAGTGTCTCACTTTTCCTCCTCCTCTCCCTCTCTTTCTCTCTCCCCCTCTCTCACTCTCTGTATCTCTATGTTTATCTCAGCATCTATCTCTTTACTTTTGTATCTCTCTCTGTCTCTGTCTCTCTGTCTCTCTGTCTCTCTGTCTCTCTGTCTCTATCTATCTATCTATCTATCTATCTATCTATCTATCTATCTATCTATCTATCTGTCTGCCTGTCTGTCTGTCTATGCCTTTGTGCCTGCTTATCAGCCTGCCTATCCGTCCGTTCGTCCGTCCGTCTCTTCCGCTTCTGACAAGTACAGTCAAACCTACTCAAACGGCCACCTTGTCTTTAGGCCATTCCCAAAGGGGGGATATTAACACGTTCTTATGCACATTAGAACTGTGAATGGGCTGAACTATTAATGTCATGCTCGTACTGTGCCGGAACAACATAGGAGGAACTGCTGCTTTTTCTTTCCTCATCAGTACTATTGTCATTTTTCGTCTATTTCTTTTGTATGTTTTTCACTCTCATGTGAACTGCTATTTCCGGGGTGCCTTGATAGTCGATGCTGACTTTGTGCTGTTGAGGCAAGAGAGGTGAGCAGAGTTAATTACGTAAACCTGATCCCCGTTTGGACTTCTCTGTTGACATCTACGGCTTGGCGCTTATGCAGTTGCGAGCGCCGTAAAACCTTACTAAAACTAACGGCAACCTGTTTAAGACAACCACCCAATCACTTGTACAGATCCCCATTTCCTCCCTTGCCTATTTTTTTTTAAGAACGTTAAAATGACACTGTGAAAGACGGTCACCTGTCAAGTACCGCCACTTTTCACCTCAACAATTGGTGGCCGTCCTAGACAGTTTCGAATGTCATGTATCTGCGCGTTTTTTTGTATCATGTGTGAAGATAGCTTGCGGCTTGTGGCTCGTCTCGATTGTCGTTGGCTTGCCGTACAGCTTTCGAGACGGGAACAATAGGCAGTCGAGGCACACCTTTTTGTGTTGATCATCAATTGTTTCCCGATGCTTGCTTCCTC
>NW_004797308.1:543970-602023 GCF_000002075.1 Aplysia californica
TAGATAGAGTCAAGATGATGTATGCACAATCAAGACTTTGCAGAAAGGGGAATAATCTTTAGCTTCACTTTGGTGAGTGGGAATGGAACATAATGTTAGAATTATCCTCAGTATGGTTTGAACATAATATTACCGTCATACTTTGTGTGTATAGAACGTAATGTTACTGTTATACTCTGTGTGTATGTGTGTATGGAACATAATGTTACTGTTATACTCTGTGTGTATGGAACATAATGTTACTGTTATACTCTGCATTTATAGAACATAGTGTTACGGTCATACTCTGTGGGTGGTTGGCGGGTGCTCTGGTGTGGTTTGCTCGTTCTTTCCAAAAACAATAAACTATCGTCCTTCTCTCTCCTCCTCCTTTTTGTGTTTGTTACTCTCTTGTAACACCTCTAATCTTTAGCACTTATATGGCCTTATTGTGTTGCAATCGCCGTAAAACTCTTACTAAAAAAAAATACTCTGTGTGTATGGAACATTGTGTTACGGTCATCCTCTGTGTGTATGGAACATACTGTTATGGTCATACTCTGTGTGTATAGAACATAATGTTACCGACATCCTTTGCCTTGTTCTCCTCTTGCAGCCACACAGTGACAGTGACTAAGGAGATGCTCCTGCAGATGTTCACACACAACGTGGAGCTGAGGGTGTGGGACACCAAGGACAAATGCTCCACCCGCGCCAGATTTGACAGGCCGAAAGCCTTCAGACTGCCTCAGCCCAAGCCAGGTGAGACTTTACTTTGCTTTTTAAGTTTTCATTGTTCTCGTCACTGCTGCTGTTGTTGGGTTACATTTAGGGAAATCCTTGTTACTGGCCTATTGTGCCAAAATGCCTGGACCAATGCTAGGTTTGTCCAGGTTGGTGAATAATCTGGGAGGGGGGGGGGGTTCCCTAACATCTTTTTCATCCCTAATTATAAGTTTTGGTTGTTTGTTTTTTTTAATTTGAAAAAAAAAATGGCGAGAAGTTTTGAAAGATGCAGAAGAGACCAGGAGTTTATTTTCTTTTAGGAAATATGATAAGACAAGATTCTTTACCAGGGAACAAAAAGAGGGAACAAGTGAAGGAAAAACAAGAAAAAGTTACTGTTATTGGATAAATTGTTTTAATGGATGGAAGTGCAAAAATGTGACCCTAATAATAAGGTTGTCATGATTAAAACCTATTTTTCTTGGATTAGGGGAGAAAACTCCTGAATCCTGTGTGGGCATGATGCAAATTAAGTATGCATTGGTTACTAAACATTCAGGTAGATGGAGTGTGTTCAAGCACAATACACAGGTAAATTCTAGATCAAGCTTTCATCAGTAGGGAAGGAAATCAGGTTTGTTTGAATCATTTACGACTTCCACAAAGGGGAGGGACACTGTGCAACTGTGAGGAGATATGCAGTGTACTTTAAACTAATTTATGCAGTAAGTTGAAGACTGCCTGGAAGATCTAGCAGAGGAGTGAGGATAAAGAAGATGAATCTTAATGCTGATACTTTCAGACTTTGTGAAACTATTCCTCAATCATATTTTGAGTGAACATCCCTGTGAAGCTCTGTTGGGTAGGTGGTTGAAGGGCACCTCGTGTAGATCCTACTTCTTTCCTTTCTCTTTGTACTATGTTGCCGTGCCAAGGCAGAGTGACGTATCTGCACTTTTTATGATTTTGAGTTATGTCACGCTGCCATTGGAAATATGGGCATGGCCCTTCAGTTATGTCTGTTTGTCATAGTGAAATATCCTATTTGTAGTGCAAATACATCTTCCTGCCTTTGACACAAGATGGGTATGGGCGTCCATTTAAACGAAGATGAATTAATCATTTTTGCAGATACATCAGTCTGCCTTGGCACGACAGTATGGCTGTCTGTCTGTTTTGTTCTGGGCTCTAAATGGCCGTTATTGTACTGATGTGCTCCCCTTTTCTAAAAAACTAAAACTCAACCCCAAACATGGTTATGCTGCTTCTTCTCAGGTGAAAAACCAGAAGACATTGGAGGGGTCAAAGCCATGGTGACCAAGCAGATGAAGAATTTCCTAAACCAGCAGCCAAAAAAGGGTGTGCCAGTGCGACCTTTGCCCTCACAAGTGTCTGTGCCAAATTTGTACGGCAGCCGGAAGCACTGTGAGTATAGAAGACAGTTTTAAAATTGGATAATAGTTTGTTTTTTTCCCTCACATATAGCTACTGACTACTGACAAAAATGTTGTTTTTGTTTCAATGCTCTGTTTATCTTTTCCAGTTTCTTTGCTTTTTCTATATCGGAGAAAACAATTACCTCTTTTTGTTGGACTCAGCAGTATTTTTCTCCCCGTTTGCTGGTAGAAAGAGGAAGGCGTTGATAGATCACATAGGCGCAGTCGAACCTGCTCTAACGACTACCTGTACAAACAACCACATCCCACTTCCCCCCTGGCGTTTTTTCTATATTGTAATGACTGTCTAAGGTGACCAACTGTCTAAGGTGACCCTTTTCCACTCGACAATTGGTGATGGTCTTCGACAGGTTTTACTGTACTACTTTCTTTTCTTTGTGTCTTTTGACTTTGAGGTATTTGTTTTGGGTTTTTTTGCATTTATAACAATGTTTTAATAAGTTTCACTATATTACAAGCTTTCTTTTTTTGGTCTTCTCCTTTTATAGCTATGTCAGCTGCCGAGAGTCGTCGCAGCAGGTCAGGAATTATCTCCCCTACAGCCTCCTCAAAGACTCTGGTAGCTGTTCCCAGCAAGGATGGGAGAGATGGACGGTGAGAGGGCTGGTGTTTAGTCCTATTTCTCTCTGCATGTTTTACTATCCCTCTCTGATGTGATCTTTGTGTCATCTTGCTATGTGTAGGGGGAAATGTTAAACCGACAAACATGTTGATTTGTTCCTCTTTTATGTAAGTGATGTCATTGTTGAGTCCAGCTTTTTTTTTAACGGTGGTGCTTTACGCCCCTATATGAACAATTTAGATCATTTATGAGGTGGGCTTTGACTCTGCCTGTCACAGCCAACTTGGGCTGACAGGAATACAATGTCCCAGCAGGAAGACTGAGGTACTCCATAAGAATTGTTCTCTCACAAAAATCATACTCAGGTCTACTGCTTGCGCAATGAAGCATCTAATCACTACACCACAGATACTGGTAGCTTCATTTCTCTACCTTCTCTCTATCTCTTCTGTCGACCTCCCTTATTTTAGCTTTGTCTTTTCCCCTGTAAAGGAAAGGCATTCTATTTTTTTGTTGAATATTTTAACCATGAATGTATCTGTGTAGTTTTCTTTTGAACTGTATCTTTTCATGAACAGAATGCTTGTCCTTTGTAAGTTTGATGATTTGGAAGTTTTAAAAAAAACATACTTGATTCTAGAAAGTTTTTAGCTTCATATCTCTCTGACCTTGAAATCTTTACATTTCCACTAACCTAATTAGATTTTTCATATTTGCTCATTACTCTTTTTGGGTTTCATACGGGTAGTGCAGGCACAGGCGTTTGCCTAACTTCTTTCCCAGTCTATAGATTCTGTCTGTTGTGTTGATTCTTTTTAGAGTACATAATTAATCATTACGTTGATGTGCCTCTTATAGCAAACAAATGAACATTATATTATTTACAAGTTTTGCTTTCGTATTTCCAGAGCTTTCAGCCGTCTGGGACAACTGGCAGGGACTGAGCGGCTTGAAGAGAGGTCATCCCCAAGGGAAAAGAAGGGAGGTGCAGGAGGTGGGGGTATACTTTCCGCCAAAAAAGATTCCAAGAGTGTCACTCCCTCTCCCACCAAATCCCCGGCCAACTCCCGAGCTCCAACCAGATCAAACGCAGCCTCACTGGAACCTGGTGATGGTGAGACACAAAGAGGGGAATGTACCATGGGCTAATGTGGCGTTGGTGGCTTAGTGGTTAAGCTCTCGGACTCGCAACCGTTAGGTCGTGGGTTCGAATCCAGTCAGGGGCCCGACGTTGTGTCCTTGGGAAAGGCACTTTGCACAAATTTTCCTCACTTCACCCAGGTGGAAATGGGTACCTGGCTATAGACAGTGAACGATCTTGTCAGTTTGATAGTGTTTGAGCGTGTGAAATCCGCAGCTTGCACTGTATGCTTCCGCGGAAGCCGAGTATGTTTCTGAGTGTTCTCAGAGGGTCTGCTGGGGTAATAATAGTTGTAAAGCGCATAGAGCATGCTCTTGAGCATGGATATGCGCTATATAAATGCAATTATTATTATTATTATAACATGTCGATGATATTATGCTTTAATTGTGCAACTAGAAGAAGTATGATGACTTTTTTTTTGTAACGATGAAGCACCTAATCACTACATCACAGTCGCTGGTAGCTTCTTCCCTCTACTTTCTCTTTTCTCTACCCTCTCTCTTTCTCTTCTCTCCACCTCCCTTATTTTTGATAGGCCTTTACTTCTTTGTTTTTTCCTCTGGTAAAGTTAAGACGTATTTTTTTCAAGCATTGTTGAGGTCGATCTTAATATTCTTTATAGTGTGCGCTGACTCTTGTTTATAAAAGTCAGGAGTCAGCATACTCTATAAATAATATAGATATACAATGGGCTGACTTTTGAGTCTTCTCTCACCGTTTGAATCTGAAGAGTATTTGTGGGTGATTGGCGGATGCTCTGATGTGGTTTGCTCCTTCTTTCCTGTCAAACACCTATCGTCCTTATCTTTCCTCCTTTTTTATTTTGTTTGTTATGCTCTTGTAAAACCCTTAATCTTCGGTGCATAGTGATTTAATTATTGTGTTGCAAGTGCCGTAAAATTCTTACTAAGATAAAACAAGAAGTGTGTTTTTGTGTGTTAAAATAATTTTTCAAGAAACCTTTTATATGGTAAGAGCATAACATCTTCGATTTTTTCCTGTCATTCACAGATAGTTTCAGCCTATGAGATTAATTTAGTAAATCATACTGCATGAGTTCCCTATCTATTCTGCTCTTGTTCTGGACAGACAAATCTGTGAGGAAAGCGTCGAGTAACAAGGAAGACAGAGAACTCAAGAAACAGCTGGCAGAGCAAGCCAGGGCTAACGCTGAACGCATAAAGAAATATGGCATCTGCATGATTCCTCTTCGACTGGCGCTTCTTTTTGGAGGTAGGAAATAGTGTGGCTGCATTATTAGTGGAACAAGACTACAGGGATGTGTGACTTCAGTTGTGTATTTATGAAGTACTACAAGTATATTAAAGTGCCATTTTGTCAGTGTCGTTTCACAAACACTAAAGTTTTCAATTCTGACGCCATTCTACCCCCCAAAAAAGTGTTTTAGTCAACTCCAGAAGTTTTTAAGTCTTATGTAGAATAGTATTTCATTCAATTCTATGTCCTAGGAGTTCATTTTACAATAAGGTGTATAGTTCAGAGAATTTTAAGCTGTGATATTTGTTAGATATAGTAATCACATGTGGTATTCTTGTGGTTAGGTTTTAAAAAATCTTTAACTCAAATGAGCCACACACTGTTTCAAACATCTGTCGTTTGTGTACATATGTTGGTGTATACGTATGTGTTTGTGTTTGTGTGATGGTAAACATGGTAGGCACATCCAGTGAACTGATGTGTTGCTCAAACATGACAAGAGACATTTGTGCCTGTGGCTGGTTGGTGAGTTCACCTAATTCTTGATGGCTGGATGCAAGGCTCTGACAAACGCCATTTTGTGCTGTGGTGTTTGTTGGAGTCTTGCAGCCAGCTATCGTTCTGTTGACACAGCTATACATATTGCCTTCTCAAATTATAAAACTAAAACATGATTACCCTTCATTACCCCCTCTCTCCATTTCCTTTTTCATTGTTATTTTCCCTCCTCCATCTTTTCTTTGTATGTTACACCTTTAGTAACCCCTTTAACCTTAGGCACTTATCTGACATTATTGTGCTACAAGTGTTGTAAAACATTTACTACTACTGACTTTTTCATTTTTTTAAATTTGTGGCAATACCCTGCAATTGGCAACCCAGCATGTTTTGTTATCCCCAGACTGCAAAGTTGTTGCGAGTCGCCTGGAGAAGCCACTTGCCGGTGTCGAGGACGTGTTTCTTGGTGTGTCCGTCAACCTGCCCTTGCTCTCCCCTTCCCAGAAGGAAGAGCTCAACCCTATGATCATACAAGTGAAAAATGTCTCAAGTCTCCCCTCAACACCACTCTCATACGCGGATCTGAGGTTGAAGTAAGTGGTCTCTGCATTCCTGCACGTGTTTGAATGATGCATCTGATGTGATGTGTACATTTTGTCAGCTCTACTTTTCTTTTCATATTGAATTTAATTGAGAGTAATATATAATTTAAATTTTTATGTATACCTGCATGTGTTTTTACAGCCCTCTGCAGCCAAGAAAAATTTCCCTCTGGAATAATGAACTATTATCTTTTCTTTTATTATCTTATCTTTAAAAAATCTCAACTTCTTGGGAAGCAACCAGCACAAACTGCCATTTTAAAAGCACTCAAACATTGGAAAAGAATATATTTGTGTCATGATGTTGTGAAATCAGATGCAAGAAGTACTCTCAAACAAGCTTTAAAAAGAACTTTTCTTTTCATTGTGTTGCCTTCATGACCGTAACACCTTTCTCTTTTGTCAACCTCCCTCAGGTGTCACCCAGTGTACTGTAAGTACCGGTTCTTCAAAGAGCCAGAACATGTCACCCCAGGCAAAGAACATGACAAAGATCTCTACTGGGAGGACACGAATGTGGTTCTTTTAGGTGAGTAATGGTGGACATAAAGGACATAAAAGACAAGGGTTGTCCTGCTCTGTACTGTACTATGGAGATAGATAGTGTGTTTGTGCATGATGAATAATATGCATTGTGTTTGTGTGTGTGTGTGCGTGCGTGCGTGCGTGCGTGCGTGCGTGCATGCATGCATGCGTTCATGTGAGTGTGTCTGTATGCGTGAGTGTGTGCATGTGTATGTATGTGTGTGTATGTTTGTGTGAAAGAGAGTAAGACCCTGACTTCTCTGTACATGATTGGTTAGGCAGATATGGCTGTTGGTATGTCTGCGGCTTGGTCATGAAACGATTTTTTCCCCCAATTGTATTCACAGGTACAATGGAAAAGTCGGAGCTGAGAGAATATCTCAATGGGCCACCAATGGAGATTGAGGTCCACGACCGTGACCGTAAACCTGAGGAAGTGGCTCTGAAGCCAACGTTATTTGGTGATGACTTGGAGGATGAGAAAATTGCCAACGTGGGGACCGTTGAAAGTGAGTGCTTTTATTTTCTTTCCATTTTCTTTTTTTGGGGGGTTCTATGTCCTGATTAAGTGCTGGATGTGTAGAAGTTTTATAGAAAATGTTTTAACATGGTTGCAATTGTTATGCTTTAAGAAAAGACAAAACAGAACAAAGGAAAACTGTTTGAGTACTTTTATTTTATCAATGCATATCCTCATCCAATCAGACAATTATAATGAGGCTAAAGTTGTAACTTTTTTTGTTAACAAGTTTGGTATGGCCATACAGAGAATTCAATATCTTTTTTGCTTTTTCCTCTGTTTGCTACATTCTCTGCCTGCTACATAATTTTTTCACGGCACAAAATGACCATTCTATTTTCATCGTCTTTTTCTTTTTCTAAGAAATTACTGTGTATTTAGAATTTGTAGTTCATCTGGTCTCTAAATATATATGATATATTTTGCTCTAGGTCGTCGCACTATTCACAATCCGTTTCATGGGAGAGACAAACCCTGGGACCCGTATGGTGTGGCTCGCCTCGACCTGTCGGAGCTGTTGCTGGGTCACCGTTACCTGGAGATCACCGTCCCAATCCACAACTGCCCTGTGCCGGATCTGCTGGGCCTGGACACGTCATCCTCAGGGAAGATAGTGGGTGTGGCCGGGGCTGTGGATGGCCCAGGTGAGAACCACTTCACTCCTTTTTTTTTCTCTTTTTTTTGGGGGGGGGGGGGTCACTTGCCCATTTCTATGAGATTGACGCCATCTGATTAGTAGAAGAAGGTGCATATGATAGTTTTCAAAATTTTATTATGTACATAGTTATTATAACGTGTATCTGTTACAAGTAGAGATTCAAGCAATATAGATGTTTGTCTTGGATCTGAGAACAATGGTATTAGGTCTGACGGTGGTGAGTGATGATGTGAAATGGTGTTTATGCAAATAATTTTTGAGGAGATATGCGTTCACTCACTGTCAGCTGAGTTGGGTTTTTTTAATGTTAGCATTAGTCCTATTTCCCTTTGCTCCAATGGGTCACGAGGGACGTGGGCACCCCCTATCCTGTTCCCCAATGGAACCATATTTAATGTCACCGTGAGAACCACTCCACTCATTTCCTGTCTATTGTTTCCATGTCTCGTTCTGAGTAAACTTATCTTACAAGGCGTGTGGTTGTTTGGCGGGGGCTCCGGTGTGATTTGCTCCTTCTTTCCTATCAAACTTTTATCATCCTTACCTCTCCTCCTTCTTTTATCTGTATTTTACTATCTGGTAACATCTCTAATATTCGACACTTATTATATGACTTAATTGTGTTTCAAATGTGGTTAAACTCATACTATAAACATTGTTAACGGTTTTATTCTACTTCCATTGTTTCTGTCTCTGTTTTGCTCCTTCCTTCCACTGGTTGATTGTTGTTCTGTCAGTGTGCTTCTGGTTATCCCAATAAATCGATTGCTGGATGCAAGACTCAGGCAAACTCCTTGCAGTTTGGCATTTGTTGGCTGGATCGATAACAACATTTGTCGGAGTCTTGCACCAGCCATCAAAATAAACAGTGTTTTTCCTTTTAATAGTTCATGTAATCTTATCTCATCTTAATAAACTGCTTAATGTCCACAGTTGAGCGACCTCTATCTGCTGGTCACTACATCCAGGACACGGCCATGCTGAAAGTGAAGATTAAACTGGCTCACCCACTGACCACTCCACAAAAACTGGCGTCTAAAGAATACATCCCAACTTCTAAGGAGGTGAAGATTACTTTGAACTTATGTTTGCGTACATTTTATGTTTCTTGTGTTATTGTGCTTCTTATTTCTTTTCATTTTAGTTTCATGTGTTAGCTTTTCAGAGAGCTTCAGTTATGAAGATGAAGGAAATACAGATGATGTCATCCCTAGATACTCTAGATGTTGCCTGACAAATAGATTGATACACACACACACACACACACACACACACACACACACACACACACACACACTCACACACAAATATTTACGAGTCTACACCTAACTATTCACAAGTGCACACCCTCTCAGTTGTATACATATGCAGTAGTGCTGTACAAATATGCCAAAATAAAGGTCATTGAATATTTGAAGAGAGCAACAGGTGTTCTTCAAGTATCCTTGAGAGTGGTTGGTGGGTACTGTGGTGTGGTTTGCTCCTTCTTTCCTATGACACATTTATCTTGCTTATTTCTTATCTCTACTCTCTCTTCTGTTTATATTTTACATTCTAGTAACACCTCTAATCTTCAGCAGATATTTGACCCGAATGTGTTGTAAGTGACAAAAAATTTTACTAAAACTAAAAGCAATACCCTTCTTGTTTATTTTAGTGCCCATTCTCCCGCATCATCTTCCTGTTTGGCTACCATAACTTGACCATGCTGCACCAGCTCCAAGCTTTGATCATGGGCTTCAACGCACGAGCTTTGGGACTGGACACAATGCCACAGCATGTCATCGATGCAGCATTGTCAACATACAAACTGTCTGTGTGAGTCTTTGGGATTGGGAATGTCTTCTGAATTCGGAATGCCAAACCATTTTCTGAATGATTAAGGCTATTGTCTGTATGTGCGCATATGCCTGTACCTATCTGATATCATGTTCGTTTATGTGTGCATGTACTTGTATTGGGGAGGGGTGGGGGGGGATGTTTCCAAATTATTCTTCATTTCCACAATAGTTTGGAGAAATCTTCAAACAACCCATATTTAGAGCGAGGTTCTTACCCAAGTAGTCCTAGTTTCTTAGAACTGAAGAAAAACGCACCCTGTACAATAGTACTCGATGCTTTTTGGTGGACAGCTGAAGGTGATATGTGTCTGGCCTAATTTTTGTCTGTTTGTCTGGTTTTTTTCTTTCTGTCTTCTAGGTTATTAGTCATCTAAGCAAAGTAGAAGAGCAGGTCTGAGATGTTCTGAAATTAACATAGAGCAAAGCTTTTTATCAGCACAACATGAGGTAGCTGAAGACAAATAAAACCATTTTAAAGTAAAAAGAGCGTTAAAAGTAAAGATATACAATAGCCTGCTCTCTGTTGATGCCTTTACAAATATATGGACAATAATGTGGGTTGTGCAAATGAGTTTCAGTGATATTTGTGGAGGCTTGAGGTTTCTTTTTAAATTTCAGGCAGAAAGCACTGAAAATTGACTTTTTGTGCTGCTTTTGGAAGTTACTTGTTAGTAGCTTTGCTTTGTTTTAATTAACGTTAGACTTTTTGTTTTCTTTGTGTCTCAGTGTACAGCAGTGCAGCCTTGACCTTGACATAGTGACCGGCTTCCACGTGTTGGACGGAGAGCACCATCTGTTTGTGTTGGAGGGACTGAGGGACAAAGCTATCGGCAAGCTGTGGGAGGCCCTGCCACAGCCAGAGAACTCTGGTAAGTGCACAGTAGTCATGGGTGGGCTTGTCCCTGACGTCAAGGACCATTTTGTCGGAGGCAAGTCAGTTATGTTGTTTGCAGTCATTAAACTGTAGGCTTAATAAAGAAATAAGATTTGTTTTGTCTGAGACAGTTCTTATTTTGCTAGCCGCAGCTGATTGCTGAAGATAGATTTCATAAGAATATTTTAGCCTTTCAACGTAAATGTAAAAAATGAATACACAAAAGATAAGTATACCTTTAATGATATTCCTTGACTTAGATTAGCTAAGGGGTTGTAATGGAGGGGGAGAGAGAGAGAAAGAGAGAGAGATACACACAAAGAGAGAATAAACTGATTTTCTGAGAGTTTTGATAAAAGAAAGTCTTTATTGCTATCCTGTATAATTACAAGAATATATTTTTTGTTGTGAGGGGACGGACAAAAGTTCTTCATCATCATTGATCCTGATTAGCCCTTCCCCCACCCATTTTTTTTCGAAAACTTCTCCATGAATTGTGCTGTTTCTGCTCCAGATGTTCAAGTGTTGTTCAACTCTGATATGAGCTTTGGCAAGCGTCTGTACGGGCCTCTGGATGTTGACCTGTGCCGGGTCAAGCTGCACGAGCCTCTGTCCCTCATCGTGCAGCAGTCTCTGCTATATGTCAGAGACATGGTACTGCGCCCCTGCTTTGACGCTCTCATCAAACTTGACCAGGTAGGAGCTGCCTGATGCTGTGTATTATGGCTTTGCTTCTTTTTATATACTGAAAATTGTAAATGCCACAGACCATGCACCTGTGTTTGTGGTGTTGGGATTTTGCGCTTTGCATTTACTTGCCGGACAGCCAAGTTAAATTCCTGAGTGAGGAGAAAATGTTTATCAAGTATATCAAGCTTTCTACTGGGATGTTGTATCTTTCTCTCAGCCTGGGGTTGGCCTTGACAGGCAGGCTTGGAGGTTCGCCTCCTAAATGATCGTACATTGTGTCGATGTGGGCATAAAAACACGTACATTCACAGACCTGGCCAATGTGAGGAAAATATGAGTGTATCAAAATGTTGCACCCTCAGCAGCACTGTTCTTTAACTTGAATTAATATAACACCTCTTTTTTGGGTGATGACTTTTTGTGGATCCCAATAGTAATGCAGATTTGTTCTTTTAATTTTTACCACTTCACATGTGTATTGTTGTGCTTTTGCTAACATTGTCTTCCTTCAAAGATGATGATAATGACAATAGTAATAATAATGATAATAATGATGATTACAATACTAATAGTTATAATAATGATGATGATGATGATGATAATAATAATAATAATGATATAAAAATAACAACAATAATGATAACAATAATAATGATAACAATAATAATGATAACAATAATAATGATTATATGTGAGGCAGCCTGGTGAAATGAAGCGCTCATCAAAATACAGATATCGGAGATACAGGCATTTTTCTGCCAGTTTGGAAATGTTTTTTACCAAATTTTTATTTTTGGCTCAATCACATTTATGTTCAAATAAAAACACATTTCCATGTGAATCTTGCTGAAAAACATTGATTAAAAACACAAAATATATCATTTTTCTGTTTTCAAGGTTTCTTTAGCTATTGGAGTTACCAAACTTTGGCGGCCATTTGCTCGCTAATTTCACCACTGAAACCCGGCGACTCACTTCCTTCAATCGCAAATATCTCGAGTTCTATTCAAGATAAATGGATATCTATTTCATTTAAAGCAAGGCGAATAAATCAGCTTTCAGATGGCACCAATAACTCCACATGCCCAAAAATTGAGGATGCGCCCGATTCCACACATATATAGCACATACCCATGCTCTACAATATGTTCTATACACTCTAGTATTATTACAACCATGAGATCCTTGTGCCTCGGAACAGTAAATTCAAAATTCCTATTCTCCTCAGATGACAAAGATGGAGAAGATGACGGATGTGGTGAGGAGCGAGTTGTTCCCGACAGCGGACATGATTGTTTCTATGAGCCGAGAGTTTGGCGTACCCTTCACCCAGAAGGACTTTGAAGGTGAGTTTTATTGAAAAAAGCAGCAGGGTTAACTCACCTGATACTTGGTAAAAAAAAAAATTTTTTAAATCAAAGACGAGTGTGCCAGTTTGAATATACAAAAGAGAGAATTTCTCTCTCTGAAGATTTGAGGTTTTGTTATGCAAAAATCAGGTCCCACTGTGATAACTCTATGTTCTTCGGTTTACATTAGAGAACACATTACCGAAAATGTTCTTTTCAAAATGTTATTTTTAAATCAGAGATGTGTTTGCCAGTTTGAGTATATTTTTTCCAAATTTCCCCATTTTTGTTTGGAAGTTATATTGCTTTGTTTGGTGCTATTTCCTCAGACTTGCATCCGTCAGCCCAGGAGGAGGTGGTGGAAGCTCCAGTGTCTGTCCCAAAACCGTACCAGGCGGAGCCATCGCGAGACTGGACTCCCATCGACAACTTTAATCCATATTACATCGAGCAGCTCAGCAGAGGCCGGGAGAGGCAGAATTACGTGGAGGCCAACATTGTGAGTAAAGAGCTTGATTTTGGCTTTTCATTGGTTAGGTACATTTCGGCAGTGTACTCTTAAATCATAGTCCCAGATACAGAATATTATTCATTTTGTGACTTAAAAATTATGTACCTGTCGGCATTTCATAGCTAAATGGGAGAACTGTTCACAGCAGAAGCAGATTCGACTAGAAAGGACTGTTTCAGCATTTGTTTCTGTTTATTATTCCTTCCAAACAAGCAATGCCCCCACATGTGATACTGTTCTGATAAGGATGCATTGTTTTCATAAGTCACAGAGAATGATATACAGAAAAGTGGGAAGACATGGAATAATATGTGAGGCATCATGGTGAAATCAGACGCTCATCAAAATAATGAAATCAAAGAAAATGGCAATTTTCCGCAAGTTTGGCAATTTTTAATGAATTTTTTGGGTTTTTTTGCTCATCACATTTTATGTTCTATCAAAAACACATTTTAGTGAGGATTTTACAAAAAAATGTTGATCAAAGGCACAAAAAAAAGATAAATTTTCAGTTTCCAAGGACACTACAGCTTTTGAAGTAGGCTACCATGCCCCTCTGCCTGAGCTCCTGGGCAATATACGAGTATTATTAATGTTCATGTGATGGTCAGGATCACATTCCATATTCTAGTCATGGTATTCTTTGTCATTACTGGCATCTAATTCAGAAAGATCTTCAAAATAACCAGTAACGCTTCCTGTGCAGTAAACATAGTTTCCCATGCGCGTTTTGTCCCAGGCGGGCCGGGTAGGGGATGGGGTCTCGTTCACCGCTGTTCCGGTGGCTAAGCATACGGGCAATTGTATGCGCCACCAGTGTACCGGTGGCGAGGGCACAAAGGCTCAAGATGATATCAATAACTCCATATCCCCAAAAATTGTCGAGCGTCTGATTCCAAGGTGGAAAATGTTTGTTCGTGGCCTATACAGGATGTGAGAAAGGTAATGATGATAGTGTTTTTATAGTTTAACCTGATCGCTGTTTTTTAAATGTTTTCCTTCTTGCTATCTGCTTCATATTGGAGTGGGTTGTTGGAACATGTTCCTCCCTAGTCTTACTTTTTTCCTCTCCTTTGGCCCCTTTACCTGTCTGCTGGCTTCTTTTTCTTTTGTATTAAAGTATACTGCCATAGTGACAATGCATTTTTTTTTTTACTTCATGTCTGCAGAAGTATTGTTTCCTGCACGCTCTACATTTGAAGAACGATTTTTTAAAACATTCTTTAGGCAGTAAATGCTCATTAGGATAGTGATGCTGTCCTCTTACATCAAAGACTTTGATTCAATTCCTGGTCCAAACAGGCTTTGTTGATTGATAACTTACATTTCTCTGGCTGTTCACAACCTTAGTCCTAGGATAAATGGGATTGAGTACCTAATATTCTCAGAAAAGAACAAATACTTAAGTCCGCTTGTGTGGGTTGCAAATGTGAGAGACCCTGTTACGGTCCTCTGCCAGGGTTTATTTCTGGAACAGACCTCCCTCTAAGACTGAAGAGACTGTGGTCACAATATATAAATAGATGTTCTTTCAAAACAAAAGTCATAGGGCAGCGGTGAACTAGGTACAGCTGAAATGAAAATTTGTGTTTGGGCTCTAAATTAAGTATACTGGGATTCCCAATAACCAGTATGGGTCAAGAAACAAAAACACACTTTCCCTATATGATTTCACTGTCAATTTAAAAAATTTTTTAGATGCAAAGGGTTCGACAGACCAAAATTTGCGCAAATTGTTGACAGGGATTCTGAAAAAGATTGAATTGATACAGCCTTGATATTATCACACAGAGTTTGTGTATATACAACCTGCAACGTACTAAAGATTTACTTTCCTAAGTCTCATACTTTTCTTGTAACTGCCCTTTTAGTGTCATATGCGATACTTGGACAAAAAAATGATCACAAATCAGAGTTATGCTGCCAATCTTTTTAACACTGACGGAAGACTTATTACAATATCACAATAATCTTTTAGTACGTTGCAAACATATTATCTAGAAGCAGTCATGCAAAGTGGGATTCAGCTGCGACAAGTACTTTTAGAAATATCTCTGCCAAGGTGACCCACCCCCCTAAGAAAATCATAGTTTTGAGAAAACTTTAAAAAACACGAATTCATACCATTCTATTACCACACAATGTTAAAAAACATGGCATATGTGAGCACTTTATAGATGTTTTGGACACTTGAAAATATTTCCAATCGATAAAGCAGATGTTGCTCTACTAAAATAGTCCAAAATCGAAAAATCGGTTTTGGATACCAAAATCGACTTTTTAGGCTCCCGTGGTGTACCTTAAAAGGTAAAGTGCACAATGTTCTGGGAAAAAATTGGATAAACTCTTAAAAATCAGTTACAATTTTAGGTAAAGAATTATCCTTTACTTTCTTCTGCAATTTCACACCAAAAAAAAAGATGAAGAAATACTATAGACTGAAAATATATTGTCAGTAAACTATGAGCTGAGCAATCTTTTCCTATTTAAGATACCACCAAGGAGAGAGAGAGAGGCCACCAATATAGCTGCCACACCACTATAGTTGTCATCAGCTCCAAACCATAACCTGTCTTGTTTCAGCGAGACGTCCAGGCTCAAAGTGAACTGTGCCGTGTGGAGCGAGAGAAGAACAAGAAGCCTCGCATCTCTGTGGAGGTGGATCCTGCCCACAATTACAGCACTCAGTCGCTCAACTCCACAGAGCTGGCAAGGGAGAAATTAAGGCAGTACCTGAATGAAAAAGACCCAACAGCTAGGTGAGTGGACCAAACAGGGAATTCTTGCTTTTGTTATTTACAGTATTGGCTGTGTTATATGATGCTTATGATATATATCCCCCTATAAAATGGCAGCTTGTACTGTATGCTTCACAAAAAGTTGAGATTGTTTCAGAATGCTATCAGGTCAGCTGGGGTAATGATGTCGATTGTAAAAGGCATGGAGCTTGCTGTTGATAGGAAATTTGCGTTATGCAAATGCTATCTATTGTTGTTATTATTATTATTATTATTATCCAATGGAACTTGCAGTTTTTTTAGCTTTTTAAAATTTTATTTAGAAAAGAATATTTTTGGTAATGTGTTTTCTAATGCATGAATGAAAATCATTGAGTACAACCTCAGGCTTTGAGAGAGATAAATTTTCATTACATTGAAGAGTTTGTGACCTTCATATTACATTTGTGAGTCTTTAGAATTGTTTTTTCTCTTTTGTTAATCATTTGCAATTTGAGTATTGTTTTTTAAACTTTTTGGGGGAAGGAAACTGGGCTATAGAAATACATTAATTTTTGGGGGTTTTTTTTTAACCATTGGGATGGAATCTGAAACAGTTACAATTAGATGTAAATGATTCTCTAAAATCTTCCAGGGTACTTCAAAATGTCTCAACTTATTATGATGCCATTTACAGTTTTCAACCAACTCCCTTCAAAAGCAAAGCAGATGCAGAACATGTATGAAATCTCAAGTAGGAGAAGTCAGGTAATGACATTTTTCAGGGCTATTTACAAATGTGTTTATCAGCATGTGACCTTTCCCCCATCTCTCTTTCTCCCTTATAGATATGCCTACAACCAGGAGTTTATGTCGGCGATGTTCTGCCCTGCTAATGTAGAACTGGAGGCAAAAGCGGCGGCGGCAGAAGACCGGGCCATGTGGCGTACCTCTGAGGGTTGGATATTCCCGGGCATGAAGAGCACCAAGGACAGCAACGTGCACCCAAGACGACCGGACTTTGCTCGGCTTGATGAGCTCAAAGAGGTGAAGCATTCTCAGATGTGCTAAATCAGCTCAACTTTTTTTTCTTTTTTTTTTTAAATAGTAGAGGGTTTTACGGCGCTCGCAATTGCATAAGGTCATATGAGCGCCACAGCTCAACTTTGCTCCGATAATGCTGATATAATAATAATTATAAAATAATAATAATAATAATAATAACAATAATTATAATAATTATAATGATTATAATAATAATAAATATATAAATAGCATTTGCATAGTGCATACCCTGCTTGACAGCCAGCTCTATGCGTTTTACACTGTATTATTACCCAAGCAGAACATAGAACTCTCAGAAACACTCTCAGCTTCCCAGGAAGCATACACACCTTGTTGCATTTTCTGAAGTTATTCTTTTGTTTGTTTTAATCTATTTTAACACCCTACTAGACATAACGATATAATTGTAAAGGAATGAAGAGGTTTGGCTTAGCATAAAGATTTGAAAAGATCAAAGAAAGAAGGCAGGGACGATACTCCAGAATTGGTATTGTATTTGGATATCTGAGAATAGATTATTCCACCATGAGAGGGGCTAATTGCAGCAATCTATTCCTGATCTTTTTCATTTACTTGCTTCAAGACTTTTATTCTCTTTGTCTGTGTCCTGATGCTTTTTACTCAAGTAAATTGTTGTATAGCCATTTATCTATATCAAAATCCTGTCTTTCGTCATCTTCCAGGAATGGATCGAGAACATACTTCATGCTAATCAGTTCAAGTCTCCTCTAGACCGGGGTCGTTTCCCTTGGCCTGAACGGCGGGAAGACCTTGAACTCTACGCTCAACCAGAGCCTGATTTTGGCAACAAGGAGCCACTGTCAATTCACCTTCCAGGGGTGAAACAAGCGGAGGAGAAGATGGCAGTGAAAGTTCAGTAAGTTACCAACTGTCAGCATTTTTCTTGCAGTCTTTTAGTAGTGAGACAAGAATTCTGTCAATAGACAAAAATAATGGTGTATTGGATCAAATTGAAAATTGCAGTCTGAAATCTTTTGGAGGTCCAACATGCAAAGACAGGGGTAACGAAGTAAAAACATATTTAAAATCAGACTTAATGGGGCTATCAAATGAGGAACCAGCAAAAAATGTAAATCTGTGGCTTACTGAGGAAAATTTTGCATACATTTAGTTCTCGATGACATAAGCCTGATTTCAGTCGGTTCAACTAGTGGTCCTCAGAAAGCCTTTCAATTCTCACTGCGTATCTTTCCCCTCTCTTTCCAGACAAGCAGAGGATTGGAAATCCCGTATTGTTGTGGACGACATTCGCCAGCATTTCCACCGTGTGCTCCCTGAGACGGAGCTGCGCCAGAAAGGCTTCTACTCCAGCAACCAGCTGGACAGGCTTCGCGGGCTGCTGAAAGACCCGCTGCACAAGTCTGGCTTGCAGGGAATTGGTCCAGATGTGAACGCCATCCCACCGTTGTCTGTGGTCAATGACCCGCTGGTTGACACGGAAGCCCGACGCCTGGGTCTACCACTGCACCCGGCTGTCCCAGAGGAGGCTTACGGGAGATTTGTCGGCTTCAACCCGGGTCAGTTTGACCACACGTGGGCGGCGGACGACAATCACATCCCGTGTTACGACTACCATCATCAGGAGTTCAAAGAGCTTAAGGGCCAGGATTTCAAGTGAGACTCGCTGTTTCATTGCATTACTTAGCTAGTTGTTCATTGCTCTAGCTTTACGTGGATAACATGTTGAAAATTAGTTTTACTACATGTACTTCTGTCTGTCTGTTTGTCTGTCAGTCTCTCTCTCTCTCTCTCTCTCTCTCTCTCTCTCTCTCTCTCTCTCTCCCCCTCTGTTTCTCTCTCTCCCTCTCTATCTCTCTCTTTCTGTCTAATTTTTGTCTCTCTCTCTCTTCTTTTCTCCTCCTCTCCAACTAACTGTTTTGGCTGTCTTTTTTTTTTCTATTTTGACCTTTCTGTTCTCCTTTTCTGCCTCTCCTTTTCTGCTTCTCTTTCTCCCCTTTCTGCCTTGCCTGCATGATTTCATGCTCATATCTGTGTTTGTCCTTGCTTCTAGTTTCTTTCTTAAAATAGCTAAATACACATGGAAGAATTTACACCAGATTTATTTTGAAAGTGGCATGCCCCAGAATTCTGAGTGACCAGTTTCCTGGTGTGGGGGAGGGAGGTGACTTGATAATCAGTTTAGTTTCTTTGAGCATCTATCAATCTGCCTGAGATTTTTGTGTGTATTATTTAAGGAAGGTCCATGGGAAATATTTGCTTGTTTATATGCTTTCTATTATTATATAGGATAAAAATGATGTTATTTAGACACAAGTTAGGTCTTAACCTCGAGCTGTTGTATTTTCTTCCTGCAGTGCATATCACAAGTCTCGGAACAAGCTAAGCCAGAGGCCCATTGTGCGTCTTCGACCAGAGGAGAGAGAAAATCACCTGTTCCGTATTCCAGTATTCTCTGCTCGCCGCTACCCACGACCCTTGCCTGCAGTAGGTGAGAGGTCCTTCTCTGCTCAACCAGGTCTCAGCCCGCAATGCCAAGCCCAGCTGTGTGAGGCCAGGGCGTCGGAGTTTGCTCAAACTGCGGAGAGCTCGTCAGGGGTGTGTGAAGCTGCCAATACCACCTGTCTCGAGTCGTCCTCAGGGATTGAACGTCCTCAGCCCTCAGTCAGAGTAGCTGCTTAATGGTACTTGCATGACTAGTTTGTCTGCCTTTTTAAAAAAAAAGAAAATCTTAGCGTCAAGCTTTTTAGAGATGTTTGTCTCGCCTTTTTAAAAAAAAGAAAATCTTAGCGTCAAGCTTTTTAGGGTTGTTTGTCACCAGGGTACTAATGTGTGCGTAGAAGCTAGGACAGGTGTTGAAGCCCAATACCCTGCAGTGAGGTTGGCTGCATAGATCAGGAACTGTTAAAATTCAAGTTAAGCAAAATTGTTGGATGAGAGTAATATTGACCCAAAAAAACCATAGCTGTGACAACTAGTTTATTTTCAGATATCTTCCTCTCTCTAATGTTTAAATATAATCTGAAGAATGTTCAATGCCTTGTCATGGCGTTTTAGCTGAAATTTAATATAATGTATGAAGGCAAATATTTTTATACATTTATTAAATCTCATGATCAATTCTAGACTAGCCCTTTTCTCTTCTGTCTACCTATACACCAAAGACTGAAGTTGACAGGAGAAAAGCATTGCCTCTGTACACTCAATAATTTTTTCCTGAAGCAAGTTTTAAAGGCTCATGATTTTTATTCTGTTTAAGACAAGAAAGATTGATTTGACTGTTTGTTTGTATTGGTTCTGTTCTAATGCATATATACATTGTTCGTGGTTTTCATTGTGGAAGAGACCGAGTGAAAAAGATGAAGACTCTTTTATATATGGGTATTTGATAGAAAATTTATCACAGTATTAACATTGAAATATATTTACGTGTAACATTTTAACATTATTTTTATCAGTATGCACTGATATAAATGTGGTACAAAACCAATGTGTGAGTGTACTGAAGTACTGAATATTTCATGCTATTTCATTCTGCCAAAGTGTTACACATTTTCGTCTTGCCAAAAGATGTATCTGTCTCATTTCTATGTAAGAAAGATCTTGGGGTCATGGGTTCAAACTGTTGTAGTACTGGGTTCAATGTTGTATCAGCTTTTTTTTTCCTTAGCCAGACCTGAAAATAAGTCCTTTGGAAAGACTCTTCATAAGAGTTTATCTTTTCTTTAGCCACACCTGTATACATGAATTGGGGAACCGTCTTGAACTTAGTGGTAATTCTGTGAGAAGGAACTTCCCTTTTTTGGTGAACTTTAACTTTTTTTAAAGCTTTTTTTTTTCGTTTTAACTTTCATTTCTTTCTGAAAACTATGTTAGAAGTCAAAATTGTACTGTCCTGTTTTTACATGTCCATGCAGTCTTTTTATGTGTGTGTGTTTACATGTGTGCTTACAGTTCTTGTGTTTCCCTTTACTTTTCATATGTCCAAGTACATCTGTTCTAAACAAAATGCGCACAAATGTTTTGTCGGATTAAAGAGATATCTTTTTTGGTGAGATCTTTTTTAAGGGTTAAAAAGTGTGTGGGGGTCTAAGATCTAAGTTTCTGCTTTCTTATTCTGTTGCACCTGTCTAGTATTTAGGGTTTAATTTTTCTTTCTCTATGCTTCTCAAACATTACGTTAATGTGCTTTTCATTAGCCCAATCCAAAAGAAGATATTCAAACTGAAAAGCTGAATCTGTAGATTACAACATAAGCCTCATTTTTATGGTTATGCATGTACTTCTGTGTGCGTCCATGTCCTGTATGTTGAAGATTTGAGTTTTCATTTTATTGTGTGTGACTTATCTTTGTAAGTTGTCGTCTGTTTCAATGTACTGTTTTTTTTCTTTATAACCATGCAAGCTCTGTTTGTGATATCTCTGATACTGGAGACACTTTGAGCAATCAAATCTGTGGTAAACACGCTGCTGAACTGTACTATACAACAATATCTGGACTGTATTATACAAAATTTTCTCCAGGTTTTGTCATGATTTGTGTTGAATATATTATTATATCGTGGTTTGTAATCATACTTGGGCATAATTCAGAAATTGTCTCTGGTTTTTTTTGTTCTTTTGCAAATATCTAATTATCAGTTCATTAAAAATTCATTGGAACTTTAAACCATAAATTCTAAAAGATGAAGGAGAAAAAGCCATTAAAGAGATGCTTAAAATTTAGAGGTAAAGATTTTGTCATGATTTGTGTTGAATATAATATTATATCGTGGTTTGTAATCATATTTGGGCATAATTCAGAAACTGTCTCTGGTTTTATATTTGGTTTAATCATGACTTTTGTAGAATATATTTTGTCAATTTTGAACACACTAGGGTATAATTCATACTTCAAAAGATTGTCTCTCTTTGTTGCATTTTCTTTCAATCGAGAACAATATGGTGCATATTATTACGGTTGAGAATCTTGGGATTGTCAGAGAAATAGCGCTAGTCCAAAGTCCAAACGTTTTTTATGCAAAAAAAATTTGTATATCAGTCTACACACACAACCGTTTATGAGTATGGACATGTTAACATCTAATCAAAGATTATGTACATCTTATTTTAAAACTCTGTATGTTACCTGGGCATAGCCCTTAATATTCAGAAGCTACTGCAGGAACTATGTGAATCTTTTGTAAAAAAAACGTCATCTCAGCACTTTTATCTGCATGATAGATATTGATTTTTAAAATTTGATGGTTTCTTTCAGATTTGAAAGACACAATTTTACTAAAGTTCTGGAAATGATTGCACAGTTAGCTGTTAGTCTCTTTTTATATGAAGCCATTATGTAAACCAACAACCAAAGCCGTCTTCTCTACAGTCGGAGCTGAGAGCCTTCTCTGTTGAGGAAAAGCGTATTTTTTTTACTTATCATTCTTTGCTGAAAGCTTGTCATGGTGCATTTTCTGCTGAGCCATTACTGACAAAGGGCATATGATATAATATGTTTGGAAACATTTTTCAAATCCAAAGCCAGGATTGAAGACATAAGGCAATTTACTTTTCTTTAAAATCCAAGTCATTTCAAGTAATTTTTTAATATACTTTGACGTTTGTGAAAGAGATTTTCAGGCTGCTGTTTTGGGGGTTTTCAGAATTTATTTACAAAATTTCTTTTTTGTTATACATGTAATTGAAATTTGCAAAATGAAGTTGAGGAGGGGGGGGAGGGTGGGTTGTGCTGTGACCAAAACCATTGTTTTATTTATTGATACATGACATGTACTGCTGTGAGTAACTTCCTTTCTTAACTTTGTCGAGATCCGTCCATAAAGATATTTTGTGTCAGAATTAATTATGTATCTTGCATTATGCTTGAAATGTTTTCATATGGAGATTGTGGCATAAGAAAATAAAAGAGCTGAACTTTCAAAGTGCTTGGATTTTATAGTTGAGTTGTGTATAATAATATATTATATATATACATGGCTGCGTCACATGTCTGAATGTTAGCTTATTGTGGAGAATTTTGTCATTGTTTAACGGATAAAACTCTGTCAAGGATGGTCCCAAGCCTGGCTGAGAAAGGAGGAGGAGGGTAGGGTGAGCGGTTCGCTACCTCTCCCTGCAAAAAAAATTTCAGCTACAGAAATATTAACAAAAGAATCAAGTGCACCTTTGGAGAGCCCCCAGGCCAAGGCTAACAAGCTATCCCTCAAAATTAGGAGACCAAAACTCTCATTACACTACACAGTCAAACGAAACTCAGCACCCAGTAATCCCATCCACAGCTGTGCTTGTAAAACTTGTCTGGACATGAAAAACAAATGCAAAAACATCAACAAAATTATGAAACCTTTCGGACCCCGAGTTCTTCAGGACCTTGAAAACAAAATTTCCAGAAAAAGATACAGAGCAAATTCTTTTCACCACCTCCCTCCTTTGCTTTAAAATGATGACCCATTTTTCTTTGTGCAAAAATGGTCACTTGTTCAGTCCAGTAAATATCTCCCTGTACCACAGTTTATTTTTTTTTAAAGTATTAAAGGGCTTCTGAACATGTTAAACAGAAAGAATCTCCTGTATTGCACAAAGAGAGACTTTCTTGGCTAATTTTAGATAGCGCTATCTAGGCCGAGGGCTAGAACTCAAATGGCCGCTGGATCAGAAAAGTACGTAAAGTAGGTAGCGCTAAAAATCAGAGTATGATCATGTCCATTATCAGGCATGATGAGGAAACTATCAAAGTGCACCTGAAACATATTGTGTAAGAACATTACTTTCAATTTGGTGTCCTATCGGCGGACGAAGTGCTCTACCTTCATAATGGCCTACTCTTTGTCTTTAAATATGACAAATTGGTAAATTCTCATATCTTTGACAACGACAAAGTGGCTGTCAGACTCACTATATCATGGTCTTTTAGAAAGACAATCGCCAGTCTCTCATTTACAAAGATAATTTGCCAGTCTTATACCATTATTTACAAAGACAATTTTGCCACTTTTCACTATGGCGTATGGCAGTCTTACACTAACTTAGCAGTCAAATGCAAACTTTGCCTCCTATAGCAAAAGATTGTCCAAATTTTAAGAAGGAATTAGCTGTTTTCAACAGTCTGCAATGAGGCAAGCAGGTGGTTGGAGGGAATCATTGGTAGATCCCATTTTTAAACTTTTCTTCTGTTGTTTCTGTCTGTTTGTCTTTCTTTTTCCCAACACCCCAATTCCAAATGACCATTATGGTGTCCATGTGCTTCTCTTTACTCAAACTCAAACAGCAAGTGAACACACGACACCAACACTCATCAAGAAAAGGATGTTATAATGAAAAACATCCACTGTGTTTGGAAACAGGTAAAGTGAAAACGGTGTACTTGTAGGCTACCTCCCCCAAGCGAAATAACCTGTCTTTACTGTATCAATAAGTTTAGTTTTGGGAATAGTTTTGATTATATTGGTGTTTTACACTGCTCGCAACTGCATAAGTCATATAATAATATGAGCGAACGGGACACATTAAACATTTTCAGTTTGGTAGGAAGAATTACGTTAATTTTGAATTTTGCCCAGCAGGCGACATAAGCCTACTCTTATCGATTTTGGATCCGAAGGGATCTTTAACGTGCGCAACTTGCACACTGGACTTCCGAGATTTTTTGCCCTTCTCTGAGAAGGCTAAATGTTAGATCTTACCTACCCTAAGATCAGGGGTGTGGCTGAAACTAAAAGACAGCAGTAACGAGGAGCCAAGGAGTAGCAGAAGAGAGCTGCAGAAAGAGTCAGGTGCCCAGAGAAGGTGGCAAGGGGGGTGGGGGGGAAGAAAGTGGAGACAAAAGCAGATAACAGAACATGGTTAGAGAGCAGGAAAGGAGGGAAAAGGAAAACAATTTTGAGAGGAACATTTTCCATCACTGTCAGGTTTCGAACCCAGGAAGAGTTTTACATCACTTGCAACACAAATAGCCATGTAAGTGCCAAAGATTAATTATGTTAATAGAGAGTAACATTCAAAGAAAATAAGTAAGGTCGATAGATGTTTGGTAGGAAAGTATGAGCAAATCACACCAGAACGCCGGCAAACTACCCACATATCCGTGAGCAGATATTGAGACATTCTTGGAGCTCGGTGAGGGCAAAGCAAAGGGTGCAAGTCCCTCCCATCCCACCCCACCCTCATCCTTAAAAGTTAAAAGTGTCTTTCGTGCATGATGTAGCAGTGACTCAAATTTGGTCCAGTGGAGAGTAGAGAGCCCGGGTGTGCATACCAGGTAAAGTAAATTCCAGATGAGAGCTAAAGTTGACTTTTACCAAGCTCAGAACCCCCGAGTCAAAGGGTGAAAAACACACAGAAAACAGGTAAGCCTGACCCGTGAACTGAAAACCTGAGCAAAGACAAAGTCACAGGAAGGGAAGATCTCGTTGGAAAAGTATTAGATATGCTACAAAAGAGTAGTAACAAGCATACAAGAATAAAAAAGGAGAGATAAGGAAGAAAAATGATTGATAAGAAAGAAGGAGCAAACTACATTAGAGCACCCGCCAACCACCCACTGAAAAGAAAGGTACAGTTCCCAAACTGAAAAAGCATTGGATTCAGTAAGCCTCTCCTCTACATGAATGAACTGGCACAGAAAATAACTTGCTTCCCAGCGTGAAAATACACACAATTCCATCCCGCAAAACTCCTTTCAGACTTCCCAGACATCTACAGATATAATGCATCCGCCAGACTTTCTAAACTCTTCGTGCAACATTTGAGAACAAGCACAAAGTGGTTCAAGAAATATTGTTCAAAATAAAATCAAGTCCAAATCGACATTAACATTATGCAAACTGTAAAAGTTTCTCCAAACCCACAATGATTAGTTTTTCTTTTCAGCTTCATTGGGTTAATCTTGACTGCACAAACCAACTTTCACCTGAGCTCATACATGTGTACGAAGTCAGTGTGGTTCAATCCACAAAGCATACTGTACGTGTCCATACACCGAAAACAATGGGGAGGGGGGGTTCCCTCCAGAGACTACAGAAAGTACATAATAATAATAATGATAATAATAATAATAACATTAATAATAATAAATAGCATTTGTATAGCCTATATCCTCGCTCGACAGCAAGCTCTATACACTTTACACTGTATAATTACCTCAGCAGACCATAGAACACTCAGAAACATTCTCAGCTTCCCAGGAAACATACAGTGCAAGCAGCTGATTAAGAGCTCAAACACTAACACTAACATACTAACAAGATCTTTCACTTTCTATAGTTGAGTACCCATTCCCACCTGGGTGAAGTGAGGAAAATTCATGTACAGTGCCTTTCCAGACAGGATCCGAACCCACGACCTTACGGTTACGAGTCTGAGAGCCTAACCACTAAGCCACCGACGCCTTAAATCATCCTTCCTGGTTAACTGCAAAATATAACAAAAAATTGAACAAAGAGCACCTAAAGTAACTTTTGTGAGTTTATTGATTTTTAAAATTCAAAGACTTCACTTCAAAGACTTGCATCATAATGAACGCTGATGATGATGATGAGAATGATGAATGTGATGAGAACATGGCAGTTTGGGTGGAAAAAAAATCAGGGCTATTTTACATTTTTCATTAAGAATTGTTTGTCAAAATATATATGTAATAAAAAAGAAACCTGTACAATATTCACAGAACTGATTGCAATGAATGAAGTATTAACATTTGCATGACTGAAGTCTGTGACAACAGGTGTCGCTTTGGTACAAATTTTAATAATAATAATAATAATAAACAATTACACAAACCAACAATAGCTCTCCCCTCATACGTTCATCTTCTACAAAAGTACACAAGAGGAATAATAATTAACAAAAATTTAACGAAAACAAATTCGAGAAATGCCTCAGAACAACTGAATCCCTGATAGCAGAATCACGTAATATCACAAGCAAGTTTTGTTGTATTTCTTTGTTGTCTGCTCCTCTTCCCATTCCAAGCATCCATGGGTCTCAGCATCAATACAATGCCGTTGTATTCTCCAAGCAAACAATGTACCATTTTTTTTCTTCCTCAAAGCAAGCTCATCCTCAAACAGTTCAAATTGCTCTAAAGTAACGTTCCTGTTTTGTTCATGTAATTAGACGCAGTAAACTGTTAGAACATTGCTCAAGCAAACAACATTTACATCAGTACTGCGACATCCACATAAAACAAGGGGAAAAAAAGCACTTTCGCGATATAAAATTTATTTTTTAAAAACATATAACCCCCACCCTTTAAATTAGTTAAATATATTGCATATTTCACATAAGCAAAGCTCTACCACATGAGGACTGCTATGTAAAAGTCTTGGACAACTGCCTAGGCCCATAAACAAAAAAGCTTCATCTCACACAATAATATGTTCCATAGTCCCTTTTCCAGAAATTTACAGAAACAACATTAGAGAGTTTTAGGAGAAAATGCCCTTTTGTCTCCTCCCTCCATACCTTCATGCTCTTCAATGTGAGAAGAGTGACAGAGATGGGACGTGAGCAAAAATCAAAAGAGTTAGAATAATCTCAAAATCCAGTATACATATTGACTGCTTAGTGTCAGACTCCACCATGAGCCATTATAAAAAGTGACATATGACAGGGTCTTACAGTGAGCAGTCAAATATATCCAAGGAAACACATTTCATCATTGTGGAAGAAATGAAACACTCAGACACTTATTCGAGTGGCATCATAAAGACAGCGAAATACAGATATTGACACATAATTATCAGAAAGACAAAATTGTTTGTTTGTTTTTTTACTAAAGGCCAATACAGTTGTCTTCGTAATGAGATCAAATTTTTCTAAAAGGTGACAATAATACCAGCACAGTGATCCCCAATGTCATAAGTTAGGACAAAATATACGGACAGCCAACCTTGTGGCAAAACACCAGCGATCAGACAGATAAAGCATTATTGCCACACACACACTTGCACAAAACCCACAGGGCGCCATTATAAAAGGTACCTGTCCAGACAATACAATTTACAATCATGTCAACCACAAGAGAAGCAGAGAATAAATTAAGATCAATAAATTACAGGGTTAGTGGGGATGGTTGTGGTCATTTTTACTAGACAGTCCAGGAAATAAATGGCAACAAAAGGTGGAAACTTATCAATTCAATCACATTCTGGTACGGAACAGCATCTCCTCCAACCATTAGCAAAGCAGACTCTCAAACATACATCTGAAGTAGAGGCAATTTTCAGCCTGTGTAAACTGCGTAAAACTACTTTCAGAATTGACTTCCCATTAAGAAGACAACAGAAAGCTATGATGATTTTTGAGCTATTTGTGCTTTTGTCTCTTATGTAAGTACCTGCAGACCGGCACATCACTCAGGACAGTGATAGACTGATGGATATAATAACATTTCACTACTGACGTTAATCATTTAAAAAATATTTGCTAACACTATAAAATATTTTTTACAACAATTTTTTCAAATGCATTGGGGGGGGTTTTTCCTCAAATAAATCAAGCGCTATATCAGACTCTTCATAGCGAAACGGACTCTACCAAAGACTGAATTATCTTGCTTTATTTCTTAAAATACATAACATATATTTTTACATTCCCATGACCCAATTTATAGATCATTTAGGAGGTGGGCTTCAACTCTGCCTGTCAAAGTCCACTCAGGCTGAGAGGGAGACGATATCCCAGCAGAAAAACTGAGATACTCAATAAAAATTCTCCCTACTCGGGATTTGACCTCGGGTCTCTTGCTCGTGACAGCAAAGAACCTAACCACTACACCAGATGCCGGTGAATTAACTGTGATCTCACATAAACATATCCAAAATTTAAAAAATAACGTCTTCTTTCAAAAAAAGACGAAAATAAAGCCATCAAAAACTACCCCAGATGTTATTTTTACAATGTGCTTTTTAAGATAAGAGTAACAGCACTACAATTTTCAATCAGCAAATACGAAGTGTAACCAAATTTCAGTTGTCCACCCTTGCCCCATTCGAAGAGTATGAACTGACCAATATACCAAAAAAAAAAAGAACAGAAAAAAGTAGCTGGCAAAAACATTCACTTAGGGCAACATAGACAAACCTAAAAATTCCAAGAAACAGAGAAATGAAATACTTTAAATACATTCACTCTTACACAGTACAAAGAATTTTGCGACCAGTGAAAATGAGGCTAGTCATTAGAAATAATATTATTATTCTGCCATTACTTAGGGATTCCACCGAGACTTTGTGAAAGTACCTGAAAATTTATAAAGTTGCATTTGCTAACAAAAAGCCAGTTAATAAACACAACTAAAGTGGGGTCAAACAGAAAACAAATGCTTAGGGTCCCTTTACACGTACAGTTCATCATCGACAAACAGACAGTTTAACCGACGAACCCTAGATCTGGGTCATCGTTAAACTGACAGTTTGTAGATGAGAGAAGTTCTATTTGGACGAAGTTTTTTTTATCGTTAAAGTATCAGTCTTTGACATAACACAGAAAACACACTAATTTAAAAAAAATTAACTTGGTTATGCGGCATTAAATTGTGTTCCCCATGTGATTTTGACTAATTTTGGGTCGCTGATCACGAAAATCTATTATTTTTTTGATTTGACAAATATTTATTAAAATTTTGGAATGTATTTTCAACTCCGCCTGGGGCAACATCAAAGAAGCGGTTCCCTCGTTGTCATGCTTTCAGTTTGCTGGCCGGCAAATATCTGGTGGTTGGACTGACAACCCTTCGATATCGAGAGGATTGCTCGTTTCCACAGTCAGTTTTACAGGGAAGTTGACACGATGCCGGCCATTTTTTCGATATCCTACAGTCTGTCGATCTATGAACTATATGTGTAAATGGGGCCTTAGGATTATAACTGTTCTGCTTGTCAAAAGAGCGGGGACAAAAACCTGGAACAACAGCATCCCTAATTCATAGCTGCCACTCAGGAATTTCAAAAAAGGAGGAAATTCATGCGAAGGCGGACGCGTGCTCTCCACGAAAGCTGGAGTAAAACCAGTGAGATCCGGAGGCAATATATACTGGAAAATCTAGCCTATGGTTTTGGAAGTGGGAAAACTGTCAAATTTGTTAACCATAGGCAACTGAATTAAAATGTATTTGAAAAAAAAAACAACCCAAAAAACAAAACAAAAAAATCCCAAAGGCACTAAGTTGACAAACAAGCATTTGAGTCAATTTGACAGTTTGGAATTGGTGACTAAAAATCCAGTGTTTGTTGCCAGCTGGTGTCTTATTACAAGATTTCTTTCCCTTTAAACTTGTACATCGATGTAGAGCGCGCGCAGTATTGGATCAAGGAGGCAACACCTTTGCCGCTGTACTGAGCACTCCTGTACAATTGCGGTCCCGTTCGCACTTAACTTGGTAGTGCCCCTGTAGTGTGTAGATCTAAACTGAATTAAAATTATAGCCTAGGTTATGTAATCTAGATCTAGATATCTAAATATGTGTAAATCTAGATTACATCTAGAGATAGATTATCCAGATCTAGATTCACTACAACAGCCACAATAGCCGCCATGTAAACAAACGGGACCGCAATTGTACAAGAGTGCCGCGAGCCGCGATTTCTTTATCACACCCAACGCAAAGTGCAGCAAGCAGCTTGTTCAATTTACTAATGAACTTTTTAAGTCGCACACCGGCTGCTTCTTTCTCAATCCAGCTCCTTTTATTTTTGCATTCTGCATCAATTTCTCTCAAATTTCCGCCGTTTTCATTGACAACTCGGCGCGCTAACGTCCCGATGCCCGATCGACACTTTGTTGCTCCACAATAAACAAAGTGAAACTAGCGCTAGGCCTAGAAGAACGGAAGCAGAGAGCTACGGGTGTCATGCACAAGCTGCGTTTTCGTCTCTCTCCCGGTTCGGTGTTTTCCTCGTGTAAAAAAAAAAAAAGTATCGCAATTTGCGACCGAGAGCGGTCCAGCGGAGGAAGGAGGAAAGTTGCGGGAAAAGCTAGATGAAGCGGAGTTTCCGCTATTTAGCGGGAAGGTGGCAGCTATGCTAATTACCCCCAACAAGTCTGGTTGCTCACTGGGACTATCAAATAAGTAATAAGCCCTTTCAGGAGCAGGAATCTAAACATCTCTTTATTCTCAGTTTTTAATGTCAAATACAAGGTAATCCTCACCTACCCTTCCCTCAGTATGTAACACGAAATGAGGAGCACGGTGTTTCATAAAAAAGATGGTCAAGCCTCGTTTTGACTGGCTACAAAATAAAAGAAATTGGCACAAATGAAGTTCTTGGCCCTGGAGCATAAGCTAGCAACTACAGCTTGAGCATTAAAAAACTTGAACAAAAAACAAAACAAAAAAAAGCCAACAACAACACTAAAGAGTTTTAACTCACTGCCTGCCATTGCGGCACATGCTATGGTTAAAGTTCTGTTTCAACTGCCTATCTTTACCTCGGCTCCTGAGGTGTACGAGCTCAAAATTTAAAAGTCACCTTTATATAGCAGCCATATTTTCAACTCTTAGTCAATTGTGTCACTGTGATTTTCTAAAATACTCATTGAAATGGTGGTTAGTACACAGACGATAGCAATAAGAAAAATGGCAGGAAGGCAGTGAGACAAAATATAAAGTTCACTACACAATGTCAAGCCAGCATAGCAGTACATAGAAAGAAGGAACAAATTCTTGATCATCATCGCAACAAACTGAGCACTTTGACTGCCATACGAACACAGATCTCCAATGCCATTTGTTTGATATGAATGTAACATATTGGGGGAACGGAGGGACAAGACGCAGTTCTACACAAGTCATAAGGTTCGGCTTGTGTGCTTGAATCACCATTTCACACTGAAATCCTTCTGGGAACTACTCATCTCAACAGAATTTCAGAGATGAAAGATGACATGGTCAAACTTTCAATTTTGACAGATTGTGTAATATGCACATCCCACAGAACAATAGCAGAAACGGCAGCTAAGAAAAACAAGCTTCAGCCTCTGTAAGCAAAACATCAACACAATATAATTGGGAAAAAAAAAAAAAATTGTGTGTGTATGAAGCTGGGGAGAGAAGAAAGAATGCACACAGAACAAACACTTCAAAGAGTACACGCACAGCTGATGGCAAAAATCATAAATGAAAATATTCTATCAGAGCTTCTCCACATATCATTTTTTTGTTTCTACTTCTCCCTTTCTATTCACAAGCAAAGTTTCACATTTCTGTACGTGCAAAGCAATCATACGATTTACTAGAAGCAGGGAAACACACGAAAGACATATGAGTGGAGCATTCCCCAGCAACAAGTGCTGCAAGAACTCCACAAAACACCTTCTATTTCCACAAACGTCAGTACATGTACACACTAGGAGCCCAAGCCAGCCAACACTGAAGAAGTTGGGAATTTTTCAATTTTAGTATGAGTTTTCAGAACTTGCAAAACAATTAGGTTATATACATAAGTGACGAAAATTAGAAGTGTTATTAGAGCGTAACATACAAAAAAATAAAGGAGGAGAGATAAGGATGATAGATGTCTGATCGGAGTGTTTAGCGTAAGTAAGAGTTTTACGACACTTGCAACACTTAAAGGTCATATAACCACTGAAGATTAGAGGTTTCACTAGACAGTAACATACAAAGAAAGAAAAGAGAGATAAGAATGATGGATGTCCAACAGGAAAGAAAGAGCAAACCACACCCGAGAACCCATCAACCACCCACGCAGAAGATGTGAACAGTGAAAATAACCTGATTATTTTGCATGACTCCATAGCCCACGGCCAACATACACCAATAAAGGGATGAGACCCTGGCCATTTAGGCCATTCTGGGCCACCACACAGACACGAGTATACCCCAGTGTCACTGTGTAAGAGTACCATGGACTCACAAGGCAACCTTGAAATCTATCTCAACTACCACTGTCTCCGACACACACATACAAGAACATACTACACAGCTAGTTACAGAAAATCAACTTATTAATATGTAGTTATCTCCATTTCAGACATGTCATTCTCTTCCATCGTGCTCACGAGAAAAGAATCAAGTTTGCAAATTAACAGATAAATATGTGTGTAAATGAGAAATTACAAACATCACCGAGCTGATACAACAATCTCATGCACTGTTACCACGACATCTGAAGTTTTAACATTACAAAAATCTTCCTTATCCCTTTAGTCAGAAAGTCACAAACAGGCCTAACCTAAAGAAATTATTCTATGCCACTAGTCATGGGTACGCAGCGTAAAGTTCCTTCCCTACACATTATCCCTTAAAGTCAAAAACTGTATTCCTGTATCTCCTTACTTACTTATTTACTTTCTCCCTATACCGTCCAGTACATATGGCAGAGACCAGTTAACTCTATGCTTGCCAGTCCCTGACCTCCTCCTCCTCCAATCTTTGCACATCTAGGCCCGGTATCTCGTACCAGTTCATTAAATGTGACCGTCAACTTGCATTAAACATGTGATAAAATTACTTCTATGCAGGGAACAAGGAGGTGTACTTCAGCCTTCCTATTGCATAATCTTTTTGTTTTCACATTTCCTTTTTTTCCCGGGGGAGGAAGTCGCTTGACAAAAAACATTTCAGCTGCTCACTTATATCTTAACTCTTTAAACCTCATCAGACGCCTGCGGCGTCTGGCGGTAATAGCCTTATTCCCCATTGGACGCTTAGTGTCTGACACTAGTGACAATTGTTGCGTTTCATTTAATGCTAGTTTCTTCTTGTTTTTCTGAGCCATTCCCTATCCAAGTTTTTTAGTAATGACTAGGCCTTTGTTTTCGCTATTTAGAAGTTGGAGTCAAGTTTTTGGGGTTATAATGATACATAGTGCACCAGGTTCAGGAAAAAAACTCAGCGAAACGGTGGAAAAAACCCAGGGTTTAAGGAGTTAAACTTGTTGCAGTTCTTTGAGAAGCAATTTCCTTTCTTGTTCATTAAAGTTTTGATAATTTAAAGTGAAAATTGTTTTTGTTTTTTTTAATGGTTTATATTTCACAAAGTCCCAATCTTAAAGATTAAAAAAATGCATACAGACTTTACAAAATGACTTGCCCTATCCCTGAACTGATAAGTTACTTAAAATAATTTTATAGACGGTCCGCAAAGAACAAACCTGATAAAACATGAACAATACAGTATGAGAGAAGTTTTTGCTCCATTCCTGAGAGAGAGTTCCCTATTAAAAAACTTTGTGCCTGTCCATCAGTACATCCAATCGACATCCAAAATACACAGAAAGACAAAAAACAGTAAGTACAAGCACCCAGCATCACATCTTGGTGTACCTATCGATTAAAGATAAAGTAATACAGGACATGGGTGCACTACACTTGAATACATGCATGTGATTTCAAGAAAGAAAATCCCACTAAGCCAGTACACAAAAAGTCATGAAAAAGGAGTAAGTTCAATTGTGACAGTATCCAGCAAGGCAAATTAACATATATATTATATAAAATTTAGCTTAACTGCCTTGATACAAAGCGGAAAGTAATCAAACACTGCAAAGCAAGAACGTCAGGATTAGAGCAGTATACGTGCTGAGCATGGAGTAGGAACAGACAAACAGGCACAATTTTTATTTAGAAGTTGTACTTGAGAAGAAATACAGAGACAGTAATCATTACAACACCTAAAGTCTAAAGCAAATCAATAGTGGTGAACAAAGAAAATGGGACAACAAGCAGAGTTGCCGTACATTTGATCTGAAATACTTGGATGACTTTTAAACTGCACCGGTGCTTTGATAACCCCCGAAGGAACCCAAAATTGAAGCTTTTTATCACTTACATTTTTAAACAAGACTGCAATGTCCAGTTTTTCCCAGAGTCATTGTCCTTGACAGGAAATTTTGTTTTGGTACGGAAAGTATTAAACCATCAACAACCTGACCACACATCATATTTCAAATCCCTGAACAAGCCCTTCCATATAAAAAGCTTTATTTCTCAATATTATTACCACATAAAGATTTTAAAAATACAGAGTTCAAGAACTAGTATGAGCCACATCCATACACAAGGGTCATCCATATTATTTCTTTTCCACAAAAAACCTTCAGCATCTAAGAAAACTAAAAATGGAATGTTCTTTTTTCTCTTAACAATTTCACCATCTAAACTGCTTTCTTCTTGGCTTCACTGCAGTGAAAATACAACTTTGAAGACATAATATGGGTCTCAACTCTAAAGTTACACATGCAAATTATTCGATTTACAATAGCCTGTTTTCTTTCATTACTCTCAATAATGAAAAAAAGTTCATCCTTGGTGGTTCCCATCTAAACAGTCAGAAAAAAGGTTAACTTCCCAGAATTGTTCCCCTGAAAATCCCTCTAAAACTGCACTCGCCTCTAAGGTGTCATGCAGAGCACAGGTAGACAGATCGACAGAAACTTTAAAAGGGAAGGTGAGTCAATAAAACTTTAAAACTAGGTATATCTCATTCCTCTTAAGATCCCTAAGATTTGTGTATTCTGCATACTTAAGTGTAGTACACCAAAAAGACATTACAGTAAAATGTAATAGAAAACCATGATTACCCAACAATCATAGAAAGACCAAGAAAACAAAGATTTCATTTCGTTCGTTGAGGAGACAAAGCTGCAGGGCAATTCTCATCACATGGATAATAGTCCATCTGAAGCACACATGCGCATCGTAACTACAACAAAGACCGCTAGAAATATAAAAAGAAAAATGCAGTGAAAATTATTCGGGTAAAGTCAGAGTATACTGTTTGTGTAGGTCATAAACAAAGTGACTGTACTAGATGGAAAGAATGCAGGTGCAGGAGAACTGCATTTTAGAGTGATCATTGAGATCCAAAAATGTTATATAAATTTCCTAAAAAGAAAGGGTCTTGCATTAGTAAGAATAAATAAACATCAGCTATAAAAAAAACCCAGTGCCAGCTACCAGCCTACAGGAACACAAGATATACTTGTCACTTTGACGGCATTATGGAAAGTTAAACATCTCAGAAAAATACTTCAGCAAGACATTAATTAAATGAAAGTTGCAGAAATGAAAAAAGAAAAAGATTCTGAAAACTATTTTGACAGCAAAAACAAAATCTAAAGGCCTAAAGTGTCATACCCAAATTGGCACTAAACCAGGACACATCACGAAGAAGGTAGGGCTCCAGTAAATATGGATAATAATTTAAGAATTTATTAACTACAAATAGGAATTTGACAACCACAAATTCCTCAGGCTGCATTTCTTCCTGTGAGCTACTATTCGCAATGTTGGGTAAGCAGTCTTCTACGTTTCTGCATATTTTATAAAGTACATGGGACTAAAAACAGGCAGTCATATTTATATATATATGTCTGCTCCGAGGACAGAAAGAACCTGACTGCAGTAGAGTACAGTAATGATAGTAAATCAATTCCAGAACGCTGCATAGATGACTCATGACGGACAGATCAAACAATCAGTAAACTTCGTTGTCACAGACACTTTGTCTCGAGGTCAAAAGCCTACATTGTGGGTAAATGTGCTATCCTCAGAAACGGCAGACATAGAATAGATGCCAAATTAATGAAAATGGCTCAAAAATCAGTGAGAGAGAATGGAAAACAAGCTCTACCTTCTATTTGTAAATGGAAAAACTCACATCCACACACACATGATACAAATCCCAACAGACAAATAAGAATACTCGTACATCTATCAGCCTTGCAAAAATCCTGTGGAGTAGGGAGCATTCAGTCTGACTCATGGCAGAAGAATACTAACATATTCTAGGAAGGGGGAAGGGGAAATGCTCTAAATTACTTAATATTCCAGGTATAGTATGGGAAAAGGTGAAAATAACAAACAGCCATACATTACGCGAGTCAAATTTCTGTAAGAATGCTGTGAGTACAAAGTGATAGAATTTCAAAGAGTACGTCAAAACCTTCGACTATTCTTTAAATTCCAGTGACGACTTTACATCCTCCATCCCTTCCCCAAAGCGAAAACAATAATGAAGACCATTAGGCATCTCAAACTAAACTTTAACCGGCCGAACAATTAAAGAAATAGGTTACTTAAAACAATCAGGTTATTAGACTCCACTGAATTTGTCTTGTTTAATGTAAATTTTCATAAATTAATTTTACCTGCAGCAAGCAGGTAAACTCAAAAGTAAATAAATAGTAGTACAAAGTGTTCAACTACACTAGATAGTTTCAGCTTTTCCTACAGAAAATGGTGAGCAACTTCAAACACGATTGTTGTAGTGCAGCAGCAGCATGAAGACTAAGAGTTCACGTGAATAAATAGTAGGCCTACATACATTACTATAGCAATGTGTGTGCCATTAGTAGTACTACTGATGAGAAGAAAACATGGGTCCATTACACACCGGTTATGAAATTTAACTGAGACATTGAACTAAAGCACTTGTGACACAGTAAAACTCGCAACTGAAAGTACTGAAACTCGGCAAGATTCAAGAATGAAAGCGAAAAGCAAATCTACCTGAGCATAAAATTCATCCCACACAAATTTGACCCTAGCATACACAAGTTCCTTTCATAAACTGAACTGAAACATGAAACCATCCCACTTGAGATATTGTGCAGATTAAAAATGATTGACCAACATCAGGATACCACAGAGTGAAAATCTTCCTATGAAAGACGCATCTAAAAAAATAGTGTGATGTCAAGTCTTGATTGAATTTGAACAGCAGTGTGTTAGCCAAACATCACAAATGAATATAGAAACCTTCAGCAAGAGTCGGCATTGATTGGAAGGATGTTAATTATCTGCTACCGAGGCCAAGGAATTCATAATATTTAATTAACATTTTACAAGAAACAAACAACAACAAAAAGGAAAGAAGTCGTAAAAGGAAAAGATTTTTAACAAAAGTAGGGAGTCAAACCCACTTTGTGCCAGTCTGACTGAATTACATCTGAGAGCAGAATGGAACTGTATAAAAGACAACCCCTGGGAACCCAAGGTATTATGATATCCCTTCCTTACCTTTACAACACTTTATTTACAATACAAAAACACAACACACTACTAAACATGCCGAGACTCAAAATAGAAAGGAATTTTTTTGATTTGTCCGAAAGTCCTGTGACACAATCTCATCATTTATAGATCATACTAAAACAACACAGTAAGAGAAAGAGAGAGATTCCTCACATAGTAAGTAACTTGCCAGAGACAAGAAAGACAAGATATATTCAACACAGAACTGTGGGAGTAATACAAAATGCAGGAAACAACACCTGGAAGTAAAACAAAACTTGGGAGAGTATTTGGTACAGTTCACAACACTTCTCTGCTGCAAAAGCTACAATATCACTCGTCAAGGCCATACACACAACAGCTCAGTTATAATAAGGAATCTACCAATGACATGTACTAAACTCACTGGACACCACACTTACAATGAGTGCATTCGGTTCCCTCTGATGCTTGTTCAAAGCACTGCCGCAACCTGCACATATTTGTGTGCACATTTCGCAAAGACCTCAAAATAAAATGCATTTTTCAAGAGATACCGAAAATAGAGAGCAAATTAACTATTTTTAAAAAAGGAATTGATAAAACAACAGACATATGACTGCTAGAAAAAAATTCCCAAGGTAACAATGCCAGCAGAACATTTTAAAAACCCGACTCACCTAGAGTAAAACAGCAGAACACAGTGCATATTGTAGATGTCACACACCCCAAAAATAGTGCATATTGTGATTGTGAATTGAGGTGATTACAATATTCTTGTCGTTGCCATCCAGAGATACAATTTAAGAAAGAAAAAAAAGGAAGGGATCATGACAGGAGCAGACCAAAAAAGATAAGTAACTATTTCAGTTCAATTACTCATCCAACTTTGCAAAGGTCCTGTGACTATGACTACATCCACACACAAATGTTTCCATCCAAAAGCAAACTAAGTATTCAAATTTAACATTCCATGCTCTTTATACAAATCACTCTTTCCCCTTGTACTTTAACAAGTTAACATTTCTATTTTTATTTTTAAAACAAATAATTCAAATTCAACCCCAAAATTTCATGATCTCTTGTTCTTTTATTCACTGGAGGAGAAATAAAACAGATTTGTTCCTACTAGTACAGGGGTATGAGGTTGAATGTGCCCCCTGTTTATTAATTTTGGACTATTCTTTTCTTCTCTCTCTCCATTCCCTTGACAATGTACCTGTAGCAAGTGACTCAAACATGGGTGTAAGCGATTTGGCAACAGACTCCTGCGAATCATTTTGAAAACTAAATATGAAATTTAAGAAACTCAAATAAATTCCACAGTTTAAAAAAGAAAGCGTGCCCTTATCCTCATTTTGAGTAAAGGATAAGCATGAAGAAAGAGTGAGGAGCGATCAAGGAATTTTACAAAATCTAATGACTAGAATATCCTTCAACCCCATAAGAAAGTAATGCTCGTTATTCTGTCGAGCAGGTGAACACACAAACCCTAAAAATCACAAATCCAGAAATCTGGAAACTTGCCAGAAAACTTGCACCCCAGTTTGTAACAATAATGACCTGATCAAAATTGTGACTTGTAAAAGGAGAATCTACCTACATGCGTTTTCATGACTTTTCAACGAATTTCTTTAAACTAATTTACAAAAATCCTTCTCTTGAATATAGGTATATATGTGAGGCATCGTGGTGAAATCAGGCGCTCATCAAAGTAATGGGGAAAAAAACCACCATTTTTTCATCAGTTTGGCAATTTTTATCGAAATTTTGTTTTTTGGCTAAACACCTTTTGATGTGAATTTTATTGAAAAACGTTGATTAAAGGCGCAAAGTATGCAATTTTCAGTTTTCAAGGACTCTTAAGCCTCAAGCTATTGGAATTATCAAACTTTGGCGACCATTTTCTCATTAATTTAACCATTGAAACCAGGCGACCTCACCTTCTTCAACCACAAATATCTTGACTTCTTTTCAAGCTAGATGGACATTTTTTTCATTGAAAGCAAGGCAAATGAATAAGCTTTCTGATGATACCACTAACGCCACATGCCCAAAAATTGATAAGCGCCCTATTCCACGTCATGACACATATGATATGTATATTAACAAATATCTTGAACTTACTGCGCCCATACACAATGTGACTGTGAAATGCTACTTCATTCGACATCAAAATCCCACCAAGGAGCACTCCCCTCAATGAAATATTACAGCACAACTTTTGACTTTGAGAAATCACATTATGCACAGCTTAGCCTTGTCCTACTATATAATGATGATTTTTTTTAGAACGAGTTTTTCTTTCCATTAGATCAAAAACACTATTTGTGATCAAGCCCTTTCATACAACTGAAACGGCCTATGAATTTGAATGAAATTCATTTGAAAAGGAATTGTTATGAAAGTTCCACAGAAGTGTCGGGTTTTTTTTAAATTTCAAAAACTTATTCAGTTGAATGACTGCCTGAGGAAATAAAAATGCTTTTATAAAATGTGTTTCACAAAAAAGTTCCCAATACAAAAATGAGAAATGAAAGTGCAAGTGCTATGCTGTTGTTTTTCAGCTTGTTCTCTGTTTAGACCAAGACATTTCAGAAATAAATTCTGATCATAAGAGAAATTCATTTCACAATTTCTCAAATCCATTCAAACACAGCTCCACTAAGTACATGTTTTCACAGTTCATGCTTTAAAATACTCAACACACAAGTAACTTTTACCTAGATTGAAAAGCTCATGAAGATGTTCATAGATCTATGACTTTATTGAGAGATATTCCCAGATATGTATCATCAATTCAGTTGACCCTCTTAGGAGTCCACTGTCTTTGATGGTAAATATGAAAGACGTCAAGGAGTTAAACACTATGCAGTTGAGAATCAATCTGCCATGGCAGCACATTAAATATAATCATAATTACAAGTCTTTTACGAACACTGTCAACTTCCAGGCTCATTTTACAACAGTACAGAACATCTTGGAAGAAACAAAACATCCCTTCTGTTGGAACAGCAAGTCCAATGAAACCAGTTGCAGTCCTGAAATTTGTCTCTTCAACACAGCAGTGCCTTTTCTTTTAATGGCAACCATAGTATATATTAATCCAGCAATTATTTTGCAGCACCCTTTCAACCACAAATTAAAAACAGAAAGAAATAAACGCTTTGACTGATTGTATTAATAAAGATAGAAAAAAAGCAGGGAGCAGGCCACAACTGAGACAGGGACACTAGCCACCAGCATGAAAGTGAGGGGGGTGGGGGGTGGGGTAATGTGACGAGGCACGGACTGCTAGGAAATGAGGTTCCCAGAAGACGAATTCGAGATCTGTGGCTGAAGGTGAAGCTCTGTTTTCCCTGCAGCCACGCGGACTGTCTTTGTCTGGTCATCTGATGCCCCCACCCCACTGGTCGCCACTAGCAGCGTGTGCGGCTGCTGCGTCTGAGCTTGCTGCTGTTGTTGCTGCTGCTGTTGCTGTAGTTGCGTTGGCTTTCCCGAGGTGAGGGCTGCTAGACCCTGCTGGTTAACCAGAGGGAAGGTGAGTGACACAGGCTGCACAGTGAGCTTGCCCACATTTTTGGCCAAGTTGAACGTGCTCCCAGGCTTGAAAATGGCCTGGTTGGAACACAGTTGAGCTGTTGAGCCTGTGGCTAAGGGCACCGCTAGGGAGGAAGAGGCAGCCTGGAGGACACTGCCTAATGCCATTCCCTGTTGTTGCTGCTGCTGTTGTTGCTGGGCTTTATTATGCTGGTGGTGATGGTGGTGTGACTTAGATGACGATGATGCATGGTGACGGCCACTGCTGCCCGATTTTTCTGAGAAAAAAGAAACACGACAGCGTAAGACTACTGCGCACATTTGAACCAAGACAAAAGAGAATAGTTGAAATTGTCTTAGACGGGCACCCGTTGTTGAGGATAAAAGTGGCCCTCTTAGACAGTGAGCCATCTCACACAGTGTTGTATTATTTATACATGTGGCCATTAGAACAGGTTCAACTGTACATGGATGGCTTGAGGCTTCAGTCTCCAACGGAGACGCTGCCAAAATGTTTCACTTCTCCTTTGAACCCCTGGATCGATAACAACAACTACTTTGAAATCAAAATAGGAAAGCAAAACCCTCACACTAAAGACATTTCAAAAATAGTAATATTAAAACTGCCCCCTACTCCTAACAAGATACTCCGCTAAGACGTAATGAAACGGAACAAATTCCTGCCCCATTCATACCACAACCTCAAATGTAAGTGTATCAGTCCAATTTGAGAACAGTGTCAGCGCATATGCCAGCCCTGTGTCACACAAATAAATCATTTTCCGGACAAACTTACTATGTGTATACTGATACTACAAAAGATATAAACTCACCATAAGACGACTGGCCGGTGCCATTCACCAGGGAGGAAGGAGTTAATATCTGGCCAGACGAAGAGTCCTAGTAAACAAAGAGAAATAAAATTTTATTAGAACTTTTAAAAAAAGAACAAAATACTATGTTTTCTTTGACTTTCCTTGTCACCCATCTGTGTCAAGTTCTCTGAGTAAGTTTGTTAAATTCGGAAGTCCCCCCCTGTATAACAGAATAAAACACATCACACAAAAAACTTTAGAACACTTTTTAAATAAGCTGCTCCTGTTAGCAAAAGAGGTAACATTGAAAGGTGTAAAAACAGTCATCTAAAAGCTTCACCAAAATGAATAACTCAGTATAACTGTATTCCAGTTATTAATTTTTAAAATAAGAGGAGGATGGAGAGAGAGAGAGAGAGAGGGAGAGGGAGAGGGAGAAAAAAAACTGGAAGGAAGAAAGGAGGAATACAGAACCAGGATAAAAGTTAAAAATTTTTCTTTCTTTTTCTTGATTGCATCGCACTTGAAGTTCCGCATTTATCAAATATTGGTCCGCCCTGCTTAATTCTTCTACTGGCTCAAATAGCATCTTCTGTCGAGTTAATAAAATAAACAAAAACTAGAAGAGCTCAAGTACACTCACCGCACACAAGACTTGGGTGGGGTTGCCACCTACTGTGACGCTGTTCGTGTTTGCCGTGGAGGAAGTGATGGCCACGAGCGTCGGATTAGCCCCGCCCCCTGCTAAGGCCACCGAGGTTAACACTGCGCCCTGTAAGCTGTCGAGGAGCACTGCGTTCGGGGGCAGGGTGCCAGAAGATATCACATTATTGCTAGGAATCAGCTTGAAGCCCTCCAAGGCGTTTGCCGAGAGTTTGGAGGCAGAGTTGGACAGAGACTGGTGCGACGACTTGCTGCTGGACGTGCGGCTGCGTTTGGCTGGGCGCACTGTGGCAGAAGTGGATCCCGTCATGGCTATGGTGGGTGCGTTCACATTTTGCGCTGCCGCTGCTGCTGCTGCACTGCTGTTTGTGCTGCTGCTGCTGCCAGGGGTGAAGTTGTTCAGCAGCAGTGTCTGACCCTGACTGGCTGCCAGTTCTGCGAGCTGCGCTGAAGAGATGTTGACTACTTGACCGTTTAACGAGTCGATGCCGGTGAGAACCAGGCTGAAGTCTTTGAACACATTGTTGTTCTTGTGCACGGAAGTCGCAGCACCAGCAGCACCAGGATTGAGCTTGGCAGTGCCCAGTGTGGCCGCGCTGATCTGACCCAGATTCGCTGCATTCGTCAAGTTAACACTGGGTATGGCAATTAGATTGCCTGTCTGGGAGCTGTTGAGGGCACCAGAGCTTATTATGCCTGTTAAGCCAGTCTGCTGCTGCGTTATTGCACTTGCCAGGCTTGCCGAGGCGGTTGACACAGAGACAGCTGACAGAGTACCGTTGCCACCAGCAACTGCGATGAGATTGTTGCCACCAGCACCAGAACTGCCACTTCTTTTTCGTTTACCGGGATTTGTCGCTGAGGCTGCAGAGGAGAGAGCAGGGGCTGGTGAGGCTGACGGACTGCGAGAAGCAGCAGTGCTCTCCCTTGGCTTCACAGACCAGTTCAAGGCAAGTCCTGGCGTAGCAGAAGCAACAGAGATTGCCGGCGCAGACAGTGAAGAGAACGAGGACGACTGAAGTGTGAGTGAGGGTGCCGGTGTTGGGGAAGAAAGGCTGATGGCGGACAAGGTCATTGAGTTGCTGGACGCAGCCACCGGTGACGAGGGAAGTTTGGACTTGGGTTTTATTGTAGGTTTTGACGAGATGCTGACTAGATTGGCAGACGCCGGGTTGCTATTGAGCCCTCCATTTCCACTGTTGTCAATCATGTTGAACTCATATGGGTCTTGGGAGTTACCGAACATCTGGGACTCCTTCGGTAGGTTGGACTCAACACACAATTTTCTGTTCAGAAACCAAATAATTATCCATTACATGAGAAAAGCAACCATAGCAGTACAGCTCTAAGCCTAACTGGGACACAAAATCTATGCTGACAAGCATCAACAAAAACATTTTTAATGAATTATAACCCTCAGAATAGTGGTGAATCCCATACACTATGTAGCTACTGATCCTCACACTCATGTTTCATATGATCATATTTCACACGACTTTAAATTTTAAATCTTTCAACACTTAGCAATAAAACGAAATGGTCATGTGTTACACAGGAAGGTGACAAAGCATAAAACTATTAGGTCATGGGGCTATAAATTTCTTACACGCGCTGAATACTATTTTCAAAGTTTTTTAAAACTACATGATTGCCCCAAAAAAAGAGTTTGAGAGTTAAATATTGAGATAAAATATTAAATTCAGGATCACTCACTTGTGGGGAGGTGGATTAAGATGCCTTTCGAGAGCGCTAAGGAAAGCAGCTCGTACATAGTCTGTCTTGCGGGAAAACAGGAAACAGCCTCGGTCATTCATGCGACCTCCAAACTGGCAAACCTAAAGATCAAATAAAGAACACATTCATTACTGGTACCATATACAGAAATTCACTTTTCACTTTACAGAGCTAAAAAATTACTAGTTTGTTGTACAGATCAGCCAACAAAGAAAAAGAACTGTAAACATTCTCCCAAACTGAGCTGAATGGCTTCCACAGCAATGATCTCCATTTCTCTATAAGCAGACATTAACAACTGGCCAAGATTTCGATGTGTTCATCCATGAAATACAAAAGTTAACAATGACAATGAAAAATTCTAAGAACTGTGGTTTTTAATTTTCAAATTGAAAAGTTACTGTGATTTTTTATTGAAAAATTTAGGGGGTCTTTCATAGAGGGAAATATCGCCAAAAAGTGGGACGTTTCTTGATGAGTTTTGAGGGAAAACTTCATAAGTCAGTAATGAAATGGAGAATATGAATGAAACTTGGCAGCTTCATGAGATTATTAGTGCAGAATTTAGATCTGCTATCTCTTTTTCAATGTGTTTTGATCTTTAAGACTTAAACATTTGAGTGGAAATTTGTTGAATTGCATGACATCGTTTAAACTGCAACGGATCACTCCTTTTACAACTTAGTAAAGCGGTATCGGGAAACCCGCAATGAAGTCATCGGTGACCTATTTTGTTAAAGGCAGCCAATCACCTGCCGCCAAGCAATCATGCGTCTCTCGTATGCCAGCAACTAGCGTGTTGAGTCCAGGATCTAGGTTCCTGCTCTAGTGTTTTATCAATAGATGGGTGGTAATTTTAAGTTGGTATGTAAAATGTATTATATACAGAGATCTGAAATGTTACAGCAATAAAGAAGACATGTGTGGCGCCGGTCTCGTCTGCGCAAATCCTCATCTCCTCTTAGTTTTCGAACCACTGAGGAAAATAGCACAAACACAGCAATTTCTCCGATTCTAGAAACCATTCGGCATTGTACGCTCGCATGTGGTTAGTTTGACCTTTCCTCTGATTGGTTGCCGAGTTTCATTCAGTTTTGTCCACGAGTTTCCCGTAACTATACTAAGAAGAGAGTTATTTCTGATCTCGAGAGGCCCAAAAATTACCCATCGCGCAAAGCCCGATTTCTGGCCCAAAGCGAGAAATTAGCTATGTTCAGTTTTCTCTAGTTTCTCCCTTATCCAGTCTTCCAGTTGTTTAATAGGTGCTTAGGCAGTTTCAATTTTATAACATAAGCAATGAAACTGATTACATACCAAGAGCTTTTTTCTTGTCATCAGTTTTCTTATACCCCTTCAAAAATTTTTAAAATCGGAAAACTTTCTTACTAACAATGTGACTTGAACAACAGTTTTTGCAAAACATGTGAACTGTATACAAAAATGTTTCCAAAAGATCCACAAAAATTACAATAGAAAGCTACAGAACCCTTTAAAAAAACTGTTTGATTTTGCACTTTGTCACATACTGATACTTACAGCCATTGGCTTGGGATGGTAGGATAGGAAGCTCTGATCTTGCCTCGAGTCTTGTGAGTCTGAACGTTGCAGCTCAGAGGAGGACGAGGACAATGATAAACGTGAGGAGGAATCCTGTCTGGTAAGCGTTTCTTCTTTCACTGTGATGGGGGATGGCAGTGAGGCATGTGCAGTAAACCTGTTAGAGATAATAAAATAAATAAGTAAATTCAGGTAACATTGAGGTGAAATATCTAAAGAAAAATAAATCCAAAATGAGACTAAAGAAAGCAGACCTGAAGACAATAAAAAAAAGGCTGCAAGGGATGTTGTTGTTGTTGTTTTCAAATCCCTTTAGCTGCGAGAATTTCGCTCTTGGCAGCGCAATGCCTCCCTCAAGTAACCACATGTCCTTGTCATCTGGTCAACGTGTGTCGAAGAACTGCCAAGTTTGGCCAGTGAAGGAAAAGGTGTTCAACAGCCTCCTCGTTGTAGTCACAGTGTCTGCAATGGGGTTCCCAGATGAGGTTGATTCTGTTTATGTGCTTGTTGGTGTGTAAGAATCCTGTGCGGGCTATGAAGATCAATGTCTGATCGGCTCTACATAAAAGATTCGGGTTTGTCGATGTACCCGAAGAGAGATCTTCCTGTTTCTGCGTTGGCCCATCTGTTTAGCCACTCGTCTCTGCTTTTGGCTTGAATCCCTCTGCAGGTCTGTAAAGAGGCGTCTGTGTCTGTCTGGGGCAGGCTTGCTCCAGTCTTTGATAGATGGTCTGAGGTCTCATTCCCTGGTACTCCAGAATGGCCAGGCACCCACTGCAGTGTGACCTGGACGCCATAGGAAGTGCCCATCTGTTTAACAAGGCTGAGAATGTTCCTGTCACCTCTGTAGTCTCCTCCTCCCTCGACGGCTTGGAGTACTGACATTGAGTCAGAGAAGACAACAACATCCCCTGGTGTTACTGCACTTCAAAAAAGTCTTGGGTGATCTTCTCCAGGGTCTTTACTTTGGCGATTCTCTCTGCGTCATTGTTAGAGCTGTATGTTCTACATGGGCCAAATAGTTGGGTCTGCTTCTTCTCTCCAAGAGGTTGCAAGGGATTTGCACATCCAGGCCTGTCTATTTGTCACGGTTTTCCCGGGACATCCCGTTTTTCACCGATTTCAAGGCCTTGTCCCAGTGTCCCGTTTTTGCTAGGCCTCATCCCAGTTTCCATCCATCTCAAGACGGCTGCAAAATTATCCCGTAATTATTCCGTTTCCGTGCGGAGATGGAGCATAGTTTTTATTTCGCCGAAAAAATCAATAAACCCTGCTTCCTGTTGAGTTGCCAGAAGAGTGCGGATAGCCAACTTGGGACAAATTTTGGCCTTCCACACTATTCGTATGTGGCGACACGGTGTTTTTCGATTCAGCCTCTACTTGTTTTTGTCTTTTTCGATTTGGCATCAATATTGTTTCTGTATCTGACTTTCTATCTTCACTTCATCATACAGCATAGCATCTTAGTGATTTGGACCGCGTGCGATGCATCAACTACCAGCTTTCCTAAGATCTAGACCTAGATTCTTTCTGCTTTTCTGCATTTCTTCATTATATTCGACATTTAGAAGGATTGTTATCCATAATGAAGCTCGCTGCCAGAGGATATACCGGTAAGGAAAAGAAGGAAGCGCCCAAGACCAGTGAATTAAGTGATTAAGTTACGTTTTGTCCTGTCCCTTTTTTGGATCAAATGTCCCTGTTTTTGGCTCTAGGAGTCCCTAATTCAGGAAAAGTGGACTAGGCAGGCCTGCACATCCATCCTTATGGAGGGAAAATGAGACAAACTTTTAGGGAGAAAACATGTATTATATTTATAATTCTATTTTAAATTAAAGTTTCACAACAGACACAATTCCAATCTAGTTGTTATTATCGATCCAGAGACACAATTCCAAAAAGCTTAATTTTCCTCAAACCAAAATGTGACCTTTCTATCACGGACTAAGATGACTGTTATCACCATGGGCAAATTATAAACAGATACCCAAATTACTTTTTCTTTAGAGATATGAGTTTAACTTTTTCTAAAAACAAAACGCAGGCCTCCTATTTCAACTATCCAGAGTGTGTTACTTACCACCAAAAGCTAGCAAAAAAATTCAAGAATTGGACATCCAAAAACAATTACCTTTGAAATACATTGGACTGTGTTCGAGGCTTGACAAAAGTGGTTGTAGTAGGCACTCCGCAAGAAGGCACCAGAATCCTCGGGGAAGTTGAACCAGTGTTAGGGGATAGTGAAGCTTTTCCATCACGTTGACCCGATAAAGACACCATCTGTAATACGTCAAGAAAAAATGGAAAAATAAGAACAATATCCCCAAGCCAAAAAATAAAGGAAATTACCCAGAATCAATTTCAGAAGCACAGAATAACTTGTCCATGTTACAAAGGACAGTCTGCAACAGGCAAAGAAAAAGAAGAATCTAACTCTGTAAGAAGATTGCTTGTGAAGTCATATGTTCAGCCTTTGGGAGTGCTGATCATTAGTTAAATAGAATTAATTTTTTAACTGGCTTTTGAACGCCATAAACTTACTCAAGCCTGCTGGACAGACAACAAACTTACTTGAGGTGAATTATGCTGCTGCTGCTGTTTCAGGGCATTCATGGTAGAGGAAATGCTGGCTGGAGAGACCAGCACCCGATTCCCTACACTGGCCACGGAAGGTGCACTCTGGCTCACACCTTTGGCCTTGATTAGAGCATCTTTAGCTGCCTTGTGCTCTTTGAGCAATTCATCAAAAGCTTTGCTTCTGCCTGGCACTGCACGTCTCAATGATAATGCATGGGTCTGAAAGTGAAACAATTTTGTTGTTTAAATAGTATAGCCAACATGATTGTGAACAAAATATTACTAATTAGCCCAAAGCAGAACCTTGACAGGCATGTCAAAAATTCAGATTTCAAAATGAACTAAAGTTGTTCCTTCCCCTCCCAACATTCAAGGTTTAAAGAAAGCAACAAAAACTTCCTTTCATGATTCAAATGTAAAGCTGAGGACAAAACAGAATGAAGACAACCAAGCCAACAGCTCAGAAACAGCAATTTAAACAACTAAAAAAGTGCATATATTAATGAAAGACCAGTTTTTTTAGTGCAAATGAAATCAATGTTCTCTCTCACCTTGCAGGTCAAGGATCTTGTGCAAGGCTTGCCAGTCTCATGGATTTTCACTCCACAGTGTTTATTAGCATCGTATTCACGATCTGGGGATGGCATGAAAACAACAATGACTCTCACACCCTATTGAGAAACATTGCCTTCTGTTTGTGACAACATAGTGTGACTTTACTCTAAAAAATAAAAATATATTAAAAGGCACAACTGTGAGAGGTTCTGAACTGTGCTCAATACAAAACCATGATGAGGTCCTTTAGAGAAAATAAATCCAGTTTAAGCAGGTTTATAAGGATGGGAAGTCTAAAAGCATCTCGACAGATAACCCAAAAGAAAAGGCAAATAAAATAAAGTTCTTTCGCTACCTATGAGACCCACACTGCATTAGTTTTTCTGTTCCTATTGCTTATAACAGTCCATATGACACAAATTCATTTGGATGAAAGATCACAAGGCTGTCGGGGGTTTACACCCAAACGAAGTCTGCTACAGGACTGAGGAGACATAGAGCATCATGCTTTTCATAAGGCCAGAATGTAATAACATTCAAAAGGATTCAAACACATATCCTTTAAACTACAAATTCCTCTGACTAGCAGACTAACCATTTCAGTAATAAATATAAACTCCCCCATTACAAATTAAATCTGCGCACCTTTGCAGGGTAAACATTTACGTTCCCTTTGCTCTTTCGAGATCTTTGAGCCTTTCAAAGTGATGGGTCTGGCAGTCATGGAAACAGCAGATCCCACAGTCATCACAGGAGCTATCACGAGGGGCTTGGTCCTGGTGGTGGACGTCACAAAGGTGGTCACGCTGCGCGTGCTGATTGGTGTGTCAGCGGAGGTCTTGGTCACCGCCACCAAGGTGGCCGTAGAGACCATGGAGGGAGAGGAGGTGGTGGAGGACTCCAGCGACGGGGTGGTGAGAGACACAGCTGGCTTGAAGGTACCGTTCACCAGGGTTGATATTTTGGAGGAGGAGGAGGATGTGGACGATGGCGAGGGCTCTGTTTTGATTATACTGTTAGACAGATCAGGGGGAGAGGAATCCAGCTGCTCTGAAGCCGCTGTTGAAGATGAGAGTGACGATGATGTTGCATCCAATAACTTGTCCAGCTTCTCCACCTTAACCACAGGGTTTGAAAATGAAGAGGAGCTTGCAGTTGTGGTTGCAGTGCTGATTCTGTGCCCTGACTTCACAGACTTGACACGATTGATCTTCATACTGACACCGAGTCTCGGAGCAGGATTAATACGAGCAGCAGCTGGCACTTGTTTCAGGCTGTCTTTTGTCGGTGGGCGACCAGAGGATGCTGGTCTGAATGTTCCACTGGATTGTCGGCCAGCAGACGAGGATGATGATGATGATGTTGTTGACGAAGGAGGTGGAGATGACTTGGAAGGTAGAGGCATCAGCAGTTTCTTTCCCAGTTCTGAGTTGAGAGCTGATGCTGGGACATTCCCAAGACTGCTGAGATTGGTTGGTCCATGACGAGATTCTGATTTTTTTTTAAAAACAACAAAAAACAAAAGAACCATCAGAAATGTAAATACTTCATTTGCCAAGATTCTACTATTGAAGAACTTAACAACTGGAGATAAAAATTTGAATAAAATAATGAAACTAACAGAGATAGATAAAACTTTCACAAATCTGGAGCTTTCATATTTTTGCTTCATCTGCACAATTTCTTTATTTTTTTGGGGGGGGGGGGGGGGGGGGGTTCTTGGGCAGAATTCGGAGCGATATAAATATCAGACCCCAGCCCCGCATCCCTTAGAAATTCCATCTGAATTAAGGGAAAACTCATATCATGAGAGGCAAAAACCCAGTACCTGAACCTTGCACAAGAATCTCAGCAATAGCAAACATTATAACTCATTGTTTGTAAGAAACCATGAAAAAGACAATCATGATCTTGGACAGACCTATGTGCTGCTTGAGCGCTTGTGGTTTCACCAGGAGTTTGCATTTTTCACACTCAACCAAGCTGAACTCTTCTCTGGACGGACAAAAACCAAACAGGCCCATATCTGAAACAGATGTCATGAATCAGTAAATCAATAAATACTAAAAAGTAGTTTGTCAGGCTGGACAGACAGATGAAGCAATTAACCACCTCCAAATTAAGATGAAACACGTTTAATGCATTATTAAAAGATTCAGTCCCGTTTAGAAACCTAGTGAGTTTGAGCATTCACTAACACTGGAAATAAGTACAAATCTTTCCACGGGTAGGGTCAGTTTAGTTTTAGTAAGAGTTTTACGGCACTTGCAACACAATAAGGTCATATAAGTGCCGAAGATTTGAGGTGTTATAAGAGAGTAACAGACACAAAAAAAAGAGGAGAGATAAAGACGATAGACGTTTGTTAGGAAAGAAGCAAACCACACCAGAGCACCTGCCAACCACCCACTGGGAGGGTCAGCAAATACAATAATGTCACAAAGGGAAAGAGACTGGCTTTTCTATATTATAATAGGCCCTACAATATTATAGACAAGAGACTGTAGGCTTAGAAAAACAATTCTACACATGCCACATATTTTTTTTAAATCAGAAATTCAGACATAACTCATAGTAGAAACAGTCGAGTGCACTAAAACTTTGTTCCATGGATAAAATTTTCAGCGACAACTTTTTGGGTAGGTTGATATGAGAGCATTCCTCAAAGCTGAATTTCATGCAAAGTGTGAATTTAAAGGTTGACTTTTGAGTTTAAGAAGATGGTGTGTCTTGGGCACTTCATGTTTGAAACATCTGGGCTTACACTCCTACAAGGACTGGAATAATTTTACTCTTGATAGCTCATTAAAAACAATCTCCTAAAGCTTTAAAATCTAGCCTCTTGGCAAGAGAAGAAATATACGTCTAAATCTAAAAAGAATCCTGAAAATAAAATGACACAAAAAATAACAGTTTGTGAAGGTGGCAAAGCGACTAAAAAACCATTGTAAGATCTCAAAACTGAAAATGCAATCAATTAACCATAGTCAAATTGCTGAGTAAGAATTGCAATATGAAATACATGTGTTCATACATTTTATCAAGTTTTCATTCTATCCACATTATTCATATTGATGCTTGTCAAAAAGTAGGACTCTGCTTTGGGAAAGCTAAAATCAGCACTTTGCTACTCAAAACAAAAAGAAAACATTAACAAACAGTAATTACCAACAATCAGGAACCACATGTTAAACACAGCTTCACCTTGCTCAGCTATGAATATTACAAGCGTAGTTTTTTATTCTAAACTCCTGACTCGTGGAGCTACCATTCACTGTTGAAAAGCAAATTAGATGTGTTTCAATCTTATTTATTGTTTTTCCCCTCATTATTCAACCCCCACAAATAAAACAACTAGAAAAACAACAATAAAGTAGGAGCTACTGAAATAACACTCACAAAGACAGTATGTGACAAACATTACTCCTTCAAAAAAGTGCCATCCACTATTTATGCGCTTTAATACAGATGTCACCATCAACCCTGATGACTGTATTCTGTTCCATACCCATCCTTTTTCCTTTGGTTATCCTACCCTATGATAATATATAACAATCTGTTTTTGTTGAAACCGTTGTTCTTTCGCTTCAAATTACAGGACTAAAGAAATTGGATTTTTTTATTCAGGTCATCCATGGTAATACAACTTTGAACCAGGTCTGTAACTTTTCCCACCTTCTTTATTAAAGAACTCTTTATGTATAATAAGGAAAAAGTCAGCTTTACAGGATGAAGACAATTTTTCCAAGGTGCCTTCAGCTGCTAAAATCACAAAAGTAGAATCTAGATACCTTTAGTGTGGAGTGAGACTGATATCAGTATGTAACAAAACATTCAATGTAAAATATATTGGTACATTTAGTGGTCAATGAAGCCAACAGATTAACTGAGCTGGACAGCCCAGTATTATATGTATGTATGTATGACAGATACCGGATTTCAAGTGTGATGCAACTGAGAAGAAGAAGGAGAAGAAGAAGAAGAAGAAGAAGAAGAAGAAGAAGAAGAAGAAGAAGAAGAAGAAAAAGAAGAAGAAAAAGAAGAAGAAGAAGAAGAAAAAGAAGAAAAAAGAAGAAGAGGAGGAGGAGGAGCAGACTGCTCAATGATGTGACAATAGACTTGTAGGTGACTTTCACGAGCACCAATTAATCCAACTGAGGGGATTTGTTACATAGATGCAATTATTATGAGAAAAAATCAATGATAATACAGGTTTTAAGTACTGTATGACCATGCTCCACTGAACACACCTGGCAGGGTGTATATATTTACGTAATGATCGGTGTATGTGTGCGTGTGCGTAATTGTGTGTGCGTATTTGTGCGTGCATTAGTGTGTGTGTGTATGTGTGTGCACTTGCACTTGCACTCAAAAGGTGATTTCTTGTGAGAAAGTTTACGCTGAGAATGCTAACATCATCCAAATGACAGCTTCACAGAGCAGAATACACAAAAGAAAAGGTCTGTGAAGACAGTTGTGGAGTAATGTGAGCTTTCAGTTCGCAACTACCCAAGATATTTATTTTTTAAAACTCTTTTAACTTTAAAAGCATATAAAATATATTATCTAGTCCTGATGCTGTGAGGAAATGATGCTACAAAAATATGCATTTCCATATTAGATCTTGTCTGATCACCATTACTGCTGTAGAATAAGTGATCCTCCTAATGGCCTCAAACAGATCGCTGGATTACTAAAAGTAATATTGAGGAAGCGTAAATTGCTGCAACCATTTTCACATGTGTATTGCAACTCCATGGGTCTTTCAAGCCTCAAGAAAAATTAATTTCATGAAAAATGTATCTTTACAACAACTGTGTCCATTGCTGCTCTTGGCCTCTTCATATGCAAAGGCTATGGGGTATGCACCTTACACTTGTTTGAAGAAAAGAAACAGCATCTTCTACAACATCTAAGTAGTCATTCCCATCAGGATGACCCTATGGCCTTTGCAGCACGAGTAGCAAGTCCTGCCACAAGTCATAGAGAAAGGCTCTCTCTCTCTCTCTCTCTCCTCTCTCTCTCTCTTTCAGCAGGTTGGTTTTGCCTCTGTTTCTTGCCTGCTGAGATACAAACTTTGACAGCAAGCTTCCTAACACTGTAACCTACAGCTTCCCTGACTGTAGGAAGCAATATTGTCAATTCCACTGTAGCACTAATAGGCATCTTCACACTGCTAAAGATAGGCTTTTTTTCAGTAACTGCTGCCAATTGCAACAACATCCTGATGAATCTATAAAAAAGTCCCCACATCCCTAAAATACAAAAGACTTAACTTTCCTGCGTACATTCAACACACTGAAGTGAGTTTTATTTTTATTAAATACTCCATTATCATTTATTGAATATTATATTGTAAGAGACTATTTGAGTATCATTTTTCAATGACTTAGAAAACTTAGAACACACTTTATTTCTCCAGAAGGTAAGTGAAAGACATCAAGAAGTTAGTCATCACATCATCATAAAAATAACCTCCTGTAAAATATGGTGCTCAAACATTTTCTTTGGCAACCAGGAAAACAACAATCAAGCACAAGTTGGCAGTCATCAAAGAAAAAAAAGCATGGCATTCATTGACAGAAAACAGCAAGGGGAAATTACAAGTCAACAAATAATTCATAAAATAATGTAACAACATTTGATTTCTTCAGTGAAGCATCATGTAAGAAGATCAATCAAGCCAAAGTAGGCCTAAAATCTTCACAATCTAGAGCCTTGTTATGTAAGTGGACAAACAAAGCAGTGAACAGAGGAAGAACAGTTAGACAAAAATTTTCCTTGCATCAATTTTGAAGCTGAAGTTTGAGTTCATAAGAGATGATCAATAAACATGGTTAGTAAGTCAATCTTACTCACAAAATAGGTAGTAACCTATTCTTTTTATCTTTACTTAAATATGTCAAGAGCAATAAGTGAATTGATCATTTCAAAACATGATGAACACAATTCATCAGTCACTTATACTCACCCCTCTTGTGAAGTTCAGGTGCAGGTCATGCAGCTGTCCTGCCTCCAGCAACCCAGTTATTTTTGAATTATTGAATTCTTATTTTACATACAACATCAATCAGTATGAAAATGTCAATAAATATAACAATATCAAACCTGCTTAAAAATCTAATAGGCTGGAGTGAAAATGGAGTTTCATATTGCATACTACAACAAATTTTGAAAGACCAACTCATAATTTTGCTTGCAAATTCTCCTAGAAATCTACTTACCTTGTAAACCAAGTTTCATGCTATCACTGGAATTTTTATCTGTTCCATCTTTGCCTTTTTCCTCCTCATCTAAAAGAAAACAAAAATGACCATTGCATTATATGCACATAGTGTGGGGAGAATGGGCTTTGAGTTCATGAATGCAAGAATGTAAATAATGATTCGCAAAACAGGATTTCTTTTTCCATTCAAACCTCTCATCGAATCAACTAACTGCACACAAGGCGGTGAAGCCGTCCTGGCAGGCCGTGTAAACAATAGTACCTTTCAAAGGCTACGTAAAGGAGACTCGTAAGCATCACAGTACGAGGGTCTTTAATGACAGTATATAAGTGATTAAACTTACCAATTTCATTAATAGTTGACAATAAATCAGCCCATGCTGACCACTGTTGACCAATTATTAGCGACGGACTACTGTCCTGAGTCGCCATTTTTATTTTCTTGTTGCTTTCTGTCGATACGGAACTTGCCGAACATGACGTCGCTTTCGCGATATTCCGATCCCTGACAAGGCCTTCGGTTCCGTCGTACTTCAAATTTTCGCTGTTTTCGTTTGCGTTCATAGACCCTGGCCAACGACTTTATCGTGAACACAATGTTTCAGTGTTAATTCTGAGACAGAATAGTTTCATTTTAGCTTAAATTTTTATCCAAAGACAAAACCTCGCCTTGAAATTTTAGGTTCACAGGCTGAGGCCTTCACTTCTTTAAATGCTAGATGCAAGATGCATTGTGCTTGGGAAAACTTTCTCTTCACCAGTCCGTTGTAATGACCGAGATGAGCCATAGATTATCACCAGAAATAATTAAACATGACAGAATCTCAAAGTATACTTTTGAAAATAGTGTTTTCAAAAGCAATAGGCTCTATTATTAGTATTCTTCGATTCAGAACTCCCCGTGATAGGCTGCATAAATGTCTTCCTCGTAGAGAGAAAAACAATGTTTTGAAAACGCATCTGCAGAGTAATAATATTCAATAATGAATCATTTTACAATTTGAAGTAAAGTCTCTTTCGCTGCCTTTCTTTCTCTCTTGTCAAGCTTATTGAATAGACAAGACGTTAGCATAAACAACAGGACGTCATCAAATGAAAATGCAATTACTGTTAGACAGGGTTATTCCTCGCGTGATATATTACATGGATGGGTGGGTCTCTATAAGTAGACGAGAAAACACCCTGCCTATGGCCGCTTTGTAAAACCCAGGTGACATTCTTCTTTTTACTAATTGAGGTGGCGCCACCCGGCAGGGTTAAAAAAAAAAAAAATCAGTTCCCACCAGAATAGTCAATAAGTGGCAGGAAAGAAGCATGTATAGGGTAACAATTTATAAGCCAATTTTTAACCTACACCAACTTAACCTGGGGACATCTGGCGGACACCCATGTTTATCCGCTCATGCAATGCAAAACGTGGAGACATCCTCAAAGTTCTCTGCACACTTCAAAACTATCAAAGGACTAGAAAAAAGTTGAATAGCACAAAGAGAATTCAAAGAATTCATATCGTAATGAAATAAACGTACTTTTCTTGTTATTGAAATAATTAAGGGATGGCGATGCACGGATAGCGAGTTTGGTTATATGTAGGAGGGAAAGTATTGTCATCACTCTAAAGCTAGTAAGATTAAAGACGGGAGCAAACCACATTACGTATCAGTGAGTATATGGTAGAAATATAATATACACTTTGCTTTAAAAACAAAACAAAAAAAAACAAATCTAAAATGATAATAAGTAGTTTTCACTTTACAAAGGTTTCATAACTGCGCGTTCAAACCAAACACTCAGACGTGCGACTCGGTTGCCATGAAAACAAACGCGTTTGTTTTTGAGTCGGCGAGTCAGGCGAGATAACAAACGTTTGTTTTTAGGTGAGACTCGCAGACTCAAAACCAAACGCGTTTGTTTTCAAGCGACCGAAACGGGCAATTAGCCCGACCCGCCGTGGTGGGCACCCCGTATAACGACAACAGCCGACTGACCAAATGTACCCAAAAAATCTCTTATCCTTCATTTGCGTTCATATCAAAGCAACGACAACGGCCGAGTGTTAGTCTCTTTTTTTAAAGTATCAGTAAGGTTTTACCAAAGATTCTCTACTGGTAGAAAATCTTTGGTTTTTAACAGCGCTCGCAACTGCATAAGGTCCTAGTATGAGTATGAGCGCCAAGGGGTGTCAGTAGAAAAGTCCAAACAGGGAATCAGGCTTAGGGCCCATGTCCACTGCGACGGACACCAATGGACCCGATTCTCTCGGAAAGTCGGTAGTTGAAATGGAGCCCAGTCTATTTCCTAATACGGGGTGCCCACTTCGGCTGGATCGGCCCGATCGCCCGATCCCAGCCGTAGTGGGTGTAGTCTGTTTGGCTACACGCCCCGACACGCCCCGACAAAAGACGAGTCGGTTGGAAAGAGGCTTGCTCAATTTCAATTTTAGCCGGGCCGGGTCGTGATTCAAGAGCCATAGGCCCCGCTGGAGCTAAAAATAAAAGGATAAAGTGTGTGTGTGT
>NW_004797308.1:602123-606977 GCF_000002075.1 Aplysia californica
TATATGTATATATATATGTCTATTTCTGTACCTATCTCTCTCTATCTATCTATCTATCTATCACATTTGGCACCAGTAAGAAACAGTGCATACCAGGATGGGTCTTTTCAAGACAGGTACAATTTCTTGGAAGTCAAAACTGATAACCGATTACGAAACTGATCACTTCTCGAAGATGACTTTTCTTTTTCATGAAATTACCAAAGACGTACTTGATTGAGCGAGCAGACGGTCTCCCATTGTTACATTGTATTGTAATAAAACTTCGATGTTAGAATGCTGTGTCATTCTGTCATTGTTCATTTCTATAATCGACAAAAGATTAATTTTCTATCTCTAGATTTGGATCATGTTAAAATGAGACAATGACTGCCTGCAATAAAATTGTTTTTTAGGAAAAATAGCAACTAAAGAGAAAAAGTCGTGTGAAAAAAAATTAAGTGATTCGCGAAATGTATATGTAAAATACAACAATAATCACATTATAAAAATATGGCTCTAAGCAAGACTCTATTAAATTTACGGGAAACCTTAGTTCCTTTCAAAATTGTGAAATATTGTAAACGAGTTTGGTTTGTGGTTGCTGATATTTTTTGGATTGGGGGGGGGTCCTTTTTTCGCGCGCTACTGGGTTGCTGTTCTTTTCTCGCGGTTTTTTTACCATTTCGTTCTTTGCGAACGTCTTGAATTCGCGATTTGAGTCACCTCGAGTCATGTACATTGTATTCTGATGCAGTATCACCACCTTAAATCGAGAACGACTTTAATTCGTAGTTTTCTTTAAAAATCCTCCCTCCAAAAATTGCGAACAGAACGCATGTAAAAAAAGACGGGGGGGGGGGGGTGCTACACCCCGAAAGTCCCGATTCGGCACAAAATTATGAAATTTGAGCTGTAGGCATTTTTAGCTTCCTCAGCCTACCCGACATGTATTCCATCGCATAAGAACACCTAAAGACCTTATTTTCCCCACATACCGGGCATGTTTGTCACCATCATTTCCTCATAAAGTCAATATTTTATATTTCTTTATCGGCCGTTTTCTCAAAACGCAATTTTTCTCTATACCTTTTTAAAATAACTCCACCATTTTTCACCCAATCTTCATGAAATTTTCACAGAATGAAGAAAAGATGTAATGCTAAAAATTTGTCTAATGAATTTTTGATATATTATATAGATTTTTGTTTGTGGTGTCCGCAGTGGATTTTTACGGATTTTTCGCAAACTTGAATACAACCTCAGGAAAAAAATTCATTAAAATTTTCTTATTCGTTTAGAGAAAAAAAACCCACAAATTTTTAGATCTAATGTTTGCTAACATGCAGGCAAAAAAAAAATCAATTTCCACGAAAAATAAGCGCGATATTCATTACTTAAATCATGTCAACATAATCCAATATGGCCACCGTATCCATGGAAACAAAACTTTTTTTTCAAATTTGATTGCTGCTCCTTACTATGCTTGTTATATGTGCGAAATTTGGCAAAATTCGGTCAACTAATAAGCGAGATAGCCGTCAGATATAGCGCCCCCCCCCCTCCCCCTAAAGTTTTAATTTCATATTCGTAATCAGCGCCTCAAAATTAGCAAAGTCAACGCGCAAACCACCTGGTTTAAATGCATTTACCAATTTTACCAATTTTCCGTTAAAAACCCATTCATTTCTTATTCCCGCCTTGGACTCATTGGCCTCGACAATTTATAACCATGCACCGAGGACACAGCCTTGGAACACAGTGTTTGGAATAAGACGGTCAGTAGGCCAACAGACTAGATGTGTGTGGTCGGAACTGGTTGATACAAAAGACGGAAACGACCCGACCGATTTTCTTCCTCCCGGAAAAAGATCGGGCCGTGTCCGTCTCAGTGGACACGTAGGGTTACTCTGCTCACCCCTCTAGCCTCAACAGCACAGAGTCTGCTTCGACTATCAAGACACCCCGGAAATAGCAGTTCACAAGAGAGTGACAAACATACAAAACAAGTAGAGGGAAGATGTCGATACATGTAGTAAGGATGGGGAAAGAAGAAGCAGCAGTTCCCCCTATGTTGTTCCGGCACAGTATCAGCATGACATTGATATATCAGCCCATTTACAACTCTACTGTGCATAAGAACATGTTAATATCCCTCCTTTGGGAATGGCCTAAAAACAACTTCAGTCAGTAGCACTGCCCTGGTTGTGTGTGTGTGTGTGTGGGGGGGGGGGGGGGGGGCGTTAGTCAAGTCAGTGCAGTTAGTTATGTAAGGGTTAGAACGACTGTCGTCCGAGGGAACGCCCGGTAACTTTGATTAAACTATTCTGAAGACTAATCAAAGACACTCCTCTACTTCATATTATTATAGCCTCATATTTTCTCTGAAATGTCCAAATGAAGCCCCCCCCCCCCCCCCCCCTTAAAAAAACCACCCAATTCTTATATATATATATATATATATATATATATATATATATATATATATATATATCGGTTAATGCAGGCCTACATTACAGGTAGGCTTATATCACTTTCTAGAATTTTAGGAGTTTATTTGTTCACGTGATTTTTGTTTATTTGTTTACTTGTTTGATTTGTTTTGTTCTGTTTTGTTCTGTTTTGTCGTTTGTTGTTGTTGTTGTTGTTGGTGGTGGTGTTGTTGTTGTTGTTGTTGTTGTTGTTGTTGTTGTTGTTGTTGTTGTTTGGTTATGCGTCCTAGGACAGTGGCTTACAACAGTGTACTTGTATTATTGTTAAATCTCAGTTTTACTTTATCGTTTTAGCCTAAGATTTTTTTAGCGCTGAACAGCGGGCAAGCAGCAGTTCACCATTTTTAAGATGAAAAAAAAGTCGACACAATGAAAATCCAGTTCTTATGCCGATCAGAAGAATTGCTCTCGATTAGATTCCCAGCAACCCTATGAAATAAGCATATTATTGTACTTTGGGTTCCCGTGTCGGGGAGAATATTTTTAAGGGATTGGTATCTCGGGTTTTTTTTTGCCAGGACATTGTATCTCTCTCACTCTCAGCCCGGGTTGGCCCTGACAGGCTGGGTCAAAACCAATCTCCTAAATGACCCCAGTTAAGTCGATGGAGGCGTAAAACACCTAATTTAAGAAATAAAAACGTTTCTGTGTGCTTTTTCAGTTGAGAGCAGTTTTTCAGATTGAGAACTGTGAAATGGTGGTGGGAAATGGGGTACGACTTTACTTCAGAGGAACAAATCTTTTTTTTTTGGGGGGGGGGGGGTATTTGAGCTCAGATGAGATGTCATGTTCTTTCATTGAAAATATAGTCATCAAACAAGGGGCTCTCGTGGTGTGGTCAGGAGGTTACGGTGTTTGCCTCTTATTCTTTAGGTCTCGCGTTCGAAACCTGGACAGCGACAGAAAATTTTCTTCTCCCAAAATTTTCTCCTTTCACCTCCTTTCCCTCTCTCACTCTAACCATGTTCTGTAGTCTGCTTTCATCACTACTTCCTTCCCCATCTTACCTTCTCCTTAGCCCCTTCTTCTGGGCTCCTGACTCTTTCTGTAACCATTTACCCGCTATTCCTTGACTCCTTCTTGCTTCTGTCTTTCAGCCACACTTCTGATCTTATGGTAGGAAAAGATCTAACGCCTAGCTTTCTCGGATAAGGGCAAAAAATGTCGGCGGTCACGTGTGCAAGTTTGAACCGTGGATAAGAGTAGGCTTCGGCCACCACCCGGTCAAAATTCAAAATTCCTACCAAACTGAAAATGTTTAATGTGTTCCAACCGCTCATATTATGATCTTACGCAGTTGCAAGAGCCGATCAACCAAAGCTTATAAAGAAAAGATGTTAGCTAATAAATGAATGATACGTTGGATGATGTAGGAAGGATTGCCTTCAGGCTGAAAAGATTAATAATTTCTAGTTTTCCTCTAGATCTCGAGTTCCGCGATGAAGACACATGTGCCTCGGTAAGCTGCCTCGTTTGATTCAAGGAAAGAGGATAAGGTTATGCTGCCCCCTCTGATAAGCTCAGAGACTTTGGGCCCAAGGGGAAGAGTGGGGGAAGGTTAACATCCTGGTCTGAGGCATCAAATTAATAGGGGTTCGGGAGTTCAGGCCGGGCACTAAATGAAAATGACAACCAGAGAAGGTGAGATTAGCCAAATACTGTAAAGTGCAATACAATTTACCTCAGAATAACCGGTACGTTGGAATCTTTAGAAATTATTCTTAGTTGCGTTTTTCAGAGCACAGTGGATCCGTTAGCAACTGAAGTGATTGTTTTTAACTAGAAGATAGTTGTCGTGGCGAGATGGGAAGAGTGGGGTCCCGTTAGAGCATTTATTTTCTCCCAGTTAGAATTCAGCATAGATTCCCCCATCCTCTACTTCATTATTTCAGTGTACATGCGCAAAGAAAATCTATAACCGCAGTGAGTGTGAGGAAATGATTCATTACATACTCTTGTTAAGTTGTATCACACATCTCTCCAAGTGAGGGGTGAAGGGAAGGGGGGGGGGCTTTGTTTTTTAATGGGGTTTTTTTTCATAAGCAAGGCGTGGGGAAAATACAATGTCCCTGCTGAGTCATTTCCCTGCATCTTTTTGTTGTTGTTGTTGTTGTTGTTTTTATTTTTGGTTGTTGTTGGGGTTTTTTTGGTAAGCGTTTTACGGCGCTCGCAACTGAATAAGGTCATATGAGCGCGCGGAACAGATTAAACATTTTTCAGTTGGTAGAAATTTTGAATTTTGCCAGGTGGTGGCCGAAGCCTACTCTTATGGATTTTAGACCCCCAAGGGATCTTTAAAGTGCGCAACTTGCACACGGGCCCTCCGAGATGTTTCGCCCTTGTCCAAGAAGGCTAGGTGTAGATCTTTCCTACCAGAAGATCA
>NW_004797308.1:607077-608496 GCF_000002075.1 Aplysia californica
GGGGGGGGGGCTTTGCTTTATGCACAGAGTCGTTGCAAACTTTGAAAAATCACGTTTTTAAGTTCTGTTGAAGATGGTTTTGGGTTTCGCTGTCATCGTAAAGCAATGACCCACGACCGCAAACTGAATAGTTGCAACGGCAATGTAGCAATTGCAAGTACGGTCTATTTGTATTAACCCCTTACACCAATTACCTTCTCTGTGGCGTCTCTCCTGCTTTCATTTCACAGAAATGCCTGGTGCAAGGTGTAACACGAAAAAGGTCTGTTAAAAAATTCTTGCTGACGTTGACACGAAGTGAGCTCTCTGTTGCTCTAGTGCGGTGGTTTTCAAAATTTTTTCGCCCACCGCCCCCTTTTTCACCCAGCCGAGTCCCAGCGCCCTCTACTCCGCCCCAACCATCAATACGACATAACGACATGCATACTATAATAACAATTACAAATCAAGAGAGAGCTCAAAAAGTAGGGTATAAAATAAAGTGCCTAAATTCTTATGATTTAGTTCTGAATATTAGTTGGGTCACAAATCACCATCATTACAGAGTCTCAAATTAAGCGTGTACGAGAGATAATAAAACACATTTTTTCTTCAATGTTATGCAAGGGCATTGAGAACAAAATACTGTCATTTTATGCACATGTGTCATCAGTATTAAACGACCAGTGTTGTTAACATGAATAAAAGTAAAACATGTATTATGACATTTACAGAAGCAAAACACTAAAAAAAAAAATTTAAAAAAAGAACCCCCAAACAGTGATCATTAGTTTGAAAGCAGATTGACATTATTTTTATAAAACATTTTCTCCCATCAAGGTGCTGCAATAAAGTTGCCTGAGATTTGTATATCAAATATCTCCATTGTAGAACATAAAAATATTATTAAGCTGTTCAAATGTGAGAAACCACACGAAAGAAAAAGTATGCATGGATCTTAGTCTGTAATTATCACCATCATCATAATCATCGCCGTCATCATCATCATCAGTTTCATCAGCGGTGGCAGCACATGCACATAACAAACTCTATTAAACAAGTGAGTATTTTGCTTTAGAAAAAGGAGAAAGAAAAGCAAAAAAAGAAAAGACACATTGAGGTATCAAGTAAGGGTAAACTACGGAGTAAGCATATACAAAAAAGTCATTGACACTGCCCTAATGGGAAGTACAGACCTGGTGAGACGAAACCAACTTATCAACATCAGGTTTCAGATTGGAAAGTGGCAGACGCTAATCGCCACGCTCTGTGATCCTTAGTTTTTTCCTCTGCTTCGTCAGCAACCTTGTCACTGCACAGAATCCTCTTTCTACTAGACAGGAAAAGCGATGAACAAAAACTTGATATTTTCCCACAGGGAGGGTATATTTGTCTTGCACAATAGTTTTCAACCAGAATGACTGGTACGACTTTTTGAAC
>NW_004797308.1:608649-614204 GCF_000002075.1 Aplysia californica
CGATCATATCAGCATGCAAATCTCTGAGGTGGTTGGTATATATTTCTAGTTCTTCGTCAGAAACCGGCCCTTCTTTTAGTGTCTCTGTCAAGCTAGGAAACTGAGCAAGTTCTCTTCTGCCAATGTTTCGGTGAAACATTTCCAATTTCGACAAGAATGACGAAAGCATGGATTTTGCCTTGATAAGGTTGGTGTCATCCCTCTGCAGCTGCAAGTTGAACTGGTTGAACTTTGTGAAAAGATCTGTGAGGAACAAAATGTTGTTCTTGTGTTCTTTCAGTTAATTGCAGAGATCACTGTCTGTTTCTTGAAAAAAGCTCCAGCACAGAGTCAAACAGGCAGAACAATAATTGTGTTAAACAGTTTCCTTTTGAGAGCCACCGGACTCCAGTGTGCAAAAGAAAGAATTGAAGGTTCTCATCATTTTCAGTGCACAGTTGTTGGAATAATCTCCAGTTCAAAGCGTGGACTTTGATCTTGTTCACTCACTTGATGACAATGGCCAGTGTGTCATGCAGACTTTTATTCAGGTTTTTGGCCACCAAATTCTGTCTGTGAATAACACAGCGAACAGTTAGTACTCCAGGGACTGATTTCTTCAAGAAGCTCATAAATCCACTGTACCAACCAGTTATCGGCGGAGCTTCATTTGTTGCACAGGCAACTACAGGGTGATCCCAAAAAAACTTATATACAACTTTTTTTCTGAATATCTCGCGAAAAAATTGTTCTAGAATGCTGTAATTTGAAACAGACATAATTTGTTCAAAAGGAATTTGTTTGATATAAAATCCAAGAAGAAGAAACATGTTTTGAAACGGAAATGGCTAAAAGAAAAAAGCACCCCAAAAACGCATAGTTCACCAATGTTTAAAAATCTTGTAAAGGAAGTCGTGAAAAGATTAGTTGACCTTTTTCTTTATTTTCTCTTTGACGTTAATTTTCAATCCCTGTGACATTTAAACAATATTTAATTTCTCTTACAGAGTTTAATAAATCTAATGATTTCATTCTGAAATTCCCAGAAGCAGTGCTCCACATTCCCTCCTTTGGACTCGACATATTTTTAACGCGTCGTTCGAAATGTTCAGTGGCACCCAAACATAAGGACCTGCTAAACCATGAGTTTTTAAAGCCACATACACTGTACATGTTCACTAAGAAGTGGCTTCTAGAGACAATAGAGTGGGGTGCCCAATAGACAGCATTTTTGGAGTTAACATATCCTTTGTTTGTTTGTTTAGTATAGGGTTTTACGGCGCTCGCAACTGCACAAGGTCATATGAGCGCGCGGGACACACCTAATACTTTTTCGTTGGTAGGAAATTTTGAATTTTGCCCGGGTGGCGGCCGAAGCCTACTCTTATCGATTTTAGACCACCAAGGGATCTTTAACGTGCGCAACTTACACACGGGCCCTCCGAGATTTTTCGCCTTTGTCCGAGAAGGCTAGGTGTAGATCTTTCCTACCAGAAGATCAGGGGTGTGGCAGAAAGACAGCAGTTAGGAGGAGCCAAGGAGTAGCAGTAGAAAGGCTGCAGAAAGAGTCAGGAGCCCAGAGGAGGGGGCAAAGGAGGTGAGGGGGTGGGGGCAGAAAGTGGAAATGAAAGCAGACAGCAGAACATTGTTAGAGATCAGGAAAGGATGTGAAAGGAGACAATTTTAGAGAAGAAAATTTTTTGGTCGCTACCCGGAATCGAACCCGGGACCTTTGAATGAGAGGCCAACACCTTAACCTCTAGGCCACGAGAGCCCCCTAACATATCCCGCAAGGTGAAAATGGGCTTTGCACGCCATGGCTTTGCACTAAACCAAATGTGAGGCAGCGTGGTGGAATCAGGCTCTCGTCAATTTTTGGGCATGTAGAGTTATTGGAATCATCTTAAAGCTTATTCACTTGTCTTTATTGGGATGAAAAAAAATATACATTTATCTTGAATACAAGTCGAGATATTTGCGAAAGAAGGAGGTGGGGGTCACCTGTTTTCAGAGGTAAAATTAGTGAGAAATTAGTGGTGGAATCAGGCTCTCGTCAATTTTTGGGCATGTAGAGTTATTGGAATCATCTTAAAGCTTATTCACTTGTCTTTATTGGGATGAAAAAAAATATACATTTATCTTGAATACAAGTCGAGATATTTGCGAAAGAAGGAGGTGGGGGTCACCTGTTTTCAGAGGTAAAATTAGTGAGAAATTAGTGGTGGAATCAGGCTCTCGTCAATTTTTGGGCATGTAGAGTTATTGGTATCATCTTAAAGCTTATTCACTTGTCTTTATTTGGATGAAAAAAATATACATTTATCTTGAATACAAGTCGATATATTTGCGAAAGAAGGAGGTGGCGGTCACCTGCTTTCAGAGGTAAAATTAGTGAGAAAATGGCCGCCAAAGATTAGTTATTTCCTTAGCTTAAGAGTTCGTGGTAACTGATAATTTACATTTTGTGCCTTTAATCAACGCCTATCAGAAAAATCCACATAGAAATGAGTTCTTTAATGGGCATGAAAGATGTTGAGCCAATAAACAAAAATTTGATAAAAATTCACAAACCTGCGGAAAAATGCAAGTTTCTTCACTTTCATTATTTTGACGAGAGCCTGATTCCGCCACGCTGCCTCACAAATGTCATCGAGGAAATTATCCCTCTTCACAAGACAACTGAGGAATCAGGAACACATTGCCATGTTCTGATCCATGTCATTTCGGCCAAGCGAAGATGAACATGGTATAGTCGTAGGTTAAGATCTGCCATGAGAATGCAGACTGTTGATGTGCAGGAAAGTCCTAGCTGCAGATCATCCGCGTACAGACGTCTCATGGGACTCGGCTGCTGAAATCTACACTCTGGTGGCGTTTAAAGGGCTGCGCATGGTGCGTACACGACCTGAAGTGGTCATGTTTTAAAGAACTTTTTATTTCTGATTCACTATAGATCCAACTGACGGAACTTCTCTACCCAAGACGCCAAAGGTCTTGAGGGCACCTAAGCATTCTCTCCATGCCGTGTGCAGAACTTACGGAATGTCGGGGATGGAGAGTTTGTGGAGAGGTAATGTTCCATACAAAAGGCTCTCTGCTCTTTATTAAACGTAAGCATGATCTAAGCAGGCAAACAAAATTTAAGAAAAATAATATCTACAGACTTCTGTTGACTTGTTAGATTTCTGTAGCTTGCAATAAGGTGCGACTTTTGCAACTTTTAGTGGTAGGCCTAATGCAAACTGGTGCGTCATGCTATGAAAATGGCGACAAGGTTGAAAATGGGTTGTTTTTTTAATGCGCTATATAGAGCAAAACCATTCAATGGACTTATCTAAAATACATATCAGACAAATTCCTTTTGGCTTCCAAACATTATGTTCAAATCTGAAACGCAAAACTTCTGTGAGGAGGAAGATATTTAAAAAACAAGTTGTAAAGTTTTTTTTGGGATCACCCTGTATATTGGCCAGAGGAATCTGTTTCTCCTCGAAAAATTCTTGGACCACTTTGAAAATGGACTCGACTTTGGTATCTGTTTCCAATATTTTCGCAAATAACAATTCTTGCATTATCTACCCCGCCTCCTATGAATCGATATCCACTTGAAGGCTGAACTCACGTCCTTAAAGCATTTTGCACAATGATTCCCTAACATTTGCTGACATCCCATCCATACGTTTTTGAATGGTATTGTCACTTAGTGGCAAGAACTTTCAACACAGGCTCCGGGGCACGGTGCAGGACTGTGCTTGACCACCTCTCTTATCGCAGGTAACATGAGGTCCTCACCGAGAGTACGTGGTTTGCCTGCCTGTGCAATAAGCAGAGATAGATTATAAGTTGCTCGTAAGTCTTCATCAGCTTGATCGACGTCGGCTGCAAACATCGATTTAATTGATTTTTATTTCTCAAAATTGATCTTTAGAGTATGTCAGATCTTTGTCAGATTTGCCGGGATGAATCATCTAACATCTTTATATGGGCTTTGAGTGCTGGGAAAGAAAGTTCTTAGTAATAAGTAGTATTGTAAACTATGCCTAAGTTATCAATTTAAAAAAAAAAAATTTTTATGTGGCTTCTTTCCCTTCACCATTTTTTATGTTGCATTTCACTTTGAAAACCACTGCTCTAGTGGGTAGGCATAAAATGAGTGGGTGGTTGGATGGGCGGGGTCATGTGGAGGCACCCCCCCCCCCTCGCGTCAATATTATGTACTGGCAGTTGGGCCAACCTGGGATGAAGGAGATAAAACATTCCATCAACATCATCATCATCATCATCATCATCATCATCATCATCATCATCATCATCATCATCATCATCATCATCATCATCATCATCATCATCATCATCATCATCCAGTGCCAGATCTGCGGCAGACATCGGCGATCATGGTTCTCCATTCATTCCTTTGCTCGGATGCTCTTTAAAAACTGTGTTACCCTAATCTTTCCCCGTTACCCACTTGTTTAGGTTCCCTAAGTAGATTGTTCTGGGCCTACCCTTTCCTCGTTTGCCTTTGATTTTGCCAGTGAGAGATAGATATGTTCAAGACCACTATGTCTATTCAGGTGTCTCAAAAATTGCATTTGTTGAAATACTCGATCAAAAAAATTCTGTTTAATTCTATCCACTCGGGAATCGAATTCCGGCATTCTGTGTGCGACGACAATGCATGTAACTGCTACATCTCAAACGCTGGTTCGGAGAAACCAGTCCGCACAAAAGATAAAATTGAGATTTCCATGTGAATATGTTCCGCGCAATTTAGCGATCGGTGCAATCTTAAGGTTGTTACTTATGTTTGTTACTCTCTTGTAACACCTCTAATCTTTTGGCGCTCATATGACCTTATGCAGTTGCGAGTGCCGCAAAACCCTCTACTAAAACTAAACTATGGCTGGGCTGCGCGTTTTAAACATCGTAGAATTGCGCGGCAATCTTAAGATTGCTCTGCCCGTTTTAACGATCGTATAGTTGCGCGGAAATCTGAACATTGCGTTAATATTTTATATTTTTGAAGAGCTCACAAGAATGATACAATGCCAGGTATCAAACTCAAAGTTAACAAAGTACATTTAATTTATTTCATATTTTTTAAAATATATTTTTAAAATTCACTTCCATCTTTATTCTTTTGCCCACACCAAGGAACATTACTATATTTTTAAAAGTGTAAAAATATGAAAATTAAAATTAGAATTAATGTATGAAACTGACGAGCCCACAAGATTGATACAATGCCAGGTATCAAACTCAAAGTTCACAAAGTACATTCAATTTATCTTATATTTTTTTAATGATTTTTTAAACTATTCACTTCCACCATTATTCTTTTCCCACATCAAGGAACATCCACGTTTATTTTCAAAAGTGTAAAAATATGAAATTAGAATTAAAATTAAGATATGAAACTGAAGAGCTCACAAGAATGATACAATTATACGATTGTCAAACGCGCAGCACAATCTTAAGATTACTGCGCAATTTTAAGATAAGATAAGATAATAATGTACATCTTTATTATCCAGATCCTGGCACGTTGGTTTGGTGTTTCACCACGTGTACACACA
>NW_004797308.1:615870-617342 GCF_000002075.1 Aplysia californica
TTCTGGAAAAACGAAAGAGAGCTTCAAAACAGACTGCAGCGCCATCTGAAGCAAAGAGCATACTTCCTGCGGACACTTTTTTGGCTGAGTGGCCCATCTTGTTATTCACTATCTTTGGTATCGGTTATGGTATCGATACACCCGCGGCACGATAGAAAGATTTTTGAATAAACATTTAAAACTATGTCTAATCGTAAAAATAATATCAAATTCGGAACCAGAGTGTCCAAATTAACAAAAGAAGTCGCGTGTGACTATTTTTCTTGCTGGATTTAGAAGATCACAAAAAGAAGTATTTTATATAGATTCTACCAAGATTGCATCTTGTAGTATTTTCCTATCATAAAGAGGACAGACAACAGCCACTTTTAACTGATCTAATAAAAGAAGTGACAAGTGGGAGGCTGTGACGCAAAATTCCTTTGAAGTTTGCCGCCGCGCGGGATTAAACTTTGCGCGCAGAATTTTCAAAATAATTATCGCAGCTAAAAATTGACTTCATTTTCGAAATCAGCATATCAAGATAAGCAAATTGGCTCACGTGGAACGTGATTTCATGCCATAATAATAAATATAGTAAAACTTTAGCAAACTTTGTTTTTCAATTGTCTATTTTCAATCTAAAGTTATGTATCAAGGTCACCCAGTGCGTTGTAAGTGCATCAGGCGTCAAAGCTGCTAGGATTACACAGTGCACACTAGATTTCTACTATCTACTACTGTACAGTGTGGTGGCTTGGTCGAAAGACACTGTTATTCTCTTTATTGAGATGTAGAGGCCTACAGATCCCTCGAATGTCTTGGACGATTAAGTCCAGAGACTACAATAACAAATTATTAAGAGAGAGCGTAGGGAGAACTTGTGTCATTAGAATTGTGCAACTAACAACTTTGTTTGCCTCTTTTTTAAGTTTGTTAAGTAACAACTCACAGAATGCAGGCAAATTGTTGCGAAGAGTCATTTGGCGCAAGAAGAAGGAATCTCCTCCAAATTAAAGGGAATTGGACACTATAAAATGAATGTGTAATCAGAATAAGGAGTTTTATAAATCTGACAGTTTTACTATACGAAGAAGCTTTACAAATTAACCCTTTTCATGGCAACCTATTTATATCCTTTTGACCGACAACAGGGTGCAACACACCCGCACGTGTATTATACAGTGGGTTCCAAAAGAAACTTGATAATGTAATCACCCAATATTCGGTAGCCTTGCACTACCCACCCATACAGCATATCAATTTGAAGGTAAATACATTCTGCATCATCTGACACAATAATATTTCATCTATGTTAAGAGATGCTCGAAATAATAATATGGTAACTCAAAATTAACCTTAAAAAATCAGGCTTGGCAAAATTGTGTGAAATCACAGAAACGTTGTCTTCGCGCGTGTATTGCGGACCATCAATATTGATAGAATGGACATACATTGCATATCCAAGAATGGATTTGTTTCTCTGCAATAAG